>NC_134139.1:174823181-175126212 GCF_033958435.1 Carettochelys insculpta | reverse complement strand
CAATGTCATCTGAAAGTGAGAACATGTGTTCTCATGGCACATTTTTAGCCAGGACTGCAAGGTATTTGTGCACCAGAGAGGCTAAACGTTTGTACGCCCCCCCATGCTTCACCCACCATTCCAGAGGATATGCTTCCATGTGAATGTTGCTGGTTAAAAATAATGAACTAATTAAATTTGTGAGGGGAAAAATTAAATTTGGGGGAGAATTGAATGTTTCTGGCTAGTTTTACCTGCCTTTTGTCATATATTTTCTTTTATACAGTATAACAGTAGCAGTCTTAGTTGATGGCCCAGCACATGCTGTTAACATTAAGAGCACTGCAGATTTCAGAAAGGACAAAAAGTTAAAACTGTGAGATTTCTAAAGGTAGTTATAGCACTCAAACCAAAGCTTAAGAAAATGAAATGTTATCCAAAATCTGAGAAGGACAAGGTGTAAATTATACCTTCAGAAGTTTTTAAAAAAGCAACCCTTTAGCTACGTCTACACTACACTGCAGTTTCGAAAGGACCTCTTTCGAAATGCACTTTTTGAAAGAACAGCCTTCAAAATTGTGTGTCTGCATGCACAAAGCCACGATCTCCTATTTTGAAAGAGTGACAGAGCATTTTGAAAGGGAGCATCTGCACAGCCATGGCCACTCTTTCAAAATAACAGGCAAGGAAACTCCACAGACCTGCAGCCAGCATGTTTTGAAACTCCTGTGTATTCCAGGACCTACAGCCAGCGGCTTCCTCAGAGACACCCTCCTAACACTCACACCCTGCCCATGATCTGGATTGCAAGGCTTGCCATAGCACTGCAGAACCTATGCCGGGAACTGAGCTCTCGCAGGGACACCATGACTCCCCCAGCAGCTCCCTGAGGGGCAGTTCATCCAGGCTGTGACCAGCCTGCTGGCCGTGCTGCTTGTGACTCTCCTCCAGCAGCACTAGAGAGCCATTCACATAGGCACCCTGTTGTGGGCCATCTATCAGGGGCTACTTCAGCAACCTGCGCTCTCTTTGCCGAAGAGTGTAGTGATCACAATCTGGAAGCTGGTCACCCTGGACAGCCACTGGTCTGTTGGCCATCAGTTTGGGGTAGGCAAGGCTGTCGGGGCAGTCCTGCTTGTGGTAAGCCCAGCTCAGGCCACACACCCACCATGGGGAGGGGACCACTGGGCAAGGGGCTGTGGAAGGGGGCCGTGCAAAAGGCTGGAGAGGGGGCCCTTTGTGCAGGGGCTGAAAAGGGGGTCACTGGGCAAGGGGCTGGAAGAAAACAGCCATGCACTCACAGATGTGTCTGTCGTCCACCCATGCAGGTCATCTGGGTGATAAACACCGTCGTCCTGCACAGAATCATAGCCATCAAGGACCTGGACATCACCCTCGCTAGCTTTGCAGAGCTGGGCTTCCCAAGCAGTTTTGGCATGCTGGACATAACAGCTACGTCTACACGGGGATGCTACATCGAAATAGCTTATTTCGATGTAGCGACATCAAAATAAGCTATTTCAATGAATAGCATCTACACGTCCTCCAGGGCTGGTGCTGTCGACGTTCAACGTTGACTTTGGGCAGCACTACATCGAAGTAGGCGCTGCAGGGGAGCGTCTACATGCCAAAGCAGCCCACATCGAAATAAGGGTGCCAGGAACAGCTGCAGACAGGGTCACAGGGTGGACGAGCGCTTCCGGGGCAACAGCAAGCCGCTCCCTTAAAGAGCCCCTCCCAGACACACTTGCACTAAACAGCACAAGATCCACAGAGCTGACAACTGGTTGCAGACCCTGTGCATGCAGCATGGATCCCCAGCTGCAGCAGCAGCAGCCAGAAGCCCTGGACTAAGGGCTGCTGCACACAGTGACCATAGAGCCCCACAGGGGCTGGAGAGAGTGTCTGTCAACCCCTCAGCTGATGGCCGCCATGGCGGACCCTGCTATTTCGATGTTGCGGGACGCGGATCGTCTACACGTGCCCTACTTCGACGTTCAACGTCAAAGTAGGGCGCTATTCCCATCTCCTGTTGGGGATAGCGACTTAGACGTCTCACCGCCTTACGTCGATTTCAACTTCGAAATAGCGCCCAACACGTGTAGACATGGCGGGCACTATTTCGAAGTTGGCACGGCTACTTCGAAGTAGCCGGCTCATGTAGACGTGTCTAAGAAGTATAACTGAGTGGACTTGCCAGTTCTAAAATTTTACATTGTTTTATTTTTGAATACAATGTTTTGGTACATAAATCCACATTTGTAAGTTCAACTTTCAAGGTAAAAAGCTTGCACTGCAGTACTTATATGAGGTGAATTTAAACATACAATATCTTTTCTTTGACAATGTAAATACTTGTAATTAAAAATAAATTTAAAGTGAGCACCATACTCTCTGCATTCTCTGTAATAATTGAAATCAGTATATCGAAAAATGTAGAAAATATCTTAAAATATTTAGCTAAATGGTATTTTATTATTTAGCAGTGATATTAATCACAATTTAATCACACAATTATTCATGATTAATTTTGTAACCCTTGACAGCCCCATTTTACACACAAGTGATCCCACTGACCAAATGGGTAGAAAGATATTCATATGCATGGTTTGAAAGATAAGGATTTGGGTTAAAAAAGAACAAAGAGAAATAATATAGGAAAGGACATAGTACAAAGGAGGTGAGGAAGGCTTTGAAGAAACAGAGGCAGCAAAGCCGTCAGGAAAAACAAAGCTTAGGAAATACACATTTATTTTAATGTTTCTATGTCACTTTAAAAATATAATAATAGCTTCAAGGCCAAAGGAGAAGCTGTCCAGACTATGAAAAGAAAAAGCTGCCTCTAACCAGTAAATATATGCTTAAAGTGTATCAGCTGGTTTGGAGATTTCGTTTATAATTGACTGTTGGATCCTGCTTCAAACTGAATCATTCACTTTTTAGATTAGTATTGCCCAGTGCTCATCTTTTATTCAGATAGTGTGTTATTTAGCCTCTGACCTCCTTCCCTGCATGAGGGCTGTGGGAGCTTCTTTGAAAGTTTAATAAATGCTTTGAATTTAAGTTATCCTTAGAAAGCTTTTACAATAATAAATCATAGAGACATATTTAAACCAGAGTGTCTTCAGTTTGCTCTGAGGATTTGTTTTGAAAGTTGAGTATGTATTCTTATCTTAGAAGACAACATGTTTATACTGGAACATTCACCTCTCAACTACTGTTAATGACAGGTCTCATTATAGGCTTCAAGCATTATTTATGAGGTCAAATTGAAATTTATTGTAGATTTGATTGGGCTCTATTTAACTTTAATGCAAACAAATGCTTCAATGAGTTATACTGAATACATGATTTATCTGCTCACAAGGCCATGTATCCAATATGTAGGAATTTCCAGAACTGCAGGCATGCAAAGTCTCTCATCTAGCATGGGTGATGCAAACCATAAAATCATGATCCAATTTCTTGAATAAAGTTTTCATAGATTCTAAGGCTGTAAGGGATCACTGGGATCAGCTTGTCTGAATTCATGGGGGATACGTCTGTCAATGGCTATTAGCTAGGGTGGGCATGGATGCTGTCCCTAGCCTCTGTTTGCAAGAGACTGGAAATGGATGACAGAGGATTGATCACTTGATGATTACCTGTTCTGTTCATTCCCTCCGGGGCACCTGGCATTGGCCACTGTTGGAAGACAGGGTACTGGGCTTAATGGACCTACAGTCTGACCCAGTATGGCTGTTCTTATGTTCTTATGTTCTCCTTTTACGTCATGGACCATAGAAGTTCCTATTTAAGCAAGAGCATATCTTTTAGAAAAACATGTAATCTCAAATTTAAAAAATGACCAGTTGTGACATTACTGGATTTTAAAATTGAATATGGAAGCTATTTATGTTGCCACCATAGGTAACTGGCACCAAAACTTGTGTCAGGTGGCCCAAGTGAGGTGTCTAATGAAAGCTGGCAATACCCTGAATCTGTTTATGCTGCTTGTATGTCTGTGCCATGTTTGTATGTAAAGTTCTATATATTGGCTCTATGGCCGTATTAGAAATGTTTTAATGCTAAGATTCTCAATAGAAGGTGTGATCACCACCCCAACCAGGATGATGGACTATACAAAGGCTCAAACATCAAATCTAAGGAATCTGGGTCTTGACCTCCGGGATGCAGCCAATGGCAGAGTGCCACAGCAGCCCATCTGGTCAGTTGACCTGGGCTGAGCGATGGGATTGGGAACAGATGCCTAGATGTCCATTCCACAATACTAGGTAAATGGACTGGGGTGTGTTGACAAACTCAGTGACCAATGGCAGTGCCACAATGGTCCACCTGGTCAGGCCTATGGAAGAAAAATGGGCAAGAGTATAAAGAGGAGTTGGGAATCAATTTTTTTTCAGTTCTAACAGTCTCCATGAAGACAAGTATCAGAGAGGTAGCCGTATTAGTCTGTAGCTTCGAGAACAACAAGAAGTCTTGTGGCACCTTATAGACTAACAGATATTTTGGAGCATAAGCTTTTGTGGGCAAAGACCCACTCATCAGATTCATGAGTGGCGGGGGTGGTGGTTTCGGAGGGGTATTTAAAGAGCGATGCCACTTTTCCACAATTTCTGCCTGCACACGCCGGTGGAAGCATTCTATGTATAGGTCCAGTTTGTCATTTTCACCATCGGGGGAGTCCATGAGGAATTCTTTTTCTTGTACTGTAAGTGGGAGGGTACCTGTGGGTCATTGCAAAGTTCAGTGTCATGTTGGAAGTATTCCTTGAGTCGTAGATGGAGAAAGAAGGCTTCCAGATCGCCACAGAACTGTATCAAGTTTGTGGGGGTGGTGGGGCAGAAAAGAGAGTCCTCGAGAAAGGGCAGATTCTTCTGCCTGGCTGAGTGTGTAGTTCAATAGATTGACAATATTGCTGGGTGAGTTAGGGGTACCACTATTGTAGCCCCATGTGGAAAATAGGAGTTTAGATAGCTTACAGTCCTTTTTCTTCTGTAGAAAAGAGAAATGTGTGTTGTAAATCTCCTGCCTTCTTCTAATAGAGTCCAGCCATGTGGAGGTTTGCGTGGATGTAGAGGCCCTTTACACCAATATCCCACAAGAAGATGGACTCCAATCTGTTAGGAACATTATTCCTGATGAGACCGAGGCACAATGGTGGCAGAGCTTTGTGACTTTGTCCTCACCCACAACTATTTCAGATTTGGGGACAAATTATACCTTCAAATCAGTGGCGCTGGTATGGGCACCTGCATGGCCCCACAGTATGCCAACATTTTTATGGCTGACCTGGAACAACGCTTTCTCAGTTCTTGTCCCCTCACGCCCCTCCTCTACCTGCACTACATTGATGACATTTTCATCATCTGGACCCATGGGAAGGAGGCTCTTGAAGAGTTCCACCATGATTTCAACAGTTTCCACCCCACCGTCAACCTTAGTCTGGACCAGTCCATACAAGAAATTCACTTCCTGGATGCTAATGTGCAGATAAGCAACGGTCACATAAATACCACCCTATACCGAAAACCCACAGACTGCTATGCTTATCTACACACCTCCAGATTCCATCCAGGGCATGCTACACAATCCATTGTTTACAGCCAGGCACTAAGGTACAACGGTATTTTCTCTGATCTATCAGACAGAGACAAACATCTACAAGACCTTTACCAAGCTTTCCTCAAACTACAATACCCACCTAAGCAAGTGAGGAAACAGATTGATAGAGCCAAATGGGTACCCAGAAGCCACCTGCTACTAGACAGGTCTCGCAAGGAAAACAAGAGAACACCACTGACCATCACATACGGCCCCCACCTAAGGCCTGTCCTACGCATCATCAGTGATCTGCAACCCATCCTGAACAATGATCTTTCACTCTCACAGACCTTGGGAGGCAGGCCTGTCCTCGCCTATTGACAGCCTGCCAACCTTAAACAAATCCTCACCAGCCACTACAAATCACAAACCAGTGACTCTAGGCCTGGAACCAGCCCCTGCAACAGTCCTCACTGCCAACTCTGCTCATATATCTACACCAGTGACATCATCACAGGACCTAACACCAACTATGCCATCAGGGGCTCCTTTACCAGCACATCTACTAACATAATATATGGCATCATGTGCCAGCGATGCCCCACTGCAATTTACTTTGGCCAAACTGGACAGTCTCTTCGTAAAAGAATTAATGGACAAAAATCAGACATCAGGAACAGTAATGTACAAAAGCCTATGGGGGAGCACTTCAATCTCCCTGGACACACAGTGGCAGATTTAAGGGTGACAGTTCTGAAACAAAAAAATTTAAAAAATCAAATGGAGAGAGAAATCTCTGAGCTGCAATTTATTTGCAAATTTAACTCCATTAACCATGGATTAAACAGAGACTGGGAGTGGCTCACAGCTTACAAAGGCAGTTTCTCTGCTCTGGGTGCTAATATCTCCCCATTAGTCTCTGACAAAGGCTCACATCCCCGTCTGATCTGACTTGGTTTTTCCTCTTTTGATACGTGCTGTTGATACTGGGCCATTTCCACCTTGCTGAATAGACCTGGTCAGCTCTGGCCCTCCCTCTTTCTGGGACCCCACTCTTTAAATACCCCTCTGAACCCCCACCCACTCATGCATCTGATGAAGCGGGTCTTTGCCCACGAAAGCTTATGCTCCAAAATATCTGTTAGTCTATAAGGTGCCACAAGACTTCTTGTTAGTCTCCATGAAGTATGTCTATGTGATCTGGGATCCTGCCCCTCACAGGGCATGTTTTCAAAGACTTTAAAGAAATCAGCAAACAACATTGCTGGCTTGCATCAACTGTTGATGTATGTAATGTATGCATGTAATGTAATACTTTTTGTATCTGAATAAACCTTTAGATTTTAGATTCTAAAGGATTGACAACAGCGTGATGTTTTGGGTAAGATATAAGTATATATTAATCTGGAACTGTGGCTGGACCCTTTGGGACCCGGAACTATGCGTGTGGATTTGGGGTAATAGGGATTAATAACCTCTCACCTGAGTAAAGGGGGCTGCTTGCTCTGGACATTAGGAAAAGCTGGAGAATCTGGGGGTTTGCTTGTGTGACTTCTGGCCAGCCAGTGGGGCTGGCAAAGGTGTTTTTGTGGCTGGTTAGATTTACCTTAGTGAGAAGGGAATCACAGCCTGAGCTGCAAGTGGACTGGTTTTAAGCAAAATGCCCAAGGTTGGTGCCCAGGGACTCTCCAGCAATGCCATGGTGTCTGCAGCAATGCTGGTCCCCCAACAGGTGGTGGGAAGACGCCACAAAACAAACCCTCACCAACTTTTAGGTCCCGGAACCCGCCCCCGTGGCCTTTGTCGGGGTGCGCCCCTAGAGGATGCGGACCTATGCTGGCACCCCCCGGGAAGACTGAGGTCGCGGAGAGCAATGAGGCAGGCAACAGAGATATGTGAAACACAAGTGGTTTATTACTACACTAGGAAGGAACGGGAAGTATTACTGCCAGTCCTATTCTAATATCAGTATACACTTACTTGGATCAACAGGAAGACGACCATTTTTAATACCAGACTGTGACATGGTCTCAGGTAAATTCAGCCCAGGGCCAGTTCAAAGGAAAGTAACATGTATGCATGTATGTATATATTTTGAAATAAAAGGAGGGAGAGGGCGCTACTCCTCTTTACCCTTACTGGGGACCGGGTCGCTACTCCGATCCCAATAATAATAGTGATTTTTTAAAAGGCCGATGGAGGTTGTCACCACTTTATCAAGCCGAATAGAAAAGACAAGAAGAGGGGAGGCCACGCCTTCACCCTGGTAAGTATTCTTTGTTGGTACCAATATTTTAACAAGCTAATACCATTTCCCCCCTAACTAGGTTATTAATAGACTAAAAATTATTACCTATAATTTACTACTAAAATGGTTTAACAATCCTATCTATTACTAACTTAATTAACAATCCTATCTATCACTAAGGTTCCTAGTAATAAAACAACTTATCTATTAAAACTAACATTTAAAAGAACTATCGATGATAAACAGATTAATTGAAGTGGTAACAGTTCCAAACTACAAGAAGTCTTAGTAAGTGTCTCTTGCACTGGAACTCAGCCAGTGGCCAGCAAGACCTGGCCTAAGGTCGGTCCTCGGGGTGCTGTGCCTGCCCTGCCTGACAGGCACATAGCAGGGGGATTGGCCCTGCTCCCCTACTAGGGGTCCCTTAAGCTACTGGCAGGAAAGGTATCTCCTTGTCTGCAGGCCCTGAGCAAATCACAGGCCTGCCGGTAGGTTAGGATACTTGTCTGGTAGAGATTTGTTACGTCCAGTAGTAAGCCGCTGCTGGTTGAGCAGGCGATGAAGGTGGGCGCTGCTGAACTCGTGGCGGGCCCTGGGGTTCGCAACACCAGAGACACAGTACCTGCACAGACGCAGGCCAGTTCGACCCCTGGCAAGCTCGCTGTCAGGGACGCCACCTTGCTGCCAAAGCTGCCGCTACAGGAATGCAAGCTGGTGACAGTCTTGCACCCCTCTGGGTGGTGATAGTCTTGCGCCTCTCTTGGGTCTTCTGCTTCAGTCTTCGCCCCAAAGGGCTGGCCTAGGGACTTGGTGGACACTCTTGCAAGTCACGCCTTCCCGTCCAGGGCCGTCCAGAATGGGCTGCAAAACTCATGGAGCATCTACACACAAAATGCATTTTGTCAACAGTCTGTTGACAAAACTCGGCACTTCCATCAACAGTGTTCTGTCTCTCTGCAGTGAGGAATAACACCTTTGTGGGCAGTTACTATTGACAGAAAAGCCACGTGAATGCTCCTGGGGGCCCTGTGATGACAGACAGGGCTTCTGTTCACTGGGCAGCCTTTGCTGAGCTTCTGGTTGGCCAGTCTGTTGACAGAGTGTCTGGGTAGTTGGGCTGCTCTCTGTTGACAGAGCAGATTGCTGCTCTTCCAATCTGCTTTTGTGTGTGGAGGTGATCTGCTAACAGAAGTTTTGCCAGATCTCTCAGAACTGTAACTTCTGTCAACAGATCACCATAGTGTAGATGTAGCCCTAAGGACTGCATTTGCGCTTTTGGCCATAGAGCTGCACTGGGAGTTCATCTTCAGCTGATTGTCAGCCATTATTATGATTGTTTGTATTTCTTGGAGGTATAGTCCTGGACCAGGGCCAATTGTGCTAGATGCTGCACAAACGTGTACAGGAATTGGAGCACAAAAACAAATAAATTGCTGAATATTAGGTAAGAATTGTAAGAGAGAGTACAGACCTCTTGATGTTCAGATCTGTACTTTAACCACAAGATCATCCTTCCCTTGAACAGAAAGACTTCTCATTGATTTCACAAATTTTCAAGCTCTTAAAATGTAACCAGCAGATGTTATTATCCTTGCCCTACTGGTGCTCTAACACTGTATCTGCCAGTCTATCTGTTTGTGAAGAGTCCTCTGAAAGGATCAAACAACATTGTAATAGCTTTAAATTATATTGTTTAACTTTTCATTATTTGTAATTCCCTCCTAAATCTCCTGTGAACTGGAAAATAAAATATATTTCTCTGCAAATATTGTGCATTGTTTTTTGTTTTCTGGGGAAAAAAAAGATTTTAAATAGGAGAAGGAGGAAGTAATGCAGTAGGTTCCATTAGGAAAGACTTACAGATACATGGAACAGCACAAGTGAAAAATACCTCTCCTGGCCCCACCCAGCCCCACCAGAGTTGCTGCACCTGGGAAGAGGTGCCCCTCCCTTAGTGCAGCTCCGGTGGTGTTGTTGTGGCCATGGAAAGTCACTTCACCTGATCCCAAGCTCGTATGTGGAGAAAGAGCTGGGGGGAATCCTCTCTGCCCACTGCATATCAGGAGCAGTCTGCATTCCAACTTGCTCATGTCCAGCCCCACCCCAGAGCCAGCACCCCTGAGCCCACACCCCAGACTGAGCCCTCACCTCCTACCCTCTGCGTCGGCCCTGAGCCCCTCCTTTCACACAGAACCCCTCGTCCCAAGCCCACTGCAGAGACCTCACCCTCAGCCAGAACATCCAGCATCTGAATCCTCTGATCCAGAACTTAGACCCCTCCCACATTCTGAACCCCTCATAGAATCATAGCATACTGGAACTGGAAGGGACCTCCAGAGTTTATCAAGTCCAGTCCCCTGCCCTCACAGCAGGATCAAGCACCATCTATATCATCCCTGTTAGGTATTTATCTAACCTGTTCTTAAATATCTCCTCCAATGGAGATTCTACAACAACTCTAGGCAATTTATTCCAGTGCTTAGCTAACCTGACAGTTAGGAATTGTTTCCTAAAGTCCAGCCTAAATCTCCCTTGCTTCAGTTAAGCCCCTTGCTTCTTGTCCTCATCACACAGCCCTACCCGAGGGCCTTCAACCCTTCCCCCCACCACCCAAACCCCCTGTCCCAGCCTTGACTGACTGACTTATTCAAGGTGGGTGAGGTAATAACTTTTATTGGAAAAGCATTTGTTGGTAAAAGGACAACCTCTCTAGCTATGCAGAGGTCTTCTCCAGGTACAAGTAGTGACCTGAAGAAGAGATCTGTGTTGCTCAGTAATTTGTCTCTTTCATTAATTGAAACTGATGCAACAAAATATATTACCTCACTCACCTTGTAGTTCTGTTGTCTCAGAATGTTCAGGGAGACAACAGCACTGCAAATGACTGGTATTCAGAATAGTTTGCTTTTATGACTTGAAAAAAATATCATCTTAATGAAAATTAATTTTAGTTTCTTAACATCCTTTAACACATACATAAAAAACTTCAAATTCCATTGCAAGAAGAAATAAGAACATTTGCTAATTCATCTGGTTGTCATGAGTGGTATGGTTGAGAGAGAGAGATCTGGACTCTGAGTGAATTTGCACTTCTTTCACTAAAAGGAAATATGGCTTGTCAAATTTATTGGAGAAATGTCAGCAAAGGGTACACACAGCAATAGAAAATCAAGAGCCAAAGTAGAATGTGAACAGATTAGGGGTCTGCTTATATCCAAATTACAGATAGTGTGGATGAGAGCAAAAGGAATAACTCACAGTGAACGATTTACTCCATCAATTTAGGCCTTGATTTTCAGTCTAAGATATCTCTATTTGAGAACCCTATTTAGGCACCTAAATGAAAGTACATTTTGACCTTTGTTCTCCTTTTTTCTTACTCGTACAATGATGGCTAGCAACCCACCTTAGCCTCAGTTTATTCATTAGTCAAATAGCTCAAAAATGTAATTACTTTACAGATTCATCACTAATATTTTCTGTGAATATTTAACCATCTACATCAACACGTTGAACTATACTTTTTGATTGTGATTAATCACATTTACACTGTTTCTTTCTCCTGGAATCTATTTAAAAATTAAGAAACGACTCCCATTGACTTGACTTTGGATTATACCATGACAGGTCTAAAAGCTCTGATACAATCTTAACTGTAAAAACTACCTGAAGTTATTCATAAGAGATCAGTAATTTTTTAACTGTGCATATGTGCTATATTCCTTCCAGAAACGCCTATGTAGGCTCTGATTAATTTGGGTATTTGTCTCGTGGAAGCAATCAGCATGGTCTACAAAAGAGGAAGTTGATGGCTATTGCTGCTAATAGTCCCCACGTCAATGTAGATTTTGTAGCAGCAACCAAAGCAATATTTAAGTAGGCATGCTGATGCTTTTACTGCCTCTGTTGCTGTTATGACCAGTGTACATCAAAACAATATGTAATGCAAAATCTCACAAAGAAAAAGCCCCTGTTATTATTAGAGCTGATGCAGACCTTCAGCCTAAGAAAATCAGTTGTACTGATGATCAAATGAATGCAGGTAAAACTCCTATAGGGTAAAAATCTTGTAGGGTAAACTGCAGGTAACATCTCTTGTGAGACAAAAATTTGAAAATCGTTCTTTAGGTATTACAAAGCAGCAGAAATGTAGCGCTTTAAAGACTAACAAAATGATTTATTAGGTGACGAGCTTTTGTGGGACAGACCCACTTCTTCAGATCAATCTCATTTCCAATACAAGCAGACATTTATAAGTACAGAGGATACAAAAAAAATTTGCAATAAAAACTGACAAATCAAATAGCATTGAAGGAAGGAGGTGAGAAGTGGGGGGATATTAAGTGACCTGTCTGAGATAACTATGAGCATCATAGGAAGGGAAGCAGTCCTGGTAATGCGTGAGGTAGTTGATGTCTCTGTTCATACCACATGTTAATGTGTCAAATTTGAATATGTACTCTAACTCACAAGTATTGGAAGTGAGATTGATCTGATGAAGTGGGTCTGTCCCATGAAAACTCATCATGGAATAAATCATTTTGTTAGTCTTTAAAGTGCTACATTTCTGCTGCTTTGCTCTTCTGGACTATGGACTAACACGGCTACCTCTCTGTTACTCTTCAGGTATTAGGCATGGAGACACTGAATTTCTGAGATTGCCCTAGACAAAACAATTTCTGACCCTGCTACAACAAAGGGCACAGTGACTCAGATTTGGGAAGCAGGATGGAAGAGTAACTAATATATTGATTTCAGATTGGAGGAGTAATAGAGAACTTTTTCTTTCTTCCTTTTAAAAAAAAATCAGTGTAATAACTGAATAACTGATACTCCCTCTTCCCTCCTTGCCTGACCTCCAAAATCAGGCCGTTAAAGATACATTCATACTCACAAAATCAAATATCTGTAAACCATGCCACATGTATGATTGCTCTGCCCCTCAAGTGGTGTGTATTAGAGCCAGTGATGGGGCTCTAGAAGACCCCAGCAACCACTCAAGACACAAATAAAGGGGTAGAGAAGCATTCTCTGATGTCTCCCAAAAGCTATGAATGCTTTTAATCCTTCATAAACCTAGGATGAATGGCTGCTTCCCAAGTGGGGATAAGGTGGAAATCAATGAAAACTATGCCCAAGGACAAGGAACCCAAGAAGTTGACTCTCCTTGGGCACAAATCCTACTCATTGCTTCACTAGACAAACATCAGATATTTCTCAGGCATCACACCAATCCTGTGGCTTATGTTTTTGACCCTCTCCTTCTACATGGCCATTATTGTGACCATAAGGTGTGTTTCTTATCGGTATCTTAAGACAAAAGGTCAAAGACACAAAATGGGACATCTTGTTCGTAGCAACAGAATCCTCCAGCAAATGAATGATGAAGAGCTTAATTCCTTAAAAGACTCAAGGACCTCCCTAAAATCAGTGTGAATTTGTACACCAACCATCTACAGGAAGTCTTACAAGAACCTGATCCAGCAAAGAAAGTAAGCTCTCCCTTACTCTCAGGACAATCAGTCAGAGTAGCCACTACAAAAACAATCACGATGCTTGAAGAAAGGGCTATAATCTGTACCTTCCATCATCCACAGAACACATTTGACAATACCAGAAGCCACAGAGCTAATGATGAACCAGTAACTATATTTGGGAACTGCTTTGCCCAAGAGAGATGACATCCTCACTGGAGCCCTAGGCAACTCTGTGCTCCTGGAAAGGGTGGAACTTCTGGCAGAAGAGGTAGTCCCTTTTGAATTGATGTGACGTAGGGCAGTTCCCTTCTTTGCCTCACCATCAGCAGGCCAGCTTTGCCCTGTTCCAAGAGGCTAAGACTCATTCATATCACCTTGAATGGTGGGTGGGTGTTGGACATAGTTGCTCACAACCATCCCATTCATTTCCACATTCTACCCATACTCTTCCCTGTCCATCTTCAGAGACTTCACTGCCTGTTACAAAACAGAAGTAGGCTCATTGCTTACTGAGAGCCCTAGAAGTGTGACGTACTACCATTCAAACCCTTTACAACACTATGGCCATGTCGACCCTAGCCATGCAAATGGCCATTTCGAAGTTTACTAAAGAAGCACTGAAATACATATTCAGCACCTTATTAGCATGTGGGCGGCCACAGCACTTCAAAATTGATGTGGATCGCTGCCGCGCAACTCGTCCAGACAGGGCTCCTTTTTGAAAGGACCCTGGCTACTTCGAAGTCCCCTTATTCCTATGAGC
Organism: Carettochelys insculpta; assembly: GCF_033958435.1. Lineage (NCBI taxonomy): Eukaryota > Metazoa > Chordata > Testudines > Carettochelyidae > Carettochelys > Carettochelys insculpta. The sequence goes on along the minus strand of NC_134139.1, from coordinate 175,112,201 downwards.
AGATGTGAATAAGGGGACTTCGAAGTAGGTGAGGTCCTTTAGAAAAGGAGACCTGTTGGGACGAGCTGCGCGGTGGTGAGCTGTGTCAATTTCGAAGTGCTGCAGCCACCCGCATGTTAATGAGGCGCTGAATATGTATTTCAGAGCTTCATTAGTAAACTTCGAAACGAAGTTTGGGGCTAGTGTAGACATAGCCTATGGGTTTTCACAAAATGCTTTGCAGTGGCCCTCCAGCAACATCAGGCCATCCATATCTACACCAGCTTGAACAACTGGCTGATCAGAGGCAAATCGAGTTGGATATAGCAGGAAGCCGGTGCAGTACTTGCTATCTATTCCCCTGGCTGGACCTCCTTGAGAACTATGAAAAATCATTCCTCTCCCCATTGCAGACAGTAGAGGTCACAAGAGCCACATGAGGACAGTCACCAGTTGCTATAAGCACTCGTACTTCACTTATCAACACTGACTAAGACAGTATGGGCATGCTTGTATGTGTTAAACCATATGTCAGTGCTCAAGTACATGAAGCTGCTGGCTAGACTTCACTTCCATCCTTTGCAATGCTCGCTCCAGTCAGTCTATTTTCCTGCAAGAGACTGGTTAAGCTGAATGTCTCTGTACCACACAATGTCATGGCAGAATTGGCTTTCTGGCTGGAAACTACCAACAGAGAGAAGATGGTGCAGTTTCTGGTACCATTTCTGATGAAGATAGAGAATGTCTGAAATAGCTGTGGTTCTTTGAGATGCTATTGTCAGGTGGAATCTCACATCCTGTGCTCTATTACTGTTTTTGACATCTTCAGTAACAATGAGATTCAAACTGTGGAGGAACTGAAGGCTAGATCATGATCACTTCACCGCTTAACACCCTCATACAGGACAGGAGTTGGCATGGAGAACATGTGTAGTCCTGATGGACAGTGCTATAAAAATCCATTCTTATGTGCATGCTCTCTATCAGTGGGACCCACACTAACAGTATCTCCTTGAAAGATACAGTCATTGCAGGGTAAGTGACCATTTTTTATCACTCTCTCACTGGTACTATGTACTTCCCCCATTTGTTATCTCTTCTCTTACACTTACATCTTGAGTCGGGACCTCCGTTGTGTGTGTACTGCACAATAAGGCCATTTTCTTTGATTAGTGCTCTAATTTGCTACCACTATTTAAACAATAATTAACAAATCTGCGTATTGTTAATTGACAGCTAATTATGAGATACGAAGTCTTCCTACATCCGTGCCTATAACAACAAGCTTTAACCAGGACTGGAAAATCTGAGACATCTCCAATGAAGCTTCCCCCACCCCCCGGCCCCCCACCCCACTCCACCTAGTCAATGGGTTGTAACTGCATCTCACCAAGGCAAAAATCTTTATTTTCATTTTTTATTTTAACTCAAAACTCCTGTAATATGACTTACACCAAATGAAATGGACCCTTGAAATGGAATGCACCAACTCATCAGCACATCTCCTGGCACAGAAGTAGGACATATCAATTTTCACTCCTTCACCTTCACTGGAAATAAACTCATTGATACTTCATGATTCATTGACTGAATTCAACTTTGATCAGTAAATGGTAACTGCAGTTGCTTCACAGTGGAAAGGTTCTGTTGGTATTCAGAGGATTTAACATTCACTTGAGTTTTGTTGCTGCTATGGCTTGCTATTTTTGTCGTCTCAGGGAATAACATGCAGCATTCATTAGGAAAGTGGAGACTGTTGCCATCATTATAGCATTGATTCATAATAAGATGCACCAGTTCACCTACCCTGCTTGTAATACGTAAGCTACTTCATGTTCTCTGCATCAGCTATTTCAGCTGCTAATGACTGGGGAGTGATAAAAAGGAACTTAATGACATTTAAAAATTCCATAGTGACAGAGAGATAGTCCCGTGTTGGTCTGTATTCTAACAAAACAAAAAGCAGTCATGTAGAGCTTTAAACTAACAAAATAATTTACTGGTGGTGAGCTTCCAGGGGACAGACCCATTTCTTCAGATCAGATCAGAATTTTTTTTAAAATTACAAATTCATAGTCTGTTGTAGATTGTCTGTTAGTCTAGAAGCAGAGATTTCCATGGTAAGAAAAAAATTATAAAATTATTATGGGAATTCATTGCTTGCAGCATAATATTACAACATAATAATAAAACACAGCACTTAGCATACAAAATGAATGAATAATGTCTGTTTATTAATACATAAGACTAATGTTTCTGTGGTACTTAAATTCAAAGGATCTAAAGGATCTGTGAGAAATCTAAGTACCTAGTGATAAATTATAATGAATCCCTGCATGATAAAAAGGTACTTAAGTTATTGATAGGTAACATTTAAAATTATATTTATTTGCATATAAATGTCTTTCCGAAACATATATTGACTTTAATCTAGCAACTAGTTAAGCATGTACATTAAGTGTATTTATACAAATAGTCCCACTGTGTTCAGTGCAATCATTTACATAAATCAAGATACAAGTGTTTGCAAGATTGGGTCAATAACTTGTAATGGTGAACAGAAAACCATGAAGTTTCTCCATCTAGAGAAAAAGCATAGGTTAACAAAGGAGGCTATGGATGAAATTAATGACAATTCTAAAATGACTGAGGCCCAAATCCTCAATGATTTTAAGATTCTTAAATATTCAGTGGAAGTTGGCCATATATAGGCCTAAGATATAATACTTCATTAATTCTGTATGGGTACCCAGGTCCATAATCACAGATGGTGTTGTATGACTGGGGAATGGGTCTTTAATATGAAAAGAAGTTTGGAAAATTAAGCAATAATGAAGATCTTGTAAAATGACCTATTTATAATCAGCAAATAAGGGAATAATTGGGAAATTTTAAAATGTACAATTGAATAGATCTGGAAGACATTCATTGTATGGGGTATAAAGTCATTTTTAAAAGATTTTTATAACACTTCTGATAAGTGTTTTAGAGAATGTAGGAACCCTGGGCCCTTTTAAAAGTCTGGGCCCTAGCGCATCTGCCCACTTCCCTTCCATCTCTCTAGTTGACAGCCCTGAAGAGACTTTAAACTTGCACTTTCAGTATATACACACAGCTCCATGTGCAGTATCTCTACATACATTTCACAGTGGAATTAATGACTCCAGCTTTCATTTAACACCTCTCTTTGGTGAAACAGAAGGTACTTACCAAAATCAGGACATTCCAATGACCTCCTAGCCAACTGGATTCTTGGGTCACAGCTGCTATCCTATGTACTAATGTCAAAATCTATATGTATCTTCTTTTAAGCATTGCATTCATGGAGCCTGTTAGCCATAACTTCCCTATTTCATCAGTTCTATACCTACCAAAATACCCATTGCGCACAGACATGAGATTAATATCAGATAAAATGATTCTTCCAGCAGACAGACAGTACAATGGCATTATATGTGGTAAAAAAGTTAACACATCCAGGAACATTTTCTTTGTGATCCACTGGGAATAAGACAACATTTATTTGTGCTATTTCCTGATGAACTGTGCTAACAATGTAGTCATGTGTTGTGTAACATATGACAAGTTGTCAAAACATTCTGTGTTACAAAAACAAACCATATTTCTGAATGGCTTCGCATGCCATCGTCTGACCCAAAAAAGGACAATTCTTTTGGCAAGAAATAATGTGTGGAGCAAATCCTCACCTGAACTTAGAGCTTGTCTACACTACCACCTTCCTTTGAAGAAAGGATGGTAATTAGGGTGTTGGGAGTTTACTAATGAATTGCTGCCATGCACAGGAATCACTTCACTAAGCAAATTCCCCTCTGCGGCAACTTCAAAGCTTTAAACTTTGAAGTACCGGCAAGCATCTAGATGTGGCGCACCCACCGGTACTTGGAAGTGCCAGGGCAACTTCGAAGTCCACTTCCAAGTACCGGAAGGTGAGCTGCAGCTAGACGTGTGCTGGTACTTCGAAGTTTAAAACTTTGAAGTTGCTGCAGGGGGGAATTTGCTTAATGAAGTGCTGCCTATGCACAGCAGCAGTTCATTAGTAAAGTCCCAACACCCTAATTACTATACTTCCTTCCAAGGAAGGTGGTAGTGTAGACAAGCCCTTAGTGAGTAGTAGGTTACCTGCCAAAACCTTGAGAGATTTTACTGGGTAAGTGAAATCAATGTACAAGGAGAAATATTTCATATCCTGTTGTATGTGCAGCAATATGCAATTCCCTGATTTTCCTGACAGTGGAGAGTGGTTATGAAAGCACGAATTAGTTACAGCTTGAAAGTAATATTTCATATGAATAGATATGTAACTTTTATATGATACTGCTGAACTGCTGGCAGGTTGTCCAGAAAATTGTCAAAACATGATATGTCATATTCAGTTTCCTTCCACAAACATACCACAATCTGTTTTGATAGGGAAGGGATATAGTTTAATTATTTGTTTTTAATCTGACTCCAGACTTGACATATGGCACCTCATTAAATTCTCTTTACTTGCTATGGCAAGAACAACAAACTGTGAAGACATAAAACTTCTGGCTTGGAAGTTAGTTTTTAAAACTTGCAGGACTTCTCATATAACTAATCTTGAATGGATCCAGAATGACACTTGGTTTTGAATGATTTCCTGTAACTCAGGTCCATAACAAACATTGGCTCTTGGCGGTGTCCCTTTTAATGGGGGCTGAGAGAGATTATCAAAATAACATACATGAATATCAAAGGGAGATGGGGCTCTTTTATACTTTCCACTAACTTATCCCTGTCTGAATTTGATCTTCCGCCGAAGTTAAGACAATAGGTACACAATTCAGTATGGGTAGGGCTACGCTAACTAGTTATTTTGAAATAACTGAGCTGCATCTATAATACATGCATGCCATTTCAAAATAATTTTGAAAGAGCAGTGCATTATTTCAAAATTGGTAATGCTCAAAGGCTGTGTCTACACTACACACAAATTCCAAAAGCTTGAATTTTGAAAATCATAATCGAAAGAAGGGATTTCGAAAGAACACATCTACACACAAAAGGCAGATTGTAATACCGATCCACTCTTTTGAAAGTGGTTCCTGGTCTTTCATAAGGGAGTGTCCACACAACAACATGAGTCCATTCAATAGAACAAACCAGGGAACGCCACGCATGGGGTCACATGGCCGACAAGCCCTTCTGGGGTTGCAGCCAGCCTCCCCCTTAAAAAGCCCCTCCCAAGCATACCCACCCTGCACACACAGAAGGCTGTTGATCTGTGGACTGCAATGCAGATGCTATGCTCAGAGCAAAGGCTACAGCACATGGAGCCCCAGCAGCTACCCGAGGGTGAGTGTCCCCCAGCCCCAGGGCCCAGATGGCCATGGTCATCCCGGCCCTGCTGGAAGCCCTGCAGTCCACAGCCCCTCCCACCAGTGTCCTGCAGGCCCTTGCCACAGGGCACTTGCAGCACCCTGTTCCCTGTCCCCTTCGGCAGCAGAGACTGGTGGGAGAGGCTGGTGATGGGACATTGGGACAAAAAAAGGTGGCTCCAGATCTTTAGGATGTTGAAGCAGACATTCATGGAGCTGTGCCACTGGTCCACTCCAGCTCTGCAGCATGAGGACACCCACTAGTGGCCTGTGCCCCCACTTGAGAAAAGAGTGGGCATCGCATTGCGGAAGCTGGACCCCCTGGATAGCCATTGTTCAGCTGGATACCAGTTCAGGGTGGGCAAGGCCACTGTCAAGGCCATCCTCCAGGAATAATTCAGGCTGGGGTCCGACACCTAACACAGGAAGGGAGGAGTGGGCTTCTGGGCTGGGGGGCCCTGCAGGCAACCAGGCCTGGGGGCCCTGCAGGGGACCAGTCTGGGGCATGGAGGGCCACAGGGCACCCCACCATGCAGGCCCAATTGTTGATGCCCTCCCTCATACAGGTGGTCCAGTCAATCAACCATATCGTCCTGCAGAGGGCCATCCAGATTGGGGATCTGTAAGATGCCATGACAGGATTTGCAGCCATTGGGTTTCCCAACTTCTTCAGCACCCTCGATGGAACCCATCGAGTGATCTTGCTCCAGACTGTGGTGCAGGCTGGTATATAACCCACAAGTGTATATAACCCACCACTCAGTAGTGCTGCAGGCCCTTGTGGACACCCAGGGCCACTTCACAGACATCTGTGAGGCATGGTCCAGATGAGCCCACGAAGCTGGGTGTTTGGGAATTCCTGGCAGAGGTGTCAAATGGAAGAGGGCACGTACATCCCTGCCTGGGAGCTCTCTGTGGGGCCATCATGATGCCATCCTGCATAGTGGCTGATGGGGGTGTGCCCCTTACAGCCATGGCTGATGCAACCCCTACACAGGGCACACCACCCCCAGCCAGGAGGCTTTTAACCAGGACCTCAACCATGCCCACAAGACTGTACAGCAAGCTTTTGGGTGCCTAAAGGGGCACTCTTGGTGTTTGTATGCGCATGCATGCCTGGATGTCAACCTCCCCAGTGTCCTGGGGGCTGTTGCAGCCTGTTGTGCTCTGCACAGCATCCTTGAGAGCAAGCACGAGCAGTTTGTGCAGGGGTGGGCTGCAGATGGCGGCACTGGGTATGAGCAGCCGGGTGCAGCCCCATGCCTCCAAGCACACCAGGATGTGGTTAGGGTCTGGGAGGCCCTCCGGGAGGCCTTTGAACCAGAGCCTCACTGACCCTCCCCTTGGCACCTTCCAGTCTACTCTCACCCCATACTGCTGCCCACCCACAAACCCACCTTGCTCCACTGCCTCCCACACACACACCCCACACCACTTCCCCCAAACACTCACCCTGCACCACTGACCGCAAAAGCGCAGGGGACACTGGGGTGCTGAAAAAAACCTTCTTTGCTAACAGTCACGACCACACCTAAACAAATACAAACCAACATGTGAATAAAAAGCACTTAACAGTAACCGGCTGTCTGCAGGAGGGACTGTTGGTGGAGCAGTGGCTGGCTCAGGCGGCTGGTGATGGCATGGGTGAGGGCATAAAGGGAGCTGGCCACCTGCTGCATCAACAGCCACTCCCGCAGAAGGCAGTTCTGCTCCTGCCACACAGTCGTGCGGCATGTGGTCCTCCATGCAGCTGCAGCACCATGCCCACCCTAAGGGGTGTCGCCCCATCCCCCTCACTGGCTGCAGCAGGGCTCCCCGGAATGTTGAGGGGGCTGTGCTGGCTCCTGGATGTCAAGACTGTAAAGACATAAGGGGGCGGGGGGGTGCCATGTCAGTCAAACAATCAGCCGTGTGGGCCAGTGACCCCATCCCTATCAGCCATCCCTCCATGTCTGTGGGAGTGGGGCCCTGGGGCATCCCGAGCATGGAGGGGTCCATGCATGTGGGATACGTGCAGGGCTCAGTCGCGCCCCCCCATGTCCTTCCATGCCACATGCCCTGCGTGACTGTCCATGGGCTTGTGCAGAGCTCCCTATGCACAGGCTTCTCCTGGACAGCAACCATGGCCATCCCCAGGGCCCCTGGACTGAGGCCACAAGCTACGTGTGTGGCCCCATGCCAGCTGTGGAGGAGGCTGCCCTACACACCCAGTCCTACCCGAGGGTGCCTTGGGAGGCTCAGGAGAGGCCCAGACAGAGGTGGCCTGGCTCATACACACTTATGGCTCAGCATTGTAAAGGGTCACCTTGCTGCGTCACTCCCTGTCGCTGTCCCTCTCCCTCTGCTGGGGCTCCAGGCATGGGGTGGCTCTAGGCACAGGGTGGGTGGTGTCGCTAAGGGCCCTGGCTCTGGCTGTGCAACCTCCTCCTCCTTCTTGGACACGTGCAGAGCCTGTTCCAGGGGATCTGCCTCCCTTGCCCCAAGGAGCTAGTCCAGCATTTCGTACAGCTGGCAGGTGCTGCCCCTAACCACCTGGCTGCATCCTTGGTCTTTGCAGAGCCCTGATGCAGCTCCATTGCTTCGGAGTGCACCTGCCTCGGGATCTAAGAGGGGTGCCCCCTTTGGATCAGGGTGTGCGCGAGTCAGGCTAAAGTGGCTGCATTCTGCTTCCAGCCTTCCATGTGCAGACGGACCTCCTTGTCCCACCCCCCAGATGGCCAGAAGGTCACGGACCTCAGGCTCCAGCCATATGGGGCCCCACTTAGGAGGCTGGATGGAGTCCTGGGAGCCCTACCGCCTGGTGCCCTGGGATCCCTGGGCTCACAAGTGTCTCGCCTGTTGGTCATGGCTCTGATGGAGGACTTTCAGGGCATTCAGAGGTGTGCTGGAGGGTGTGCTGCTGCATGCACATGTGTTTGTGGCTGCCAGCATACTCTCAGCTTCCTGCACAGGGTTTATGGGTCCCTGCAGCTTTAAGGCATCCAGAGCTGGCAACCACAGAGCCCTGCTGATGCTGGCCAGGACATCTCTCTGTTCCAGGGTGCCAGCACCACAGAGGACTTGTCATTTCGAAATAGCATCCAGGGGACTGACTACATACATTTCATTTTGATATTAACTTCAAAATGAGGCACTGTTCCCAATAGGGGAGTAGAACAATGCTTTCAAAATGCCTGCCTTGTTATTTCAAAATTAATGTTAAAGAAAGCAATATGTGTGTAGTCACTTGGCTGCACGTTTCAACATCTCCCCTCCTTTCGAAATTAATTTTGAAATTCATTCCTAGTGTGGCCACAGCCTAGACATTCTCATGTATGCAGGGCCTTCAAAAGGGAATGAAAGGCTTCAACAATCCCCAGCTTCCACTTGAAGAACTTTTCCATTTGGTGAAAAGGTGTACATTTTCGAGCTGCAGTTTAAACTTATACTTTGAACTTACATTGCAACTCTCATATAAAGAGCTAAAAACACTTTGGACAGTTGATTTGTTGAGTTTTCACCTCTATTGTTCTTTCCATGGAATTAATTCATGCACCAGAGTTAACTGTTCCTGCACTTGAATTCTTGGGACAGGATCTTCTCAGCCCGAGTAGCCTGTGCTAAATCTGATCAGAATTTTCTGGTGCCTCCAGAGCAGCAAGTGTACTATACTTGGGCTTTGTTTTTTGTTCTAATTACAATGTAAGGTCTCAGAAATGTACGATTGCCTGCCCCAGGGATGGATTAATCCAGCCTGTCCCACCATCTAGCTTCTACTTTGTACCCATTCTCCTTTACCACAGCTCCATCAGGCTGCTTCAGATTTATTTCCTCCTCTCTCCAATCATTGACTCTTCCATTCTCTCTTTCCCCCACACCTTAAAGCCTTAGGCCAAAACATTGCTGTTTCTTCAACCATGTAGGCGATGTGAGGCTACCCTGACCCTGACAGTCTCTCAACTCAGGAACAGTAGCATTTTCTATCCTATACCAATTTCCTTTCTCACCTTGCTGAAAAATACAGTTAAACTTAGGGTGGCCAACTCTGTCATTTGTGAAAACTGGATACTGAGGGATGGAACCTCCCCTGCCCACACCTCTACCTTTCCCCTCTTGCACCATCTATGTTCCCTCAAGACTCACTGTACTCTCCACCACCATCCTCTGGCTCTAAGGCTGTGTCTACACTACAGTTCTGTTTCGAAAGAACGGCTTTTGAAAGAGAACAGCGAAAGATGCTCTTTCAAAATGGAGCTTCCACAAGCACATGGGGACCGAAGGTTCAGTCCGTTCTTTTGAAAGGTCCCCAGCACAATTCCAAAAGAGCATCCACACATGCCAGGGAGCTCTTTCGAAAGAGCAGGGACAGGAAGCGCCATGGGTAGGGTCGCATGGCAGACGAGCCTTTCTGGGGCCACCACCCACCATCCCCTTAAAAAGCCCCCCCTCCCCGGACCGCAGCCTGCACATGCCAGGGGCCAGCAACCCTGTCCCCAGGCAGAGTGAGGGCAAGAGAGTCATCAGAGGTGGCACCCAATCCCCCATGGACCCCAAGCAACACCCTCCCTCCATGGCAGATGTGGCCAGTGCCCTGTCCACGGTCCTGGCCGCTGTGCTGCAGTGGCTCTGCGTGGCCACCCTGATAGCCACCCTCCTGGATGCCATCCTAAGGGTGCAACATCCGCAGCTGGTCCCCCGGGTCATCCACCATCTGTGGAGCTTCCCCACAAGCAGCGACTGGTGGGACCAGCTGGTGCTGGAGGACTGGAGCAATAACCGGTGGCTACAGAACTTCAGGATGAACAAGGGGAAGTTCCTGGAGCTGTGCCACTGGCTCACCCCAGTCCTCCTGCACCAGGACACACACCTGAGGCTGGCACTCCCCCTGCAAAAAAGGCTGGCCATCGCCCTATGGAAGCTGGCCACCCCAGACAGTTACTGATACGTCGGCCACCAGTTCAGGGTGGGCAAAGCCACCATCGGGGCCATCCTCTTCTAGGTAGGCCATGCCCAGCTCACACCTAGACTGCATGTGGGGGGGTGAGAGGCAGCTGGCAACAGGCACTGTTGGGAAAAGGGCGGGCACCCCGGGGACAGGGGCAGGGATGGGGACAGGCATGGGCACGCACCCCAGGGACAGGGGTGGGGATGGGGATGGGCACGGGCAGGCACCCTGGGGACAGGGACAGCGTTGGGGATGGGCGTGGGTGGGCAAGCCACACCCCATAGGCCTGCAGGTCGTCCGGGTGATCAGCAAGGTGCTCCTGAGGCATCAGGTTCATATGGGGAACTTGGACAACACCATGTGGAGATTCCAGGAGGTGGGCTTCCCCAGCTGCTTTGGGGCCCTGGATGGCACCCATATTGCCATCTGGGCCCCAGAGCATAGCTTCAGGGCCTACGTGAATTGAAAGGGCTACCACTCTGTGGTTCTGCAGGCCCTGGTCAACACCACCGGCTGGTTCCAGGACATCTACGTGGGCTGGGCTGGCTGAGCACATGACATAAGGGTCTTCCAGAACTCAGGGCTGAGACGTTATATGGCTGAGGGGACCTTCATTCCCTGGTGGGAGCTCCCCATTGGGGACACAACGATGTCACCTTGCATCGTGGTGAACACAGCCTACCCCCTGCAGGCCTGGGTGATGCAGCCCTACACCAGGCACACCCAGCCAAGCGAGTACCTTTTCTATGAGCAGCTGAACCACACCTGGAACACTGTTGAGCAGGTGTTCAGCTGCCTCAAGGGGCGTTTCAGATGCCTCTACACCAGGCTGGAGGTGGGCCTCCCCAACTTCCCGGTGGTGGTCGGGGCCTGCTGCACCCTCCATAACCTGGTGGAGGTGAAACATGAGCCCTACATGGAAGGATGTGCTGCCAAGGTGGGGTGCAGGTTCAAACAGCCCTCAGCCACCCTGTGCCACCAGGCCCAGCAGGACGGGGTGCATGTAAGGGAGGCCGTGTGCTAGGCCTTTAAGCAGGGGCCACGGTAACCCGCTTGCCCTGCATGCTCCCCGCCTACCCTCATCCTGCACACACACTCCTCCCCCACCTGCACACACATGCACATCCACCAGCGCCCATGCACGGGGGACACAGGTTAAACCATAATAATAAACTATTTACTTCAAGAGCTGTGTCCCTCATTTTCTAGGAGGAACTATATACATGTGGGGAGAGGGTAAGTGGGGAGAGGGTAAGTGGGGAGAGGGTAAGTGGGGACAACTATTTACATGTGTGGGGAGAGGGTGAAAAGGGAGACATATTTACATGGGAGTGGGGAGGGTGAAAAGGGAGAACTATTTACATGAGATGGGGAAGTGTGAATGGGGAGCCAGGGTGGAGGGCCTCACCCCTCCACGGAGTTCAATGGCCAGGAGCCTCGTCTCCCATGCCCACCCCTTCCTCCCCGGGTCCAGGGGCCCCACCAGGGCCTGGCCGGGGCTGGCAGCACGGGGAGGTAAGGGCGCAGCTCTGGTGTGGTCCCCACGCCTGCACCGGGCTTGGCACAGGGGGAGGAGGGACCGGGGGCTTGACTTCCAGCTGGCTGGCCCTGGCTGGCCTTGACCAGCGGGGTGTGAGCCAGGTAAACGAAGCTGCCTGTGGGGAGGTAGGGAGGGAGCAGGGCCTCAAGGTCAGCCTCCTCGGGGGTGGGAGGTGTGAGGGAGGCAGGTGGATGGGGGATTGGACCAGGGGAGGAAACGCTGGGGTGGAGGGGATGCACAGGTGACAGGGACATGAGGGATGGTGGAGGGGTGACAGTGGGTGTGGGTGCGGGAGTGGCCCACAATGGAGCGGCAGCAGGAGCCAGGTGGCCAACCACAGCCTGGATGAGGGCATCCGGGTTGGATGCCACACGGTCCCATGCCTGCCACTCCATGACAAGCCACTCCCACACAACACCTGTCAGCTCCCTCAGGGTGGCCGTGTGGGCTGTGTCCCCTGCCTCCTCCTCCCCAGCCTGTTGGCACCAGCAGAGGGACCAGTGGCGGCCTCGTGCTGTCCCCATCTGGGGCCTGGGCTGCTCCCCCTTGCCCGCTGTGTTTGGGCTCCCTGGGACCGTTGTGGGGCTGGTATGGCTGCTGGCTGCTGGAGCTGTGGAGACATAAGGGGAGAGGAATGGGCCATTAGTACCGGTGAGGGACGCCCTGACCCTAGCCACCCTGGCCACCCCATCCCGGCAGTCCTGCAGGGACTGCATCTGGGGTTCCTTGTCTGGGTTGAAGTAGCTCTGGCTCTCCTCTGCCCCCCTCGGTCCCTCCGCGGCCCGGTGGCCTGTGGTGCTGTCTGGGCCGCATGGTGCTGAGTGCCACACATTGGCCCTGTGAGGCTGTGGTGGTGGGGCTGTCTGGCCCACCTGTGTCATGGAGCTGATGTCCCTGTGGGGGGGCTGCGGCCACCTTGAGTGAGATTGTGTGCCCCCTCCCCTGGCCCTGCAGCTGCCCACATGCACGGTACATACCTGTGGGTCCCTCCAGGAGCTCAGGCAAGGCACTATCCAAGGGGGCCAGGCTAGATGGGCCTGAGGGGACTTCGATGACGAGGGACCCCTCTCTGGAGCCCTCATCATCACTGCTTGCTGGGATCCCTGGTGGCCGCCTGCAGGTGGCTGAAGGTCTGGGGCGTTTCCTCTCCCTCAGTCCCTGTCTCCTCCTGCTCCAGCTCCATCGGGGGGTCCACCATGTCGAGAAACATGGCTGGGGGGTCCCAACTCCTTGACTCCAAGGAAGCAGTCAAAATCTTTAAAGTAGGGGCAGCTGGTGGGCGCTGCCCCTGACCGTCCAGCCATTTCCTGAGCCCAACAGTAGGCCTGTTGGAGCTCCTTCACTTTGGACCTCACCTGGTCCAGGGTCCGGATGGGGTGACGCCAGCCAGTGAGGCCCTTGGCGAGGCCCTTGAATGTGGCTGAATTTCGGTGCTGGACCCCTGTCTGCTGTAGGACCTCCTCATCTGCTCAGAGGGCAAGGAGGTCCTGCAACTTGTCATCGGTCCAGGAGGGGGCCCGGTGCTTGGGGGCCTGGCTCCCCTCCTGAAAGGGCTCCCTGGTGTCCTTGGGGGGCCTCTGGGGTGGGCAGGGGTCGGGGTGCTGGCCATGGTGCCAGGGAGGCTGGTAGGCGGGCTGGAGCACTGCCCTTGCTGGACGGCTGGGCAGCAGCATGGGCTCCCTGCTGCCTGCACACTCTCAGCTTCCTGTCCGAGGGCTTCTAGGATCCTGCATCCTGAAACACAGCTGGACGCTGGAGCACAGAGCTCCACTTGTGCTGGGAGTGGCGCCGCCACCTGCCAGCTGATCGCGGCCATGGAGGACCCACTGTTTCGAAAGAGCAGGTCGCAGAACACCTACGCTTACTCTCTGTTGAAACTGTCTTTCGAAGGAGGGTGATTTCCCATCCCGGGAGTGGAGGACCAACTTCGAAAGAACAGGAGAGTTCTTTCAAAGCTAATTTCGAAAGAGCGCTGTGTCAGTGTAGACACTCCATGGCTTCTTTCGAAAGAACTCGGTCTTCCGATCCCAATTTCGAATTTACTCGCTAGTGTAGATGCACCATCTGAGTGGGAAGATGACTGGAGGACAGACAATGGGCAGCTGCACTCTGGAGATGAAGGAGTGACTGGGTGAGGGTGGGGGAGGAGAACTGTGCACCAGAGATGTGGGGAGTGGCAGGAGCAGGACAAGACAGATCGAGCTGTGCCTAAGGCAGGAGCAGGCAGCAACCAGTACCTCTTTCTATCAGTTCCTGAGTTCTGTTCCCAAGTGCTCCACAGCTTCTCCAGTAACAGCAACTACTCTTCTTACCTGTCTGCATTTAAAAGCAAAATAGAAGTCAAAATATTTTGCTTAGAAAATATTTAAATGAAACACTTGGAATTAAAATTGATTTTAATTATCATTTCTTGAAACAATTGACTAAATGCAGCACAAATTAGAAAATTGTTTCAGTTAATCCAAAATTATTCATTTTTAATGAATAAACTATTTGCCTGAAAAATGTCATCCAACTTTACTCCTCAGTTATAATTAGAGACAGCTTTGCAAAAATCTTCAGCTTCCACTTTGGCACCAAAAGAATTGACCATGTTTGCTAACCAACTCAGAATACTGACTACTGAGCTCTTCGAAAATTGTCATGGAAGTGCCATAATAGGAAGTGCTGGGTGGCAACCAGCTTTGAAAATCTGGCCCTACATGACCAGTGACCTTAACTCTCCTACAAGGCAAAGAAAGCTCTCAGTTTTACCCTCCTCACTATGGCTACGTGTGCACTAGGGGTTGTTTTTTTTGACAAAACTGGTGTTTTGTTGCCCAAACTCATGGTGCATCCACACTACAAATGTGTTTTTTCGACAGCAAATTGACAGAATGTGGCACTTTTGTCGACAGCATTCTGACAATCCCCCAGGAGGCAGAACACCTCTGTTGACAGATTCTGTTAACAGCACTGTAGTGTTGACGCTCCAAGGGCCTGCTGTTGACAGAACAGTCCTTCATGGCGCTGGCCAACTGCCCCTGGGAGACACCCTGTCCACCACAATCACAGTTCTATTCCCCCCTGCCTCTGGCCAGTCTTAAAGGTGCAGGGAGCCCTGGAAACACTGTTGCCAGAAGTTGAGTGTGCAAGCAGCTCAGCAACACGCTGTGTCTATCCACGCTCTCTGAGCTACTCCGCAGCGCATCCCCAGCCCATGGCAGACAGCCAGTAGCCCTGTGCACCCCCCTCCCTGGGGCCTTCCAGGAAGTCTCAGAAGGGGTCCCAAGAGCCACCTGCGGCACAAAATTCTGGTCCCCATCCTGGCACAAAAAGCTAGGCCATCATCCTCAACCCCTCTGCAAAGATGAACAATGTCCCAGCCTATACCCAGCTCACCACCACCCTGGTAGCATGGGGACACCCCACCCAGACCATGGAGCAAGAACAGGTGAAGGTGAAGGAGCTGTGCCAGGTTTATACTCAAGCCCAGGACGCAGCCAGAAGGTCGGGATCAGGACACACAACCTGCCCCTACTATGAGGAGCTGCACAGCCTCCTGAGGGCTGAAAACTACTCCCTCCCCAACAACTGTCTCAATATGCCCACGGGCAACCCTCCCACCCTGGAGCCAGAGCCACAGTAGGAGAAGCAGCAGCCTGGGACCCAGCCAGAGCCAGAGGGTGACACCATCTTGGAGGCCAGTGAGGGTATGCTAGTGATCATCCTGGACTCAGGACCCTCCTTAAGCCAGGCCACATCCTGAGCATCCCCAGATCTGTTAGAGGGACCCTCCAGTAAGTTCTCTGTGTGTCATGCACCCCAAGTGTGGATAGGGGAGAGCCAGAGCTAGAAGCTGGCCAGAGTTGGCCAGAGCTGGAAGCAGGGCAGCCACATGAGCACAAGACTGACCCTGGACACACCAGTGAGCTGTGTGTCTCCCAGCACGCAGGCATGCCCACAGGTGGGAGTCAGCACCCACTCCCATGGAAACCCCACGTGCCAGTGCTCCTGGGACAACCCTGTCCTTTGTCCTGGGTGGTGTTTGTTGCTATGCACGGTGGGTGGGGTACAGAGCCTTGAGGGCTGTGTTGTGTGAATGACTCACCAGGTCTCTTCCTTCTCTTCCTTACAGTTGCACCATCCAAGGAGCTGGAGCCAGGTGTGCCAGGACCAGCATCAGGATGAGCTGGCACCCCACTGTGGTAAGGTGGGCCTGTGGCCGGAGGGGCAATCACTGACAGGATGAGTACCTCCAGAGGGCCCACCCTGCTGCACTCTGAAGGCTAACTGACATCCTGAAGCTGCGGCTGTGGGAAGACCAGGAGTAGTAGATTCAGGCCTGGGACCAACTGATATCCCACACAGATCCCATCACCAGTTTCTGGGAGGACTGATTGGCCCAGCCACCAGCAGCTGCCACCCACACTCATCCCACTGCCACCACTCACCCCACCCCTGGCCCCCCGCCCCAACCCCACTGCCCTGCCCTTGCTGACCATCCTCCAAGGCGTGTTGAACTTGCGTGGTGGCTGATGAACATGACCACCCCCCAGTTCCCCCTTCCATGCCAGCACCCCTGCCTCCAGCTCCCCTGCTTCCCCGATGATCCCAAACCTGCACAGCCCCACCACCTCCATACCACCCCATGCTCCCAGCCCCAACCCAGCCCTGACAGGGAGCCCAATCCCTGGAGGAGGAGATCCCCCAGTCAGCACTGCTTGGGATACTGCTCCTGTGTGAAGTCACAGCCTGCACCCCCTCCCTGGACTAATGCCCCCCACTCTCTTTTCCAAGCCCCAGTCTGTACATAGTTTATGTTTATTGCACATTGTAAACAGTTTCTTTTTATTATGTTTATTTTACACATTTTTCAATATTTAAGTAAAAAGCTCCTTGATCACCACCCCAGCATCCCTTTTTATTGGGGAGGGGTCAGAGGAGCAAGGAGGGGAAGGAAGGGGTTGTGGTATATATGGGATAGGTCTGTATGCCTAAGGCCCCCCACTAGGGGAGCCCTTGGGAAAGTTATTTCGTGCCACAGGAGAAGCTCTCCCTAGGAGCCTTGAGGATCTGCAGCCCATCCTTACAGGTCTGGCAGATGGGACCTGTGCCTGGCTGTTTGTAGCCATGGCCAGTGTCTGCCCCACACACCCAAAGAAGAAGACCGGCCCCCACAGAATGCCCCCACAACTTGGAAGACAATGTTCTCCCTCACATCCAGACGGGTCAGGAGGCACCTAAAATGTGCCTTCATGTGGCTGAACTCACATTTATCCTGGTTCTATGCTCAGTTGAGCAGGACATTAAACATTTCCTAGCTCAGGCCCAGCTACCCAGTTCAGGGACTTATGAGCCAGGGCATGAGGGGGTAGGCCTTGTCCCCCATGACGCATAGTGGTATGGGCACATCCCCAATTGCCAACTCCGAGGTGGAAGTTGAGGAACTCGCAGGCATTGTGTGCCCAGCCCGACCATCAAGGAACTGTCCACAGTGGACAACCAGGTCCTGTAGCACCATGGAGAAGTACCCCTTGTAATTTATATACTGGACTGCACTGTGGTCCAGGGCGCAGATGGGGATGTGGGTCCTGTCAATGACCTCAGAGCAGCTGGATCACTCCAGGGTAAGAAATCCAACTGTGGCTGCATTCATGTCTGTGAGACGGACATCCCTCCAGAGAAGGAGTGTGTTGATGGCCCTCACAACGTGTGAGGGGAGAGGACTAAACACATATGTGAGGGACTCATGGAGGGAATCCCAGGGCCCCAAGGGTCTCCCCTGCCTCCTTCCTTACCCATCCCCACAAGCTTTCTGGGACACGCCCCCCAGGAGACTGCCCCCATAGCAGCAAATCTTTATGAGGGTGGGATGACATGGTCCCCTGAGGATGGGGCCTCCCCCCCAGTACCACCCCTTGCACCTCCTACCCCACTTCCTGAGGGTCCACCATGGGCTGAACCCCCCACCTCACATACAGGGCCAGCAGCCCAAGAGTGCCATAACTGCATGAGGACAGCCCCCAGTAGTGAACCTGCCCATTCCAAACTGGTTCCCTATGGAGTAATAGCTGTCTGGGGTGGTAAGCTTCTAGAGGGCAATGAGGACCTGCTTCTCCATGGGGATGGCGGGCTGCAGCAGGGTATTCCCCCTCTGGTGGGTGGGGGCAAGCCAGGCTCAGGGCTCCAAGGAGGTGTCTTTCTATTTGCAGAAGTTCTGGAGTCACTGCTGGTCATCCCACTGCCCCATGATGAGCTGGTTCCACCAGCTGTAACTGGTGATATACCCCCACACCATCCTGATCACCCAAGTCTGTTGGTGCAGAGGGGCCCATGTGGCAGCTCCTCAGTCCTGGTGTTGGTCACTTCCCCCAAAAAGAGGTGGAGGATGGCCATGATCAGAGTGAGCAGCAGCTCAAGCAAACAGACCCAGGGGCTGCTCTGGCACCATGACTGTCTGGAAAGTGCAAAGTCTCTCTCAGAAAGCATGTGAGTCCTGCAGTAGATATGCTGTCCTTTGAGGAGCTGGGCAAGTCTCAGCATGGGCCGGGATCGTCAGAGGGTCACTTTAAGGGCACAGCTGGCTGGAGCTCCCAAAAGAGCTTGCCGGCCACGAGACCTGGTGTTGTGACAGGGTTCTAGGGCACGTTCTGTCAAGAAAGTGGCTGGGCAGTGTGGTCACTCTCTGTCAACAGAGTGGATTGACAGAGCAATTGGCTTTGCTGTGTAGACATCATTTCTTGACAGATCACTCTAGTGTAGACGTAACCTATAGCTATTATTCATAATGTATTATGTATATATGTTATTCATATAAATCCTTATGTGCCGTGTGGATGATATTAGGTTATTACAATAAATCTTGGATATATACTGGGCACAGATTTCAACCATCTAAATGGTAGTTGAAATCCTATAGTTATATTTCTTAGATTTTGAAAAGTTCAAAAACTTCAAGCAAATAAATAGCAATTTATTTTATTGTAACATAACTGTAACTTTATAATGTCTAGGTTTTATTACTTCGTAAATTGTACACAATTTCATTTTTTGTGATAAATCTAAAGTATATCTAGATTGTGACTGCATTACAAAGAAGTTCTAAAAATGAAAGGCAAGATTTATCAATAACAATTTTCTAGAACTATTATGCTAGGAACAAATAATGACTTAATTTAAAAAATGAGGCAATGTTTTAACCTCTTGATCTTGTAAGTGAACAGGTAGCAAAATCCTCACAAATTGCAATTTAGTGATGGACTCAGTAATCAGAAGGTGGAAAAGTAAGTAGCAATAATCTGAGTGAGCATAAAAGCTTTTCTCTAGATGAATTTGTTATAAGATACTTCTCAACTAAGGTGCATTTATCTAATGATATTGACCAAATTATATCTCTTGTTAATATGACAATCAGCAAAATAGCTTGTGAGTTTTTCCAGAATCTGAACGCTCCACTTGCTAAGTCACCAACAGCCATAACTAAAGGGGACAGAGAATCTGCATATAAGCACGGAGAAATGAAGAGCTCATGATAGAAACTTTGAAGAATGTTGTACTGTATGATCCATGTAGATTTAATATTAGATGCGGAGGCAATTAAAAAAATTCTGTGTTATAACACATTTGCACAATACTTTAAAATGACCTCAAACAAGCTTTGATGAGAGACAGTTGATTTTTTTTTGCAAAACAGATATTTTTAACTTTTTTTCTGAAACAAAACTTTTGATTTAAAATTGCTGAAATTATCAAAATGTTCTATTTTTGTATTCAGCACTTTTTTAGAAAATGTTACTTTTTATCAAAGTTCTTCTGATTTTGAATTTGTCAAAATTATAGGTTTTAATAAGAGCGTAGGTATCGGTATAGTTTAAAAATAATGGAAGTCAGTAAAAATAATTTTAAAAATACACAAAAAATGGAAAACTAGGTCCATTTGAATCTCTGGAAAAGTAAAACAATTTCAAGGTTTTTTATTTCCAACAAAAACTTTTCCATTTTTCACCAGTCCTAGTTACCACTGAAAGTAAAATGTTAAGTGCTCTTTATTAGAGCAAACAAAAATGACACCAAACACAGCATTTGTAGCTGTAAGAAAAATATTGATTTAAAACTGGAAAAATCATGCAAAATTATTTGCTGTGCTTAACAAAATACTCATGCTCTGTGACAATTTTTGAAATCTTGTAGAAACTTCAAAATAAACTACATTAAGTAAACATCAAAACATAGTATTCATAATTAATTTACCAGATACGCTGCATGTTTGTTTCATAATATGTTTATAGCAATATATTTTGCTCATAAGCTTGCTCTCAATAACCAGAAGAGTGAGAAAATAAGGGCAGGTCATTTACCCCAATGACCACCTCCATCCTGTTTCATGTGTAACTGCAGTTCATATATCAGGGATTCATTATACCAATGTGGAAGCCACAGTAATTTTGGGGCAGACCATGTCAACTATTCAAAAATATTAGTTTCCACTTGGGTCCTGAAGTTTGCAGTTGCTAGATCAATGTCTAAAATATGTACTCCAACAGCTCAACGCAAAGGAAGAGCACAAACCTAGTATTTATAGTTCTCTAATGATTGTTATAAAACCAGGTGCACATTACAGTTATTTCTAAGCCTCATTGTGTTGGCATATATACCAGTCAGAATTCTGAATGAAAAGTTTTCAAAAAATGACCATTCTAAAAGCCATATTTTGTGAAAAAAATATTGATTTTGATAAAATTTCATACCTTGTTTCAATCTTTTTAAGGGGGTGCTGATAAATATTTTGGCAACCACTTCAATAATGGTTTTGCTAAAAAGCAATTTTTAAATATTGGGAAAGGGAAACCATTACAAATTAAAAAATGGGCTCTTCAAAATTTACATAACTTTGAAATTTTCCATTAACATGAGTTCATTTTTGACCAGCTCTGCTGAAAGCATAACACAGTTTATAGTTTTCTATTTACAGGTCACATCACTAAAGAACATTATTATTGTGAGGAAAAAAATCTTAGAGACAAACACAGCCGTGCCCATCCTTTTCCTACTAAATGGCTATTTCTAGACTAGCCCTCAACTTTGAAGGGAGCATGGTAAGTAGGGTGTTGGAAGATTACTAATGAAGTGCTGCAGTGCATATGCAGCACTTGATTAAGCTAATTCTCCCCGATGGCAACTTCAAAGTGTTAACCTTTGAAGTGCCGGCTTGCGTGTAGCCGCGGCTTACCCATGAGTACTTCAAAGTAGATATGTGAGAAGAGTTGGAAGCAAGGTTTGTTGCAGGGATTGGTTTGTTACAGGTTTAGAGTGACTATGTTGTGGTCTTGCAGGTTCAGAGTTATTGTGTTGTGGTCTATAGTTGCTGGTGAGAATTTGTTTAAGGCTGGTAGGCTATCTGTAGATGAGGACAGGCCTGCCTCCCAAGGTCTGTGAGAGTGAAGGATCATTGTCCAGGATGTGTTGCAGATCACTGGTGATGCACTGGAGAGGCTTTAGCTGGGGCCTGTATGCAATGGCCAATGGTGTTCCCTTGTTTTCCTTGTGAGGCCCACCTTGTAGCAGGTAGCTTCTGGGTACATGTCTGGCCCTGTCAATCTTTCTTTTTAACGTCCTTAGGTGGGTATTATAGTTTGAGGAAAGCTTGGTAAAGGTCTTGTAGATGTTTGTCTCTGTCTGATGGATTAGAGCAAATGCAGTTGTATCTTAGTGCCTGGCTGTATACAATGGATCATGTAGTGTGCCCTGGATAGAAGCTGGAGGGGTGTAGATAAGCAAAGCAGTCCTTGGGTTTTCAATATAAGGTGGTATTTATGTGACCATCACTTATTTGCACAGTAGTGTCCAGGAAGTGTATCTCTTGTGTGGACTGGTCCAGGCTAAGGTTGATGGTGGAGTGGAAACTGTTGAAATCATGGTAGAACTCTTGAAGAACCTCCTTCCCATGGGTCCAGATAATGAAGATGTCATCAATGTAACACAAGTAGAAGACGGGCGCTAGGGGACAAGAATTGAGGAAGTGTTGTTCCAGGTCAGACATGAAAATGTTGGCATACTGTATATGGGCCATTTGTGTATGGGCCATGCGGGTGCCCATAGCAGTGCCACTGATTTGAAGGTATAAACTGTCCTCAAATCTGAAATAGTTGTGGATGAGGACAAAGTCATAATGCTCTGCCACCATTTGTGCCTCATTTGTGATACTTGTCACTGAAGTCAGTGATTGTAGTTTGCTGTTTAAGATTATATGTTTTACTCCTGTGACCTTAAGGTTCCCAACACATTGAAGCAACTCGGGCAGTAGCTATGTTAAGCAAATGTTTGCCTAGTAGGGAGACATAGTAAGAATAAGGAAACCTCCCCTTCACCCAGTGCTTGAGACCTTCACAAATGTAGGCAAGTTGTAGCAACAAAGACAAGTTTCAGTCAGGCTAGAAGTCCCTTTCCAAAATAAATACAGTTCTGAGTCATGCAGCACTCCTAACTCTGCTTTTGGAACATAAATGTAACCTACCTGGTCACCTTTGCTGGTCTTTCTTCCTCTTTCGCAAATGGCCTGCCATCACTGGGACCATGGAACCCCAAGTAACAAGTTTTTTGGGACAAGAGAAAATCCAACCAAAAGATACATATGAACTATATATTCAAATTTACATTCAATAAAATGAGCAAAACCCAATCAATCTGTCAGGTGTCTGGGCAACACCATAGCTTTAATTGTTTAGTTTATTGAGGTTCAGCCTTCTTAGTAACAAAGCAATTTCCCTCCCGTCTAAAATCCCACTCACAGTTCTACTTAGACTCAGTGATTATCAAGGGCAACTGTCCTATGCAGGCTCAAAAAATCTATGGGAAAGGACCAGATCATGATGCAATGTGCAACTACCTGGTCTAGTTGAGCGCCATCACTATGCCCTTTCTTATCTGAACAGCTCTGCCCTGTCACCTGTTAGACCTCACTGGGAAATCAGCTCTATGCTGCTACTGCTGATCTGGCCAGGCCTCGGTGTGAAGTTAACACTCTGCTAGAACCACCAGATCAGCCTCATTCCATTCAGTCCTTCTGACCCATTCTACACAGGCATCAGAATCGGTAGAAGGGGGAACTCAGAGTCCCCATCCCTTGGATCTGGGACAGACCCATACCCTCTCCTGTTTACCTTGAAAAATGAGACTCCACTGCCTGTAAAGTCAGAGTGACCCACTTTCTCCTAGGCATATCTCAAATAAGTCCTTTGCCCTTTCCTCCGTATATCTCACAATAACAAAAAAAGAAGAAGAAAAATCTAGAGCAACAAAATGGAGCATGTGGAACTATGGGTAAGCAACTTTATAATTCATGTAAATGAGGTTGGTCAAGGATAGGTTTTTTTTCTATAGAGGCAACCCTCTAAACCTTCTAGCTTACATTCCAAAATAAGCCACAATGATAAATTTATCTGTGACTTTCCCTAATCTATACAACAAAGATAAACGCCTAAGTAATGAAAAATTTCTATCCATATACCTCACAGTGGCATCAACCGTCCGCATTTCTGATGATAAACATGCCCTTTCATCCAGTTCTGATTCCTCGTGTCATAATGTATGTAATTATGGCACCTACAGACCCTAACTACTATCCAGACCCCATTGCGCTGAACAGAAACACGGAGTAAGAAACTGCCCCTCAGCCCAAGTTACAGTCTTATAGACAAGGTAAGGCAAGACAAAGAAAGGCAGAAAAAAGAAATATCTCCACTAATGCACAGAAATCAAGTGCTTTTTTTCCCACGCTTATACAGAAAATCTGTAATACAGAGTTGAACTCAGATCCCAGATGCTCAGTGCAGTGACTTAACCCAAAGATGACTCACCCACATGGACTCTTCAAAAGCAAAATTTCCTTAATTTCTCTGAGTCATGCAATGGTTAGGTGATGCAGATAAATAATGAAATACAAATTTATTAGATTTTGGATAAGAATATTAAAACCCTTATCAGTTCTGCAGTGGCAAGAGACACATGAATTAACTCGCCAACCTGCAACTGTATTTTCTAAAAATCTTCCTGTAATTTTTAAAAAATACCCACCGGCACTCTCTCTCCCACCGCCAGAAACGTCCATTTGTGTATTCACTTGCCTGTGTGTTATTGGGAGGTGCCCTTTAGGACCAAAGCTTAGTAAACTTCATGCTTTGTATCTGGCATCAAATTAATGGGTTAAACTGCGCAATCAGCCCACTACTGGTTAAAACATTTTCAAAGCAATATTCAGTTCACTTTCTTAGGCATTATTGCATTCTGTTAAATCTGTTCTAGTAAAATTCTGCAGTCTTTCTATAGTTCAGAACCATAAAGCATAATACTGATTTGTCATACTATAGTATTTACATTATATTTTCAAACATACATCAGTCATTTTTGGGACTGTACCTGCAAAATAGGCAAATTAAATATTATCCAAATCAAATAATATATTTTATATATTATCTGCCACTCAAATCTATTGTGTTGGAGAGACTTAAATAAGATCTATTTCAGGAATGAGAAAGTAGCAGAGAGATATTTTAAAAAAGCTCATTCATTCATTGTTCCAGCACTACAACCAGTTACTTGGCATTGATTTTAGGATTCTTTATTTTCAAAGTACACACCTCTAATGGAATCAGAGTTTAAGGCCAGAAACCATTAGTTCTCTGTCCTCATATATTGTAAGCAATTAATTTTCACTCAGGTATCCCTCTATTGAGCCCAATAGAATAGCTTGGTCTAAAATGTAAGTTGTGTTTGGATAAAGCATATCTCTCAAATAGGAATTAATCTTGAGCTGAAGACAGCTAGGCTGTGTCTATGCTTACAAAAACCTTTGAAACGGCCATGCTAAGGCCAATCAAAGAATACTAATGAGGTGCTGAAATGAATATTCAGCACCTCATTAGCATGGCACTAGCTGCGGCACTTTGAAAGCTTATCATTCCTATCAGGAATAAGGGTATTTCAATGTTGGCAGGGTCCTTTTGAAAAGGACCCTTGTGTAGACGAGCGAAGGGCAAGCAAACTGTGGCACTTTTGAAGTGCCATGGCCAGCAGCATGTTAATGAGGTGCTGAATATTCATTTCAGTGCCTCCTTGGTATTCTTCAATTTGGCCATCAGCATGGCCATTTCGAAGGTTTTTGTAAGTGTAGATGTAGCCCAAGAGGTATAAAATCCACCAGTTCTCTTGCTAGTTTGTTTCCAATGGTTCGTTTTCTTCACTGCTAAACATATACAACTAATTGCCCATTTAAGTTTGTCTGGCTTCAGCTTCCCCCCATTAGAGCATATTATACTTTGCCAGTCTAGATTATAGAAGGCCTATAGCCTCTGCCATTTTCTGTCCTTTAATGTATTGATAGATTCCGAGCTTAAAAGGCCCAAATCATCTGCAATCATCTAGTCTGATATCCTTACACAAAAGCCATTGAACTGCCGCACAATATTTCCTAGAACATATTTTTTAAAAAATGCAATATGTACTATCAAGTAACCTCTCACTCTTCATTTTAATAAACTAAACTACTGAGTAATTTAAGCATTGTAAAGCATTTTACCACTCCTCAGATCATTTTTGTACCCCTCTTCTATACCTTCTCCCCTTTTGCAATATTCATATTAAAATGTGTACCTCATAACTAGACACAGTATTCCTGTAACAGTCTCACCGGTGCTATACTTGTAGGTACAATCACCTCTCTTCTCTTCAGCTATGTCTACACTATCCCAGAAGATCACCCCACTCAAGGACACATAAAATTGACCTATCAGGGGTTGGCATTGATATGCCAGAAGTAATGGAGTAAGGAGGTCGATGGGAGAAACTCTTCTGTTGACCTTCTTCAGTGAGGACAGCCAAGTAAGTTGATTGCAGATATGTTGATTCTAGCTACGCAATTGCCCTTTTGCTAGAATTGTGTATCTGCAATTGACTTTCTTTCCCTGGTGTCCACTCCTGGGAGCTCCTGTTGAGTTATTTGCTCATTATGACCCCTGACTTAGACTGAGTCTACCATATAAGATGAATTTGAATTTAAGGCAGTTAGTTAGATATTACCATGATACTATCTTCACTGTAAATAACATTAGCTTGATTTAGGGAGCACTAATATTGATATAACAATATTGTTGGTACCTGATGGGTGTAGCATGAAACTCGAATTCAGAAGTTTGATTAAAGGCCAGAGTGGAAGCGCCATGTCTTAAAATTGAACTTATTAGCCTCCAGAGGTGTCCCATATGTAACCCACAATGGCCCTCTCTTCTCTGCTCTGGCCACTGCTCTCCAGTAATAGAAAGACTGTGAATTTCAAATCAGGACCAGGAAGCCTGTGACTGTGGGCTCATGTCTGTGTGACATCCTGAGAAATGTCTTTCTTTCTTTGTTATTAGCAGTGTGAGCGCAGCTACCCATTAAAAATATCTTCTGCACGGAGTTTGTGGTTCTGTCTCTACACTTGCTATTTTTTTCTGTGCTGCCCGGCACCAGCAGCTGCCCCACTAAACCACATGGCAGCAAGACTGTTCTGGTGGTCATGCTTGCTCAGTGGTTTACATTTGTGCATGAACCCCCTTCGTTCCCCCACAGGTGCCACACAAACAGGGTCTTTCCCGCACTCACGTGGGTAGCCCCCTACCCAATAAAGACATGTGTCTGTTATTCAGCGCTGACCATGATGCCATGCAGCACCATAAACTGGCTTGTGTGCAATTACGGCTGCAAGGGCAGAAAAGATTTTTGGGGGCTTGCTGACACTGCGGGGAAATCTTCCCTGGCGGCTAAGATATTAGGGTGGCACTATTTCAACTTTCCCCCCATCAAAAATATTTTGGGGCCTTTGCCACCGCGAGAAAGTCTCCCCTGGTGGCTAAGATACTCAGGGGGACTACTTCAATGAGCCCCCCGCTGAAACCATCCCAAGCTCTTTCGAAAGGAGAATATACAAATGAGGTGCCAGATGTGTAAATCACTGCATTATTTCCATTTTCAGTTTCCTTAATTTGCCTGCCACTTTCAAAAGAGGAATGCAAGTGTAGACAGAGCTAATAGACCCTATTTCAAAATAGAGCCATTGGACTATGGCTTATTTCAAAATAGGTTCTATTCCCTGTCTACCCAGTCCTTATTTTGAAATATCTATTTTGAAATATGTATTATTTCTCCTGGAATAAGGGTTATCTATTTTGAAATAAGCCAGCCACTATTTCAAAATAAATAGTGGTTGCATTGTTTAGCTGATAGAAAATATATTTTGAAATAAAAACTATTATTTTAAATAACTTTGCTGTTTAGACTTATCCTTATCTCTAAGCGCCTCTATTCTGTGGGTGTGACCACCAGTCCTAGTTCCTAATGGTATAACTTAATAGTTAGCTGTACTGAAACATATTTTATATGAATATGCCCAGTTTAGCAAGCAACTCAAAACACTCCATATGACTGCTCTCCTCATTATTAGCAATCTGCCAATCAATGTGTCATACACAAATTTTATATGTATTTTCATCTCCTTGATGAAAATGTTGAATAGCATTCAGCTGAGTACTGATCCCCATGGAATGCCACTAAGAAACACCTCCAATTCAATGATGATTTAGTTTTTGAGATCTGTCAGTCACTGAGTTCTTTAGCTATGTAACAAATGCTCTATCAGTATTGTATAATGCTTATTTTTAACCAGAATGTCATTCAGTACTAAATTAAACAACTTTCAAAAAATTGCACCTATTCCATTGACCAAATTTGTGATCTAATCAAAAATTAAGTCAGATTTTACATTACTATTTTCCATATAACAGTGTTGACTGGCACAAATTATGTTCCAAGTTTTAACTGTCTATCAACTGAACCCTGTATTAATTTTTCCATTATTTTGCCCGGGATTGAAATCTGGTTAACCAGCCCATAGGAATTCAGGTCATTCAGCTTGCCCTTTTCAACTATTGTCAGAAGATTATCAGTCTTTCAATTTCCTGGAATTTTCCAGATTTATGCATAAATTAACAGCAGCAGACCAGAGATGTCCACACCCCACTCTTTTAGTACTTTTGGATGCAAGTTTTCTCATCCTGATTTTAAAATATTTATTTCTAGCAGATTTCATCTAACATCCTCCCCAGTTACTAATGGACTCAAAATGCATCATCGTCCTCATCATTATCATCATAAGATACAAGTGCATCATCTTGCTCTTTTCCCAATACAGTACCAACATATTTATTGAACTCAGTCGCTTCGGTATCATCAACATTTTTATCATCTCCATATAATAATAGGCCTACATCATTGTTAGGAATTCTCTTGTTGCTAATAATCTTTATTGTCCTAAGACCTTCCAGCTATAGATTTTTTCCTCATGTCTTTAGTGTCCCTTCTAAATTTTCTACCCTTCATAACTTATGGTATGTGGCAATTCTATTCCATTTGTTTATATTTATATCTGCTATATACTCCTTTTTGTTTCTCATAGCACTTTCAACTTCACAAAGATAGGCTTTTAGAGAAAGTTGTCCTCTTTCCTGATTGTGGAACTCTGGCTTTTCGGCCAGCTAATAAATTATTTTGTAGGAATTCCTGATTTTCATTCACATTTTAGTGTCTAAATGGTTCCTTCCTAATCAATTTCACTCATAACTTCTTTTAGTTTTGCAAAAATTAGCCTGTTTGAAGCACCACATATAGGCTATGTCTACACTAGTGACAGTTTCTGAAAAAGCTGGGCTCTTTAGAAAAATCCCATGGAGCGTCTGCACACAAAAATCGTGCTTTCAATATTAAATCAGAAGAACAGGCACTTTTTCCAGTGGCTCTCTTCAGCTCCCAGTTGAGGAAGAGTGCCTCCTGCCAAAAGATTCTTTCATGAAAAAACACGTGTACACACTCTGGTGGCCTTTTATTTCAACAAAGCAGTCCTCCATGGCACCGGCCAGCTGGAGCCAGGAAATGCCCTGGGCAGCGCAATCAGAGTGCCATGCTCCCTACCTCCAGCCACTTTTAAAAGTGCAGGTAGCCATGAAAATCCCATGGCAGGAAGCTGAGAAAGTGGCAGCAGCAAGGAGATGAGCTGCTTACCTCACACCCTTGCATCCACAAGCAAACTATGACTGACAGTCAGCAGCCCTGTGACCCACATGGACCCTCCAGAGGACCAGCTAAGGGGTACCAGGACTCTTCCTGGGCCACCAAATGCAGGGTCCCATTCTGGATTGAGCTTGAGCTCCAGGACCTCCTGGGCCTCTGGCAAGATGACACTGTCTTGAGGGAGACCACAGACAAGAGGTGGAATGCCCCTGCCTATGCCTGGCTTACTACCAGTTTGATGGCCCCTAGACACCCCACCAGGACACAGCATTGGGTCTTTTCCAAACTGAAGGAGCTGTGGCAGGGGTTCATCAGGGCCAGGGACACAGGCGGAGATATGTGGCAGAGCCCTTCACATTCCACTTTTACAAGGATCTCCACAGCCTCCTTAGAGGCAAGAAGGGCCCCCCTCTGCACCCTCCTCAACATGGTGGCAGAGGTGTCCCTGCATTGCTGAAGCCGGACTCTGAGGTGAAGGAGGAGCATCTGGGCCTGTTGAGCTAGACCACCTTGCTGGAGCCAGAAGTGGAGTTGCCTTCAGACCCAGAGTCCAGAGATGGGACACTTGTGATTGCCATAGCCTCAGCCAGGCCACACTGAGAAGGGTAACCCTGGACTTGTTCAAGGGTCCTCCAGTATGTACCCCATACGTTGTGCACCCTGGAGCAAGGGGGCACCTGCATCTGCCAGGGCTGGAAGTGGGCCAGCCACATGGCCACTAGCCCCATCCCAGGCACACCTTGAAAGGCTACAGCTCCCACCTTATGGACATGGCTGTAGGTGACAGTCTGCACCCACTTCCACAGATAGCTCAGTGGGCCTCATGCATGGGCAGGGGGTTGGGGGGAGGCCCAGACTGTGCCCAGAGCAGGCCCCACCCATGAAGAGATCCTTCAGTGCCTGGGATCCCCCAGGGCACTGGGGTATTGGTATGGGGGGTGGGGGAGCTGCTGCTCTTGGGGGATTGGTGGCATGGATCTCAAGGCTGTGGTGAAGGACTGACTTACTGTCTCTGTCCCCACTTCGCTGTCTGTGAGCCAAAGGAGCCCCACCACACCACCCAGGTCCTGGAGCTGGGAAGTCCAGGAGCAGCAGAAGAGAGAGCTGGGGCACAACCACCACCAGCTCCCAGGCAGACCCATGCCTGGAGTGCCTGTCAGTGAGCCCAGGGTGATGCCTCTGTTTACATGGCCACCCTCAGGCATCAAAATGAGCTGGCGGAGCAGTGGCTACAGATGGGGGAGGCAGAGCTGGTGTGGAAATAGGAGGCTTGGGCCAAGCTCATGTCCTACCGGGGACAATCACCACCATCTTCAGGAAGCTGTTGGCCCAGCCACCCACCCCGTTGCCTCACTGCCCCTGCTGCCCTGATGCTCCCCCACCTCCTCTGCTGCTCCTGCTGCCCTGCTCCTGCTTGAACTCCTCCTATACTTCATGATGGAATTCGCCTGCTGGTTGATGGCCATGGTGGGCACCAACATGCCAGCTACCCTGGACCCCATACCCTGCATCCCCACCATCCTGCTCCCCAGTTCCCCTTCTCCTCCCAATCACAAAGCTTCAGCTTGCTGCACCCCTCCCACGGCCATACCTCTCCATGATCCCAGCCCCATCACAGCCCCAACAGAGACCCCAAATCTGGGGTGGAATGGGAACCCACAGCCACTATGGCTCATGGCCCCCTACCCCTTCTGTGGACTAATACTCCCACCCCCTGTCCCAAGCTGCCCCCCAATGTATGTAGTTACCATCATTCCACAATATAAATGGTTATTAGCAGAATTTTTCTTTTGTACAAGTTTCTTTATGTTAAACAGTTTATTTTCTCACCACCCCCATGTCCCTTGCTATTGGGGAGCGGCCTGTGAGAGGTGAGTGGGAGAGGTCATGGTGGGGACTGGGTAGAGCTGTGGACCTGAAATCCCTTCTGGGGGTGCTCTGGGGCAGGTCCCTGGAGCTGACAGGCAAAGTTCTCCCAGAGGGCCTCCTGGATCCGCACCCCGTCACAGTGGTCAACAGAGAGCTGCCCGGAGCATCTACAGCTCGGTCTACACTACAGAGTTCTGTCAACAGAAATAGTGTAAATGCTCTGGAGGGTCATCTGTTGACAGAGATAGCTTCTGGTTCACTGCTCTGCCTTCTTTGCAGAGCTTCCAGTTGGCTGCTCTTCCGACAGAGGGCTGGGCAGTCTGGCTGCTCTGTGTTGACAGAGGGCATTGACAGAGGAGCCTGTATGAGGTGTGGACGTGTTCTATAGACAGAGGTTCTGTCTGGAAATATCTGTTAACAGTGACTTCTGCTGACAGAACTCTGTAATGTAGACACAGCTTATACTATTTTTTTGTCGATAGAATCTGTCAACAGAGGCACTGTGCCTCATACAGTCAAGACA
The DNA here is from genome assembly GCF_033958435.1 of Carettochelys insculpta. NCBI lineage: Eukaryota > Metazoa > Chordata > Testudines > Carettochelyidae > Carettochelys > Carettochelys insculpta. The sequence goes on along the minus strand of NC_134139.1, from coordinate 175,080,927 downwards.
GAACTCTGCTGGGAAAACTGCTGTGTTCTGTTGAGAGATGCTCAACAGAACACATTTGTAGTGGAGATGCTCCCTAGTTTTGTCAAAAGAAGGCCTCTTCTGTCAACAGAACTCTATAGTGTAGACCCAGCTAGAATGTCTAGACTGGGTTTCTGTTGAGTTTCTGGGTTTCTTGGGGAATGGCAAAATGCCATCAACAAAAGTGCTGCATTCTGTAGACTTAATGTCAATAGAATGCCTTGGTAATCGGGACACTCCAGGCGTTTTGTCAACAAAATGCCAGTTTTGTCTCCAAAACCTGTAGTGTAGATGTCACCTTAGACTCTTGTAGCAAGCATTTTGCATATACTATATGACTATGTGCAAAAAGTGCACACGGACTGCTAAGAATTCGAACTTGAAAATTTAAGAAAATGTTGGATTATCCTATTGGCCAGAGGAAACATGACTTATAAAAGACAAAATCTTGTTTTTCTTTGCTGTAATACCAAAAAAGTCTGTAACTCTGAGGTATATTAGAAATCAATTTTGGGCTTCTCCTGATAGCTTGAAACCCCAAAGATACATCAGCCCATTTGTAATTCAGTTCAGCTATGTTTAAGATTTTCTGGTAGAGCACATACAGCCTTTGTTAATGAAGAAAAACGCAAGAAATACTGAACAGACCTAAACTGAGTAACTGCAGACAGTCTTCACCAGGACTCCACCCTTTTGTCTCTGGGCAAGGGTGCCATCTTCTGGGCACCTGTCCTAGGTTTGGAGGAGCAATAGAGATATACTAAAAGCTTGTGTGAGTTCTTCCGGAAGATACAGATTAAAGATTTTACAGTGCCTCCACCTCAGGAAACAGTATGTAAATGGTAAGTGCAGACTTGTGTCCCCTCAGGACACATTAACAGGAAACCCAAAGTAACCTAATTTCATTAATGCTTACAAAGTATGGAATCAATAAAATTGAATAGTTAAAACATAGGAGGTGGTTTTATTTAAACTAAAAATGGAAAAAGAAAGGTGAAAATAAGAAATTACAGAAATAAACTGGATGAACGTGACATGCATTCAACTACAATCCTTGCATAAAATGCATTTGCCTCCAATCAGCAGCAAATGGTAACACCACCTAATAATTCAGAGAACTTCACTTTATTACTAAGCCGCAACTAAGGAAGGATGGAAGGACCTTTAGGAGTAAAAGGGTTAAATGGTCAGCTGTTCATTGTGTCCAATCTACATGATTAATCTGGCTGCGACTTGCCCTAATAAGGATGTTCCTGAGTTTGCAGTTGTTGGGGCAAATGGGGCCTAAAATGGGGACAGTTGTATTCTGCATCAGAGCACACTGCAGACTTACTGTATCTAATTATCTCCCAACAGGAGTCACCAAAACCTAGGGAGGGTTTCATAACTTGGAGCAGAAGCAGGACACCCAAAGACCTGAACATATTGAATTTATAAAAACGTTTTTTCTGTAGATAGTGAAAAGTATATTAAGGTAAAAAATATATAATCCCCACTCTATGCTGAAATATGTCACTGTCCTATTACAATCTCTATCTCCCTGTTTAAAGTCTTCCAGTAGGCAGAATCCTGGTTTCTAATCTGACTGAGTCACTGACTCAGTCTGTGACCTTGAGCTAATCACTTGACCTTCTTGTGAATCAGTCAAGCCAGCTGGAAAATTGGGGGAAAAAAATACCATCAGCACACTGAAAATCAGTTGTTGTACCTAAGATTAGTTTTTCTTGAGAAAATAAACTACAGAGAAGAAAATAAATTATTTATCCTGAACTCTGGATTAGATGGCCAAACAAATAATTCAGTGAGAACAACAAGAAGTCCTGTGGCACCTTATAGACTAACAGATAATAATAATAATAATAATTCTTCAGTGTTCATTCTGCAATGTATGATACTTGCCATATAAATACCATGAAACTACAGAGAACTGACTATGTAATTAAATTGTCTGTTGTAACCTTGTAAGAAATAGTCACATAATACATTGCCTTATATTCAAAAGAGTGGTGCGTCAATTACTTTTTAACTTTTCCTCAGTGTTTGAGACGTCAGCACTGAAGATTGAAGTGAAAGTTCATAGATTTAAAGAAACAGATTATAAAGGCAGGAGGGACAACTCTGATCATGTGTTCTGACCTCTTGCATAACACAGATCATTGAACTTGCCCCAGTTAATTGCTGTTTGAACTGGAGTATGTCTCTCAGAAAATCATCCAATTTTGACTTTAAAATTGCCAGTGATGGAGACTCCATCACACCCTGTGGTGAGGTACGCCAATAATTAATTATCTTTATTGTTACACATTTGTGCTTTACTTCCATTCTCAATTTGTCTAGCTCCGATTTCCAGGCAATGGATCTTGTTATACCTTGTGTGCAACTTATGCATTGGAAATTTAAGAAAAGGTTAAATTTGACAAATGGTATTTATCCTAATCTATAGGCACTGAGACTAGAAAAATCTTTGTAGTCTATTGATGTAATATTGATTTAATATCCAGTCTGTGGACACTTGATGCAATATTGTTTTATTAATAATTTTGTCCTTTTCCCTTTGTGAAAAGTTTATTCCCTCTCTTCTGTTCTTATTAGAGATGGAATCATTTGGGCTATGTCTACACTAGAGGATTTTTTTCAATAAAACTGGTGTTTTGTTGACAAAACTCATGGAGCTTCCACACTACAATTGCAATCTGTGGGCCTACTGTCAACGGAACTTGGCAGTTTTGTTGACAGCCCTCTGCCTCTCCCCCAATAGACAGAACATCTTTCTCAACAGCATCTGTCAACAAAAAAGCCATGTGGACTCTCCAGGGGCCCCTATGTTAACAGACAGGGCTTCTGGGTCAGCAGGCAGCCCTGTCTACTGTGCTTCTGGGTCACTGACCAGCCCTGACTGCTGTGGTTCCAGCTGGCCATTCTGGAGAGAAGGTTGGGCAGTCCAGTCGCTTTGTGTTAACAGAGCGGATCACTTTTTCGATCTGCTTTTGTGTGTAGATACACTCTGGCCACAGAAGTTGCATTGGAAGATCTCTTCCAATTGTGACTTCCATCAACAGATCACTGTAGTGTAGATGTAACCTTATATTATAACTACAGAGAAGGAAACCTAACGTGTTTCTATTACATTGTGTCTGTGAATCGTTAAGTGTGGTCAAGAGGATAAATTTATGAATAATAATAACTAGGGCTATCAAATGATTAATATTGAATTACAATTAATTTTCCCATTAAATAATCTCATTTATTTAAATATGCTTGATGTTTTCTGCATTTTCAAATATATTGATTTCAGTTACAACACAGAATACAATATTTGCAATGTGAAATCAAAAGAAATAGTATTTTAAATTCCTCATTACAAGTACTGAAGTGCAATATCTTTATCATGAAAATGGAACTTACAAAGGCAGAATTGGTAGAAAAAATATTCAAAAATTAAACAGTATAAAACTTTAGAGCATGCAAGTCCACTCAGTCCTACTTCTTATTCTGCCAGTTGCTCAGACAAGTTGGTTTACATTTGCAGGCAATAATGTTACCTACTTCTTATTTACAATGTCACCTGAAAGTAAGAACAGACATTCACATGGTACTGATATAGCCAGCATCACAAGATATTTATGTGATAAATGTGCTAAAGATTAATATATCCCTTCATGCTTCAACCACCATTCAAGAAGACATGTATCCATGATGTTAATGGGTTCTGCTCATTAATCATCAAAAGTAGAATGGCTCAATACGTGTTCAATTTCATCATATGAATAAGATGTCACCAGCAGCAGGTTAATTTTCTTTTTTGAAAAAAAAAAGGAGTCCAGTAGCACTTCAAAGACTAACAAAATAATTTATTAGGTGATGAGCTTTCATGGGACAGACCCACTGCTTCAGATCATAGCCATACCAGAAGATACTCAATATTTCAGGCACAGAGAACCAAAAATAATAATCAAGGTGGACAAATCAGAAAATTATTATCAAGGTGAGCAAATCAGAGAGCAGAGGTACAGAAGGAGCGTGGGGGGGAAGTCAAGAATTAGATAAAGCAAAGTATGTAAAAGAGCCCCTACAATGAGTTAGAAAATTACCATCCTGGTTCAAACCACATATTGCTGTATGGAATTTGAATGCAAAAGAGGGTTCAGAGCCTCTCTCTCCAAACGGCTGTGAAAGTTCCTTTTCAGTAAAACACAGGCTTTCTCTTTTGAGTGATTCACATTCTGTAGTTTCCACATCATTATGTTTGCCTGTTAAAAGTTCTGAAAGCATGTTTCTCATCTTGTCCCGCTCCGATTTTGAGAGGAACATCAGATTCTTTAACCCCGGGTTGAATACTCTAGATAGCTCAACAAATCTTACATTAATACTTTCTTTGCATTTTGTCAAATCTGCTATGAAAGTGTTCTTAAAATAAACAATATGTGCTGAGACATTTTCCAAGATGGCTATAACATGAAATATATGGCAGAACAGAACAGGAGACATACAATTCTCCTTGAAAGAATTCAGTCACAACTTTAATTAATACATTATTTTTAGTTAGCATCCGCATGTAAGCTGATTTTCTGGAATGGAGTTGGAAGCATAAAAGTGCATACCAATTATTAGAATATCTGGCATGTAGTTACCTAGCAATGCTGGCTACAGAAGGGCCATGTAAACAATTTTTCTTGTTTTCAGGCAACACTGTAAATAAGAAATAGAGAAATCCCAGAAATGTAAACAAACTTCTTTATTGTATTGATTGGCTGAAAAACAAGTAGGACTGATTAGACTTGTAGGCCCTAAGGCTGCATCTACTACACTAGAGAGTTTTGTTGAAAAAACTTGCAGAGTGTCCACATTAAACTTGTGTTCTGTCAACAGTAACTTGATAGAAACAGCACTTTTGTCAGCAGACTTCTGTCCACAAAGCACTCTGAGACTGCACTGCCCTCTGGTGCCAAAAAGCGGAATGGCAGCTCTGCAAAGAGGGCTCTCCGGCAACTGGAAGCCCTCTCTGTCGACAGATGTGTCTACACAGTCCTTTTATTGACAATACTATGACGGTGGATGGTTATACCTCAAATTTTTGAGGGATAATACTGTTCAGAAAAATGCAGAGTTCTTTTAAGACTTTGTCGACAGAATGTTTTAATTGTGTGGACACTCCCTGGCTGTGTTTACACTAGTCCAACACTTTGAAATGGCCATGCAAATGGCCATTTCGAAGTTTACTAATGAAGCACTGAAATACATATTTAGCGCCTCATTAGAATGACGGCAGCCACGGCACTTCGAAATTGATGTGACTTGCCGCCGCGCGGCTCTTCCAGATGGGGCTCCTTTTTGAAAGGACCCCAGCAACTTCGAAATCCCCTTATTCCTAACAGCAGATAGGAATAAGGGGATTTCGAACTTGGTGGGTTCCTTTCGAAAAGGAGCCCCATCTGGACGAGCTGCGCGGCTGCAAGCTGTGTCAATTTCGAAGTGCTGAGGTTGCCGGCATTCTAATAAGGCGCTGAATATGTATTTCAGCGCTTCATTAATAAACTTCGAAATGGCCATCTGCATGGCCATTTCGAAGTTTTGGGCTAGTGTAGACACAGCCCCTGAGGTACGTCAACAGAATGCACCTTCTGTCGACAAACTGGCTACATCTACATTGAGAAGCTATGTCGAAGTAGGCTCTTTCAAAGTAAGGACATTGAAATAGGCCACTTTGACTCGTATCCTCCACACATCCTCCAGGGCTGGTGCCGTCAATGTACAACATTGAAGTAGCAATGGGGAACGTCAAAAGGGACCACCCTGGAAGGAAAAGCAGAGTGTCCACACACACACGAGCACACCCTTTGAAATAAGCAGCCAACAAAGCCTATGGGTAGGATCACAGGGCAGACTAGGGAGGATGGGGAGGTATGGCTGAGGCGGGTCCTCGGTCTGATCATTGGCCCCAGTGGGCTCCTGCCCTGCGGAGCTAGCAGGTGGGGTAGCAAGTGGGACATCAGGTGGCGCAGCAGGTGGGACATCAGGTGGGGCAGCAGGCAGGACATCAGGTGGGATGTCAGGCAGGGCGGCAGGGAGGGCAGGACAGAGGACAATGGGGGAGCAGCCAGGCCACCAGCTCCTCAAACGTGACGGCCACCCAGTTAAAGGTGGCCATGAAGTCCTGCCAGGCCTGCCAGCACCAGGCAGCCTCCCATTCCTTGAAGTGGAGTCTCCGCTCCATGATGTCTGCCTGGCAATGGAGGACAGCAGCCACCTCGGGGTTGAGGGTAGTGCACCTCTGGCCCTGGCGGCAGTGGGCCCATCCCAACACAGGCAGTGTCCCTGGACAGTGGTGGTCCAGGGATCCTGGGGGGCTGTCTGGGACCACAGATGGTGCGGCTGCAGAAACAGGGGGGAAGAGGGGAGGGAGGCTGTGAGTACCGAGCCCTGACCTGTGGCCCACCCCCACCCACCAAGGGCATATGGTCCTCATCTCCCGTCCCCCATTGGTGCATGCAGTGACCCTGTGGGTGGCCTCTTTCAGTGGTCTGCCCCTCCCACCTCCCACCGGGGGTGGGGCACAGCACTCTCCATGGGTGGAGGTGCTGATGGGCAGTGGTGACTGTGGCAGCATCCCTGGGCCATGGTCTGCCTGGACCCTGGAAGGCTGGGGTCTTCTAGGGATGTGGGGAACCCATGGTCAAGTGGTGCCCCCGCCCCATGCTCTGGGGGGGTGTGCCCTGTGGCCCATTTGGCCAGCTGGGTGAATGCCTCCACGTTCGCCGCTTGCTCCCCATTACGTGGAGTACCTCCTCCTTACCCCAGAGCCCCAGCAGGTCATAGAGCTCAGAGTCAGTTCAGTAGGGTCCTTGCTTCCTGTCTTGCTGGCTGGCAGCCTGGGAGGTCTGGGAGAGCCCGGGGAGGGAGCTCTGAGGGCACTTGGGGAGGCTGGCTTGCTGCCATGGTCTCCCTCTGGTCTGTACAGGGGCACCTCATGGAACGGCTGCTGTCTGCACGGTGTCAGCTTCATGCTATGGGGTTTCCGGGTCAGTGCGGCTTGAAGAACCGCTGGGCGCAGAGATCATAGAGCCCCGCAGGGTCTGGACAGCACGTCTGCGCCGAACAGCTGTTTGCCGCCATGGCGGACCTTGCTATTTCAAAGTAACGGGACGCGGAACATCTACACACATCCTACGTCAATGTTAGACGTTGATGTGGGTGCTATTCCCATCTCCTGATAGGAATAGCGATTTCAACATCTTTGCCTTCTAACTACGATTTCAACTTCGAAATAGTGTGTGCCGTGTGTAGATGCAGCACGCACCATTCGAAGTTGGGATTGCTACTTCAGGCTACGTCTACACGTGCACCCAACTTCGAAATAGCTTATTTCGATGTTGCGACATCGAAATAGGCTATTTCGATGAATAACGTCTACACGTCCTCCAGGGCTGGCAACGTCGATGTTCAACTTCGACGTTGCTCAGCCCAACATCGAAATAGGCGCAGCGAGGGAACGTCTACACGTCAAAGTAGCACACATCGAAATAAGGGAGCCAGGCACAGCTGCAGACAGGGTCACGGGGCGGACTCAACAGCAAGTCGCTCCCTTAAAGGGCCCCTCCCAGACACACTTTCATTAAACAGTGCAAGATACACAGAGCCAACAACTAGTTGCAGACCCTGTATATGCAGCACGGACCCCCAGCTGCAGCAGCAGCAGCCAGAAGCCCTGGGCTAAGGGATGCTGCCCACGGTGACCACAGAGCCCCGCAAGGGCTGGAGAGAGAGTATCTCTCAACCCCCCAGCTGATGGCCGCCATGGAGGACCCCGCTATTTCGATGTTGCGGGACGCGGATCGTCTACACGTCCCTACTTCGATGTTGAACGTCGAAGTAGGGCGCTATTCCCATCCCCTCATGGGGTTAGCGACTTCGACGTCTCGCCGCCTAACGTCGATTTCAACTTCGAAATAGCGCCCAACACGTGTAGACGTGACGGGCGCTATTTCGAAGTTACTGCCGCTACTTCGAAGTAGCGTGCACGTGTAGACGCAGCTTCAGTGTTGCATTCTAGTGTAGACACACCTACTAGGTAGTGTAGCCGCACCCTTTGAGGAAAAATACTGTTGAGGAAAATGCAGAGTTCTTATCTAGTGGTTGAGACACGATGGTCCATTATGAGGTGGTTTTCTAATGGAAAATTCTCTCAAAATAGAACTTTTACGGTGGGAAATTTTGGTGAAACTCCATTTTCCGATGGAAAACATTTTGTTCAAAAAACAAGTGACCACCCTCGACAACATGTGGTTTAAAAAACAAAACAAACAAAAAAACAGGAGATGCAGAACTGAATAAGAAAGAGCTAAATAAAGAACTCATTTAAGAATGAGAAGACTGTTACCTAGTTTTACAAGAATATCTATATTGTGAATGGAGGACAGAAAGGCAGCTAAGTAAAATATTACAAGAAGGGCATAACCATCATTCAAGTCTTTTAGAAGATTTGAAGCCTTACCAGAAATAGAAATGACAAAAATAAGATTACCCTTCAAACAGGAATTATGAACTTTGTCTACATACCAATCCTGTAGTAGTAACTAAGATTGCACCTTATTTAATAGAATTTCCCTGTGTATAGTTATTCACCTTGCCCTGATGTTCAGACATTTTGTATACCCTCTGGAAAGTCTGCCTAAGTCCTTGCTTCTCTTGTTCAAAAGGACAATCCTGCTCCCATTAATATTAATGCTCCCAGTTTCCAAAGTGTGAGCAACATTGAATCCTGGAAGAAAAGCTTGAATGATGCTCAGTTTTTTGCAGGAGGTGAACTTCACTGGACTAGACTCAATTGTGAGCATTCCACAGCTCTTCACAGCTTTAATGTTTTAATATTATTTTTGTTCTAGAAGAACTGTGATGAACTAATCTGTAATTTGGAATATTGACTTCAGTTACTGAGATTTAATGAAAATAATGGTCTCATATTTACAAAGGCTTTACCTCCCTCTTACTTTGGCCAATTAATCTTTATGTTGGCTTTCCAACAAGTCAATATCTAGTTATAGTGTATAAATAAAGTATTTTGACTCACTTACATTTCTCGTACCTGCCATCTAAGTTGATACATCCTTATTAGAAAATTAAGCATATTACAGTCAAATATTTCTTTAAGAACGTGGAAAGCTATTCTAATGATTTTATTTACTTTTGTATTTAAAGCCATATAATTCCATTTATATTTTATTTAAAGGGAGACCCTGAATTACATAGGAAGGTTTCTTTGATTAATAATTTAGAAAGTATACTTTTGTAACAGACAGAAATTATTTACCACAGAGAGTGCTCTGTATGCAATATTAAAATAATGACATATTTCATATCAGGAAGTGAAAAATTCCTTACTGGCTTAAGCTGTATCTCAACTACTGTATATTGAGACTTATTGGACAAGTTGATACTGTATATGATAGAACTACTGTGTATTCCTTTTTCCCTTCCTAAGCATTAATAAAAAAGTTTCCACATGTCAGTTAGTTTTTCCATAATTTTATTCTATCCTTCAGACAGATTCACACGAATCTAATAAACAGGAAAATGTAACTTTGACCCTGACTGACCAAAAGCAATTCCAATCACTTGGATGCCTCAAGGTATCTAGCAGCCATCACATGTGACCTCTTGGAATTGAAATGCTCTGTGAATATTTTACCAATGGCTGCTTTTCTAACATGTATCCTATGCATTCTGTTTGTGTGGTGAGATGTTATGTATGCCAATCATAATAATGTGGTGGTAGCTCTCTATCCTGGTCTGGGGAAAGAAACTGAAAGATAAGATTGTGATTTTGTGCCTTCTAACAAATCCTGCTGTCTCCCTAACAACCCCTCCTAGCCGAATGTCCCTGCCTCTGTTTCTCATTCTTGCGGGGTTCCTCAATAATTCACCCAGTCTATATTAATTTAAAACATTTCCTTGCTGGGGTTCTTAGCACCTTTCTCACTGGCCCTCCAAAACCCACCCCAGTGTAGTGTTTCTCTCCTTGAGTCAGACACCCGCAAACCCTCTTTCCTGCAGACAGTACAGTTTCTATATCAGTTCATTCTCTTTGAGAAGGAGTTTGGCCTTCCAGGATGCAATCCAAGTTCAGTGTCTCCCTCCCCACTGGTCAGAAGTCCCCATCTTTTCTTTCTCAGAGCTAGTTTTATTTCCTTTGATCCCTGCAGGGGCTGGTGACACTGCTGCACTCTCCTGCACCTGCTTCCTCAGCTACAGATTCTCAGGCTGCTGTCCTGCCTGAGTGTCCCAGCTCTCTCATCTGGAGTTTTACCACCTCCTAGATGAGCTCCATTCCCCAGGGAACTCTCCAGGATTCTGTCCTTTTCTCTTTCATCTATCCAGGTGTAGCTTGAATTAATCACATTAACTCATTATTACCCACCCAGAGAGGCAGCTGGTGTTGTCGTAGGTTGGCTAAAGCCATATGAGCCCTTAAAAAGGCCCACAAGTCTGTGGTATACAGTAAATAAATTTTGTTTTAGGCAGATGTATCCTCTTTCAGTGCTGTTTCTTGTGTCCCAATCCACTCCATCCATTAGGATATGATTGATGTGCCCCAAATATACCAATGCCAATCTATAGGCCAGTGAGGGGACCACCTTCCTCCTTGCCCTCTGTTCAGCATCCTTTTCCCAAAGAAAGCAACAGCATATAGTCCCTGCACTCTCAAGCACGCAAAACTCATGGTATGAGTTTTCCTTAGAAATAAAAAGAGCTAGGTGAATAATTCACAGCTAATAATAAATGAAGATTTAGTTTCTTTCTGCTGAGGAAACACTGAGGGCAATTATGACCACTTTTAATTTATTAGATAGCTGGTAATTATTTTAGAGAATCTCTTCTCTATAGGTTGCTCACACAGTTCTCTGCGAGTACTTGATATTCCATATCAGTACTTGCTATAACATATTTGATAGGTGGTAATCATCTTCTGAGTGCTAATTCAGTAAGATATTTAAGTTTGGGCATGATGTTACACATGAAAATCATTCTGTTAATGTTAAATAGGATCATTTCAACTCAAAAGGTAAGCACATGCCCAAATATCTTGCTGCATCACGATGTCGGTTATGTGTGGTTTGTTAAGGTGAGGGGTTGATTTGGTTTTTGGAAATAAATAATGAAAAAATAGTGAACTCTATACGTTTAGTCTGCCTTTAATAGAATACAAAGGAAAGAAAACTCAAGTCACCAAGTAACAGGCAACAGGAACACATTCATGTTAGTTTTAAACTAATGACATTTTGCTGTCTTGTCACTAACAAAATAAAACATTGCATATTAGGCCACTTTGGCTATGGTAACGCTACAGTGCTGTGTTGACAGAAGTCACTGTTGGCGGAGATTTCCAGGCGAAACTTCTGCTGACAGTGTTGACACAGAGGGAAGTGCACTCCACTCTGTTGGCGGATAGCACCGATTGTCACTCTCTCGATAAAACAGCCACTCGTAAGCACAGCAGACAGGGCTGCCCATTGTTATGGATGCCCTGCCTGTCGGGAGAAGGACCTCCCAGAGCGTCCACACAGTTTTTTGGTCAACAGAATCTGTTGACAGCAGCTTTACGCTTCATGGCGCAGAGGCAGAATGCTGACAACAAAAGTGCCGAATTTTGTCAACAAACTGTCGACAAAATGCATTTTGTGTGCGGACATTCCGCCAGTTTTGTTGACAAAACCAGGGTGTTGTCAGTAAAACTCACTAATGTAAGCATAGCCTTTATTGCTGAAATGTTTTCCTTCTGGGTCTGCTTTTATTTACTTTATTATTGTCAATATAAACATACACATTCATTCACCAGCATCCCACTTGTGAGCCATGGAAATGGTGCAAGGTAATGTGCTAAAATGATCTGAATCCTTCATGGAAAGATGCAATCAATAAATAATTATGGGAAATTGTGTCTCTCTACTCATACCCTCACTGTTAGAATCCAACAAGAATCAGTTTTCTCTGGATCTTTTCAACACCTACACGCAACCACTCAATGAACTAGTCAGAAGAAATCAAGTTCCAGAAATATGAAGACGTCATACATCTCTTCTTATCCTTTGCCACATGCAATCACAGCACATCACCAAGTTAGCCTAACATTTGAAAAAAATAAGTTCATGGATGACAAACAGCTGGTTGAAGCTGAACCAAGGAGGACAGAGGTAATGCAGGTATACAGAGGAAATCATTTTGAACAGTTTGCAGCGATGATGCAATTACTTGTGGTTGATAGTAAACAGCCATAACAGGTCACTTCAGAGTATGGCATTCCTGTATTCCTTGCTGATGCAAAGGTCTCCCAAGGCAGCATCTGCAAATATTCTTTCTGCCATCCCTGGCAAAGTAGAAGGTGCCATTCCGTCCTAGCTGATGTACCGATGACTTGATCTTATCTATTCATGCCTCAGCAATACAGGCTGCCACGAACACATCACAGCTGTCCTCTTCTCCACACACTAGCTCATAGAATAGTGAATCAAGTTTCAGATCTCCATCCTTATCTTCAAGATGTTCAGTGACCTGGGTTCACAGTATCTGAACTAATGAGTAAAGCTCCTGTTTGAGACCAGGGTCTACAATGCTGTTCCTTTGACACAATAGAGCTGTTTACAATAAAGGTAAAGCTCATCTGGGTAAGACAAAGAACCTTCTTTTGAGCCAGTCAAACTGTAGAATAAACTCCATCAAGCACATCATAAACCTCATCACCCTTAGATCCAACAGCAAGGCACGCTTCTTAGACACTGCTTAATGCACTAGTGGAAGACATACAGACACTAGAGTGCTAAGTACAGAATAAGAACCTATTCAGAATAGGATAGACTTCATATTTACTCAAATTTCAAATAATCTCACAGTACATAAAAGAGCTGTTTCTGGAGGTCTTCAGTACAAGGATGATTGGTTTCTTACCAGTGGCTTTTATTCACGGCATCATTAGTCACTTACCATCAAAGGGTAGCTATGTTAGTTTGTATCTTCAAAAACAATGAGAAGTCTTATGGCACCTTACAGACTAACAGATATACTGGAGTATAAGCTTTCATGGGCAAAGACTTCACTTCACTTCACTTCATCAGATGCATCAGATGCTTGATGACTAAGGGACCAGGATTTGTCCTTAACAGAGAGTGAATTCTGTTTTCACGGAAGCATAAATCCAGAGTAATTCCTTTCTCTTCAACATAGTTACTCTGGATTCATACTGTTTTCACCGAGCGAATCATGAAAGTTCATCTGGTAAGGTCTGCAATAAAGAAAAGATGGTTCATTTTAAACTTTAAAGGGAACTTTTAAAAGATGCTGCATATCAGGTACTGCTCAAAGATAGACCTTTTTGAAAATCAGTTTTTGCTGTTCTGTACAGGGATTATTTTTAACATTTTTTATCTAGGATTTACATTCTGTGTGAGGAAAGGGGCTCTGGCTGCAGTTACACTACAAGAGAAAATCAAATGTCTTAATATTGATTTCATAACTCTGGGATTTATAAATTCGATTTTGACTATCCTCACCTCCCCACAAGCTCCTCACATAGTCAACTTATTGCTGCCACACTCAATTGGCAAACATCAATTGTTGCAGTAGTGCATTGTTGGAACCTATCCCACAGTTCCCTCATCCCCAGAACATTTTGCGTATGCTCACTGATCTTTAACATCATCTTCCCACATTGCATTTTCCTCATTCCCTTCCTGTATTAAGCAAATGTCCATTTTTCCCATTGTAAGGAAGGAAAAGTAGGGCATCCACAGAGATGGAAAAAAAGGTAACAGACAGCTCTTTCTTCGGTAACTGAATTATCAGATATTTCATAAAAATCATAAAGTGTGTGTCTTCTCAACTGGCCAACCACTGACTGTCCCTGTTTCTGTAATTTCATCCAATCCCTGAAAATAATACAGGGATCCTGAAAAGCTTGAAGAAATGGTTGATAGGAAAGTTTTTGAAAAAAAAGGAGAGTTGCCGAGGGGAGGCTATTTGGCTTCCCTGCTCATTATACAGCTTCTGTGAGCACTCTGTGATCTCAGCTGGCCATCCACAGACTGTCCCCCGTCCCTTGATTGCATCTCATCCCTGAAAATAACACAGAGACAGTCTGTATTCTTAACTGTCCCCACCTCCACTCTTCCTGATGTGAAGTGATGAAAAGTTAGAAAAAAGATGATAGAAAAGGCTAGGAAAAAAGATTTTTGTCTTCCCTCTTCACTACACAGACATTGCCAACAAGGGTGATGGCAGTGAAATCTCGTACACTGAACTTATAAAGGAAATCTGGCAGCATGGTCAGCACCAAATGGCAAGCATGTCTTTTTATTGGGTCGGGGGCACGTGATATGGTTGCGTGCGGGAAAGATCCTAACTGGATGGCACCTGTGCAGGAGGGAGGGGGTTTCGTACACAAATGTAAAGTGCTGAGAAGAAGTTCCTTGGCCTGTTATGCAAGCCTGACCACCACAACAGCCTTATTGCCATGTGGTACTGTGGGGCAGTGGCTGGTGCAAGGGGCAGAGCAGAAAAAATAACAAGTGTAGAGACAGAAACACAAACTCTGTGCTGGGGCTATTTGTAGATGTACTCACAGCACTATAGCAAAGAAAGACAGACATTCTCAGGCTCTCATACAAACATGAGCCCACAGCCACAGGCTTCCTGGTCCCGATTTGACATTCATGGTCTTCCTGTTACTTAATACCTGAGCATCTGGAGAGCAATGGCAAGAGCAGAACAATGAGGGGCATTGTGAATCACATACAGGACACCTCTGGAGGCTAATAAGTTCAATTTTAGGACATGGCACTTCCACACTGGCCTTTAATTGAACTTTTGACTTGGAGCTTGATGCTATACCTATCAGGTACTGATGATATTATGATATCAGTACTAGTGCTCCCTAAATTGAGCTAATGGTATTTACAGTGAAGACAGTGATGTTGTAGTATCAAGCTAACTACCTTAAATTCAAATTTATCTTGTAGTTTAGATGCAGACTCTGTAATGAAGTCACCTGAAGATGGCAGTAGTGGAAGTGGAAGACTAATTTTTGCCCAGGACACCAGCTTCTGTTAATCAGGCTGAAAGAATAGAGAACCCCTGTTTCAAAAGCTTCTCTGTGTGAATAACCTCTCAGGCACGACTGCTAAATTCAGTGGTTTACGTTGGGACCTATTCCCCCTTTGAGGAAAATGTCCAATGTCACAGTAGTGAGAGTTCTGCACATACATAAAAGGTAGAGTAGTTACTTTAGTGATGTAGTGTAGGGTCAAGGCAAGCTCAGTTGTAAAGAGCTATAAACTTCATTGTAAAAACCCTCTAACATTAAAAGGACAAAATCATTTTTGTATTGCAGTTTTCATCAATAAAATTTATGTTGGGGCTTATACACAAGCTTAGCCCCTTCACCAGCTGGTTTCAGCATTATTAACAGTAATGTTTATATGGGACAGGCTTACTGCAATGACAAATTATCTCATTTATAGTACAGTCCAGAAGTTCCCTTTTTATAAAAGTTACAAATTATGCCAATTATTCATCACTTGCTTATAATACCTTCCTGACACACAATATAAATTTATTCATAAAAATACGATTATTTTCTCCCGCTCCCAGTCCTCTGCACTTCACTCAGATGATGGCAGTGAAAGCCCGACTGCAGCTAATGGTTGGGAATCCCAGGTCAGTGCAGCTGCAAAAACTTAGAACTGGATCTAATCGATTTTGAAGATCTATGGCTGAATAAATTCATTGTGGGAGAGGGGTTGTGGTGGGCCTGATTTTTAGAGATACTCAGTACCTGCAGCTCTGATTGATGTCAGAGTTGTGGGTGCTTGGCTTTTCTGAAAATGCCACTGTGTGACCACAGAACTGCTCCATATCTGGTACTGTAAATTCAGGTTGCAGAGACAAACGTAGAGCAATTCTGCTATGATTCATTTGGTAAGTTAGTGGCATGTCAGATGCTTCTCCTGTGAAAGGGTGTGAGGTAAAGTCCTGGGTTTGGTATTGCTGGGTCCCACAAACGTCTCTGCAAAACCATGAAAAAAGCTTCCTGGAGACTGCAACATTATGACTTGCAAGCTGTACAGACCCTTGTGGGTTGGGTTTACATGGGGAGGCTTTCCTGGCAGATCCATGATAATAAGCAGTCTCAAAATTGCAAATGGCCACTCTTTAGCATGGTCCCTCTGCTCATTACCATAGCCACGTGAGAGTTTGGTGTCGGCAGACAGGGGTGCCTGCAGTGAAGAAGCCATGTGGATGTGCCCCTGCCAGCAAAAAGCCCCTGTCACCAGACCCTTATACCTCAATTTTTTGTACTGAGATGAATTTTTTCAAGCATAAGAAAACTGGCAACAGAGGGGCTTTTTGCCAGCAGGGGCACGTCTACATGGCCTCTTTACTGCCGGCACCCGCCCTCTGCCAAGACCGAGCTCTCACACAGCTATGCTAATAAGCTGCAGGACCATGTTAATGAGCAGCCATTTGCAATTTCAAGGCTGCTTATTAGCATGGATCTGCCAGGAAAGCCTTGCCACGTAGACGCAGCTGCGGAGGGGTTCCAGCATTCTACCCATCAATTCCATACTCAGGTAGGTGTTATGTATTGTCTGTGGGGGTGGGGCAGGAATGCTGGGATTTAACATAATAGTGCACATAACAATCACCTCAGTACAAACTGACCTATCATCTACTGAAACAAAATGTCTTCTAAAGATGTCAGGCCTGGTTCCAAGACATGTTCACGTTATAACAGTAACCTCTATTGAAATGAATGGGAGTTACATATATGAAACACACCTTAGGCTCCCCAAGCAAATATTTTTTTCATTTAAATTGATGTATCATATGGTATCAAGAGTTTGATTTAATGTTTATTTTGGTTATGTAACAAATGTGTGTGAGTGTTTTATAGTAAAATTGTGCACCTTGCATTTTTATGATGCCTTTCTTTAAAGGGGCACAAGTCATGTGCATATTTTTTGACATGCAAATTGACCAATGGACTACAAGCTTAAAGAAACACACGAGCTCATGGGGTCAAGAGTAACCAAACAACACCACATCTCTGAGCGGCATGAAAGCATTCTGCCCATTTTACACAGAGTGACATGGAAGCATGAAGAAAGTAAGTGACTTACCTAGAGACAAAAATGGAGACAGTGGCAGAACGAAGAACTAAGCTCAATTCTCCTGACACCCAGTCACCTGTTCTCAATCAATGGCAACAGAACTTGGTCACTAGACAGGGACTAGATATGCATTATATCCCATAATTTATCAGATATAAAGAAGCATATATAAGTAACTTTTTATACAGCAAGAAAGAAGACATCCCAGTACGAAAGCAATGAATTTAAAGGTTGAGCTAAACTTTACATTTTGGCCTCTTACTTGATTACCAATTATTATGAGGTTTTGGAATAAAAATGACATGGGCCCAAATGGAATTTTTCTCAAAACATATGGCTGCTCCTGATACCATTGAAGATATTGGCAAAATTCCCATTGGCTTAACCAGTGCGGAATCAGACCCCCTGGAGTGTGCCAAAAATAAAAATTACTTTTATGAACTATGATGCTCTTCAGAGTAATTATATGTTGTTGCAACTGATTGATAATTACATCAAGTAGTTTCATTTGCAGTTTTAAATCCCAGATGAAAATCTGCTTTAGAATCCAGAAGTAATCACAAATATCTCCTCCACTTACAAAATACTGGTCTTGTGTTGGCCACATACTTATATGTACTTATACTCTCAGTAGAACTGAACATACGCTATTGCCAGAAATATTCCTTCACATTTTTATTTAAATTTCCTATCACGTTTCTCATCTTTCTGTTTTTATCCTATGTGATTACAAGTTTGACTAGCAGAAACGTTAACAGAAAATGCATTTTAAGCTTTCTCACTTGAATATTCACAGAAATATTTTAAACTCACTCTCTGCCAGCATTCACTGTAAAACTTCAGTATAAAGGATAAGCTTATCCAACTACGAAACCACTTTTCTCATCTCTTCTGTAAACAATCACAACAAAGTCACATGGTTTCAATTTTTATTTCATCTCTCATACCACAAAATTAAAAAGAGATGTGAAACATCGTTTAAGACAGTTTAAAATATGAATCTGAGAGAACCATCAGCTATTCACATATTGCATAAAAAGAAGAAAATTATGTTTGTCATTTGTGTTAGTTGGTGTGAAATATTTCCTCAGTTTTAATTGCTAGTATTTGTCATTGCCTTATTGAGTTATTAGATGGATCTTTGTTCAGTGCGAAAGACAGATTTTTGATCTAGTTTTGAAACTCAGTTGTTGAGTTTGGAGAAAAAAATGCTAAATTTAAAATGAATATAACACTGCAATATGTTAGTCTCTAAAATAAATGTGAACCATTTGGAGTTTAAAAAGTAAATTTGAAACTCAGAATATTTAACTTTGAATGCTAGCAGCTATGTATGGTTCCCTAAGGGCAGAAGCTCAAAGCTCCTCTGTTGATTTGTATACCTATGACCAACCACAGGTGCAGTGTAACTGAGGTGATCAATTAGTAACATGATCAGCTGGTCACATATCTGAATTGTATCAACCACACCCACAAGTCTTATTCTGCAATTCCTGAGAGTGCAAAATTACTGAAACAAAATTAAATGGTGCAGAGGCATAGTGTTGAGCCTCTGTATACAACTGAATTTCACACTTTAGCGCAGATTGTTAACCATGATCTTCCAAACAGACTTACTCCTTTACAGATTGGGTAACAAGAGCAGACAATGTGAAGAATTACACATGATGGACTTCAATAATGATCTCAATACATTAACAATGAAAGATTCATTTATTCATTTATAATGGTAAAATATTAAAAGAATTGAAAACAATTGTCCTTTTAAAAGAAGCTCCATATGGGAAACTTTCAAATAAACAGAAGGAAGGTGGATAGACATCATATAGCTGTACCATATGCCCCGTAATTAATGTCTAAGTTAAATGCTGTAACAATCTACATTTTTGTGATTATTCTCAATTTGTATTTTCTAAAATTGTATTTTAGAACCAAAAATCTTGATAAATTGGACAGCAAAAGCATTGTGTAAACTAACTCAGCAGCTTATGTGCTTGAAGAAAAATATTAGACCAAAAATTCAACAATAATTCCAGCAGCCATTTTCTCAAACCTCCAAATTATCTTCAAATTTGTAATTTGTAAATAACTATAAGTTTATGCCTGTGTCCAAATGCTTCTGAAAATGCCATTTAAGCAGAGCATCACATTTTTTTATGACTTTGTTAATTTTTAGTTCATGTCATGTTGCTGTGTTTGGAGGTCTGTATTCCTAATCACTGTACTGTATTCAACAACGGACTAAAAGCCATTTTCTTTTATCATGATTTTCAGGAAGGTCTTGCCCCACACCAGAAATGGTTTCTTTAAAAACAGACAAATACAATTAAATAGAAAAAAACCTGTAGCTCACATTCAAGGTGGGTTTATTATTATTATTATTATTATTATTATTATTATTTACAATTGAGTTCTAAAGCAATGACTGTATTGTTCTGATTCCACCTTCATTTCATGGCTTCATATTAGGATATCATTAGGAGACTCAGAAGATGGGCTTGTCTGTTGATCTGTGTTTTATTTTTGCACTGAAACACTGTGTTACACTTTATGTAAACATTTAGGTGTCTTTTTTTTTTTCCTCTTTTTTGGTTAACACTCAGGTAATGTTTGCACTGTGGGTGCTTATTTTGGGATACAAATGTATTGTGGTGATTGAAACAACTATTTTGGGCATGTTATTCCAGGTTGTACAAGGGGTAATGGAACATTTGAAATAGCCTTTTATTCCAAACTTTGGTGTTGTTTGGATGACACCAAATTAGAAATAAAGTATTTCAAAATAATTTATGCAAATTGTATATCGCAAATTGCATAAAGTATTTTGAAATTAGTGTGCAGTGTAAACATTGCCTTATTGTCTAAGTCTCAGAGAAGTATGTAAAAATGATCATGACTGAAAATTAGAAGGGATTTGTATGAAGTGAACAGTTCAGTGTAGGACATGAAGCTATTCCAACATGAACCTTAAGTCAATTGCCTGTTGTTTCACGTATTCAAGCGTTTATTTTCTTTGTCGCCTGAAGAACTGCAACGTCTCTGGTTAACTAGTCCTCAGTTATTGAAAAAAATAAGCTAATTGAGCAACCTGAGAAAGATCAGTATGTTGGCAAATAACCAGAAAAAATGTAACAGAAAGATGTAAATTAATCAAAAAAGTCTGTCTGGCAGTTTCATTATAGACTTCTTTTTCTAAAAAAGCCATAAATGCTCTCATGAAGTGCATTTTTTCTAATATGGCTGGCAGTGACTCCAGCTCTGAAACAATATTTTACATTAATGGGAATGTACATTGAAATGGTGGCAAAATAAGATCTGATTTTTTTATGGTGTCTTCATTAGGTAACCATGTGTGCTGACATCAGTATGGAAATCAAAGCAGCAGAGTAATGTTGATCGACTACTTTATATGAATGTCATGATGCACTGATGCAAAGAATCATTAATGCGAATGCCAGAAAAATACATTGGATACAATATCAATATTGATGCTCCTGTGAACATCGTTTCTTCCTTGTTTTGTGAATGGTACGCTCAGAAAAATAAAATACTATTTACAGTGAAGCCATATGAACAAAAAGAAAAACATAATGATGTGAGAATAAGTGCACAGCCGTAGCTATGGCAACATTATAGAACAAATAATGCACAGCATTTAGTTCATTTGATTAATTTAGTCCCTTTTTCTGCTTCGGGAATGGAAGCTAGCAGATACCTTCCAAGTGTGGGCTGGTGTGGCAGTACTACAATATATACAATAGTGAGTCTCAGAGGCAATTTTTGTTTTGATCATCTCTGCAAAATTGCATGTACTGCTTCACACAGCTTCTTCAGCCTTCAGTTTTTCTTACTGAGCTGTAACCCAGGTAGGGCTATCAGTATCTGTGGTGAGCAGAAATTAAATAGTGATCAGGGGAAATTCCCAATAGATTTATTTCTTTCTTTATACAGACATTCTATAGCCATGTCTCTGGGACCATCCTATTCCACCAGTCACTGTATGTGGTCCTGCTCTCAGCTCCATAAATTTCCACAGCCAGCAGCTCCCTGATCAGTTCTGGCAAATCCCTCCCACAGTGTGCAATCCTGCCATTTGACAAAGCCACTTACAAACACTATTTCCCCAAAGTGACCACTTAGCCCTGGGAACCTGAAGCCATCTGCCTTTCTCCTTCTGTTCCCATCTACATGCTAGTCTAACACTGGTCATCACCACCTCTCCTCTTGCTTGTTTCACTTCTACCTTGGACATGCTCCCCACCCACCTGGAGCTTGTCTCCCTTTGTGAGCCTGACTTGGTTCCTCTTTCCCTGCTCCACTTGACATTCCTCTCCTACTGGTGATCACTGTTCCTTGAGGTTAGCTCCAGTTTCTTTATCTGCTCCTAGCTTAACGGCACCAGTAGTCACAGAGTCACTTCTCTACAGCCATGGGGCCAATTGCCAGACACCAGGCTTAGGCAGCTGAAGCTACTAGCTATGGGAGAAGCAGAAATTCCAAGGCTGAGCATGCTTGAACCTTACAGTTGCAGGACTTGGAATTCTAAATCCTCTGCACTGGCCCTAGATAGCAGCAGACTCTGCAGTTCAGTGTTTTCCTTTAGGCCATGGCTTTAAGTACAAGTGATGCCCATCACATGCACCTGGGGACCCCAGTTCCCACGCACTCCTCAGCTAGCACACAGTCATGCAGAAAGTGAAGCCTGAATGATTTTAGCAGCCTGGGTACCAGGAGTTTCCCATCCCTGAGCAGCAGTTTTGCAACAAGTTCACACCACCTCCCATGCCTGTGGGACCGGCACCCTAGGAAGACAGTGGATTTACCCATGTGTATCCAGGTCTGCCCAAAATCTGCAGAAGTGAGATTCTTTTCATAGAACAAAGGACCCATTCTAGCCTCTAGGAGCAAAGTGCATTTTATGCTGCACTGGTTTGTTATTGTAACAGGAGGGTCTCACACCACCTAGTGAATAATCAACACCTCCTGCAGCACATAACTTTTTCTGAGCAGCCTCCCACCCAATTACTAAATATCAGGCACTATTGTTATAAAAGGAAGGCAAATCCAAATTCATCAGGAATTTTGGAAGTGCGCAGAACACAGGACTGGTTCCTACACAGTTAGGCTGTGCCTACACTAACAAGTTCTTTCAAAAGATTTTTTGAAAGAAGAGGGGTCTTTTGAAAGATCCCACAGAGCAGCTATACACAAAAAGCATTTTTTCAAAATTAAATATGGTGCTCCTTTAGAAAGCGCTCTTCCACTACCATTTCAGGAAGAGCACCGTCTTTTGAAAGCTTCTTTCAAAAGAAAGTATGTGTAGACACTCCATTTTCCTTTCTTTCAAAAGAGCAGTCCTCATGGTGCTGGATTTTTCGATACCTATCCCGGGGTGCTCTACAAGTAGCTGGCACAATATCGAAATAGCACATGTCGCGTCTACATGTGCCATGTGCTATTTTGATGTAGAAATCAGCTTGAGGTGGCTAGACATCGAAATCGCTATTCCTATCCGAAGGTGGGAATAGCACCCTACTTCGACGTTCAATGTTGAAGTAGCGTGTGCGTAGATGATCCGCATCCCGCTACTTTGAAATAGTGGGGTCCTCCATGGCGGCCATCAGCTGAGGGGTTGAGAGATGCTCTGTCCAGCCCCTGTGGGGCTCTATGGTCACCTTGTGCAGCAGCCCTTAGCCCAGGACTTCTGGCTGCTGCTGCTGCTGCTGCAGCTGGAGGTCCATGCTGCTTTCACAAGGTCTGCAACCAGTTGTCGGCTCTGTGGATCTCGTGCTGTGCAGGCCGAATGTGTCTGGGAGGGGCCCTTTAAGGGAGTGTCTTGGGGCTTTGCTGGCCCCTTATTTCGACGGGGAGCACTTGTGTGTGTGGACACTCTGCATTTCCTTCCAGTGTGGCTCCTTTCGACGTTCTCTGTTGCTACTTCGACATTGAACATCGATGGCACCAGCCCTGGAGGACATGTAAGCTGCGTCTACACGTGCACGCTACTTCGAAGTAGCGGCAGTAACTTCGAAATAGCGCCCGTCACGTCTACACGTGTTGGGCGCTATTTCAAAGTTGAAATCGACGTTAGGCGGCGAGACGTCGAAGTCGCTAACCCCATGAGGGGATGGGAATAGCGCCCTACTTCGACGTTCAACATCGAAGTAGGGACGTGTAGACGATCCGCGTCCCGCAACATCGAAATAGTGGGGTCCTCCATGGCGGCCATCAGCTGGGGGGTTGAGAGATACTCTCTCTCCAGCCCTTGCGGGGCTCTGTGGTCACCGTGGGCAGCAGCCCTTAGCCCAGGGCTTCTGGCTGCTGCTGCTGCAGCTGGGGGTCCGTGCTGCATATACAGGGTCTGCAACTAGTTGTTGGCTCTGTGTATCTTGCACTGTTTAATGAAAGTGTGTCTGGGAGGGGCCCTTTAAGGGAGCGACTTGCTGTTGAGTCCGCCCCGTGACCCTGTCTGCAGCTGTGCCTGGCTCCCTTATTTCGATGTGTGCTACTTTGGCGTGTAGACGTTCCCTCGCTGCGCCTATTTCGATGTTGGGCTGAGCAACGTCGAAGTTGAACATCGACGTTGCCAGCCCTGGAGGACGTGTAGACGTTATTCATCGAAATAGCCTATTTTGATGTCGCAACATCGAAATAAGCTATTTCGAAGTTGGGTGCACGTGTAGACGTAGCCGTAGACAATACGTGTCAAAGTAGCTTATTTCGATGTTCTTATGTAGAAATAGGCTACTTCGATGTAGTGTGCTAGTGTAGACACAGCCCCGTTCATTCAAAAGAGAGGGGGCTGTGTGGATGCTCTCTTTTTGAAAGTGCAGATGACTCATTTGATACATTTTTTGTGTCTGTGGATGCACTCTTTCGAGAGAAGCTCTTTTGGAAAAGATCTTCCGAAAGGGCTTCTTTTGAAAGATCTCTGTAGTGTAGATGTAGCCTTAGGGTATGTCTACACAGCAGCATTATTCCAAGATAAGTTTTTTTCAAATGAGATATTCCAGAATAGTTTATTTTGAAATAATGCTGCTACAAACAAAATGCATTTTGAAATAACACTTAGCTATTATGAAACACAGCATCTACAATAGAGCCCATTTCAAAATAGATCCACTGGACACACTATGGCTGTGCCTACACTTGCATTCCTCTTTCAAAAGAAGCATGCTAATGAGGGAAATCAAAAATGCAGATGAGGGACAGATTTGTATATTTGGTGCCTCATTTTCATATTCTTCTCTCCAAAAAGGTGACAAAATAGGTGACAAATCTGAGGAACTCACTCAGATTGAAGTGACATTAGAGGAGGTTTTGGAATTAATTGATAAGCTGAATAGTAACAAGTCTCCAGGACCAGACGGCATTCACCCAAGGGTTCTGAAAGAACTCAAATGTGAAATTGCGGAGTTATTAACAGTGGTTTGTAACCTATCCTTTAAATCCACTTTGGTACCAAATGACTGGAAGACGGCCAATATAACGCCAATATTTAAAAAAGGCTCTAGAGGAGATCCTGGCAATTATAGACCGATAAGTTTAACACCAGTACCAGGCAAATTAGTAGAAACACTAGTAAAGAGTAAAATTGCAAGGCACATAGAAGAGCACGAATTGTTGGGCAAAAGTCAGCATGGTTTCTGCAGAGGGAAGTCATGTCTAACTAATCTATTAGAATTCTTTGAAGGGGTTAATAAACATGCGGACAAGGGGCACCCAGTGGACATAATATACCTAGATTTCCAGAAAGCCTTTGACACGGTCCCACACCAAAGGCTTTTATGTAAATTAGGTGGTCATGGGATAGGAGGAAAGGTCCTTTCATGGATCGGGAATTGGTTAAAAGACAGAAAACAAAGGGTGGAAATAAATGGTAAATTTTCACAATGGAGGAGGGTAACTAGTGGTGTTCCCCAGGGGTCAGTCCTGGGACCGATCCTGTTCAACTTGTTCATCAATGATCTAGAAAATGAGGTAAGCAGTGAGGTGGCAAAGTTTGCAGATGACACCAAGTTGTTCAGGACAGTCAAAAGCAAAAGGGATTGTGAAGAACTACAAAAAGATCTCAGCAAACTGAGTGATTGGGCAGCAAAATGGCAAATGAAATTTAATGTGGGTAAGTGTAAGGTAATGCATGTTGGAAAAAATAACCCAAATTACACGTACTACATGATGGGGTCAAATTTAGCTACGACAGATCAGGAAAGGGATCTTGGAGTTATAGTGGATAGTTCTCTGAAGACATCCACGCAGTGTGCAGCGGCAGTTAGTAAGGCAAATAGGATGTTAGGAATTATTAAAAAAGGGATCGATAATAAGACAAAAGATATCATACTTCCCCTATATAAAACTATGGTACGCCCACATCTTGAGTACTGCGTGCAGATGTGGTCTCCTCACCTCAAAAAAGATATATTGGCATTAGAAAAGGTTCAGAAAAGGGCGACTAAGATGATTAGGGGCTTGGAAAGGGTCCCATATGGGGAGAGGCTAGAGAGACTGGGACTTTTCAGTTTGGAAAAGAGGCGATTGAGGGGCGATATGATAGAGGTATATAAAATCATGAATGGTGTGGAGAAAGTGAATATAGAAAAATTATTTACCTTTTCCCATAATACAAGAACTAGGGGACACCAAATGAAATTGATGGGTAGTAGGTTCAAAACTAATAAAAGGAAATTTTTCTTCACACAGCGCACAGTCAACCTGTAGAACTCCTTGCCCGAGGAGGCTGTGAAGGCCAGGACTCTATTAGGGTTTAAAAAAGAGCTTGATAAATTTTTGGAGGTTAGGTCCATAAATGGCTATTAGCCAGGGATAAAGTATGGTGCCCTAGCCTTCATAACAAGGGCAGGAGATGGATGGCAGGAGATAAATCACTTGATCATTGTCTTCTGTTCTCCTTCTCTGGGGCACCTGGCATTGGCCACCGTCGGCAGATGGGATGCTGGGCTCGATGGACCTTTGGTCTGACCCAGTATGGCCATTCTTATGTTCTTATGTTCTTATGTTCTTAAAAGCTTCTATCAAAAGAAGAAAAGCAGGTAGATGCAGCTCTTTTGAAAGTAAAGCCCATCTTTGAAAGAACCCTTCTTACCATATTTGGTTTTAGGAAGAAAGGGCTTTCGAAGTCAGAGAGTCCTTTCGAAAGTCCCCCATCTACACGGGCAGCATGTGTTCCGAAAGCGGCACTTTTTAATCATGTGTGACTGCTATTATGCTAAAGATGCAGTGAATATTCATGTCAGTGCCTCATTAGCATCTTCTGAAATGCCTCATTTACATGCCCCCTCCAAAAGGAAGGGGCTCGTGTAGACACGGCCCTAACGTTTACCTATTTCGAAATAAGCCAACCACAATTTTGAAATTATTTCAAAATACTGGTTGTATTGTGCAGATGCTAGGAAAGTTATTTTGAAATAATTGTGCTGCATAGACATACCTTTACAGAACTGCAGCGAAGAGGAACAATTTTCAGTTTGTGTGACAGCAAGATAACTGGATCCATGTTGTAAGACTGACCCACATAATGGCTACATCTACACTGCAGCAATCTGCTGACAGAAGTTACTGTCAGAAGAGGTCTTCTAGCAAAACTTCTGTTGACAGATCACATCCACAAACAAAAGCAGATTGAAAGAGCAATCCTCTCCATCAACAGAGAGTGGCCAGGCTGCCCGGCAGCTCTTTCAACAGGATGGCCAACTGGAAGCTCAGAAAACAGAACTTCCTGGTGAACCAGAAGCCCTGTCTGTTGACAGAGGGCCCCCCGAAGGGTCTACACTGTTTTTTTGTGACAGAAACTGCCAACAAAGGTTTTATTTCTTATCATGCTGAGGCACAAAGCTGTCGGTGGAAGAGCCAATTTTTGTGTGTAGACAATCCACAAGTTTTGGCAACAAATTCCCAGTTTTGTTGACAAAACTCTCTAGTGTAGCTGTAGTTAGTGAGAAAAGTTGAGGTGCCTTTGTTGTTCTTTTGTTCCACTCTTTGTTTGTGTGAGTAAATCACCAATGCACTGTCTTATTTTTAAAAATAGAAAACTGAACTAAACTAAAAAAAAACTGTTGACAGCTGAAAAGATCAATTCCAGTCCCAGTTAGCACTGGGAAGATGCCAGCATTGGTTGCTCAATCTTATCTTGCTTTTTCTACAACAAATTATAGTGTACCAGTATTTGATTTAGGAGACATGATGTAAGAGCCCAAATTAAACCCCCACACTCCTGTTTGAATCTGGAAGCCAGATGCTGGATTTCCTCTCTGAGTATTAGACAAATCTGGAAAAGAAAAGCCCATTTCTAATTCCATGCTGTGGAAAGAGAGTCATAACCTCTTGCATGCCTGGTATTACAATGAAAGGCTGCCCAGGCCCTCTGGTAGAGCCTTCCCTCCCTTATTTAGCATCTTAGCTTCTCCAGGTGGTTTCCACATCCCCCCCTTGCTAGCTGTCATACAGAGGTGCACTGTCCATTCAGTCCACCCACTTCCTTCTGTGTGGGCAGCCAGCCTAGGCCACTAGCATCTGTAATCCAGTCTGGGGCAGGCTTCTGGGTTGTGATCCGGGCCAAAATCACCTACTCCCTTGTGCACACGTTCCCCACTCGGAGCACCAACTCTTTTCAGCAGCCAGCTCCCCATTCACACCAAGTGCTCAACACCAGTCTCACAGCTTCGCCCCTCCCTCCCTTTCCTTTCTTGTTGCTAGTGCCAAGGCAATGCTGGGAGGTATAGCCCCTTTCTTGCTGCAGGGCCTGCTCACCCAGGGTCCTGTGGGCTCTCAGCTCCCATCCCACCATGTTCTGATGGCTCTCACTGCCCAGTGCAGTGGAAAAGAAGCAAGAAATATGGGTCTCTCCTGAGGATGGGCCAATACCATGGAACGATGGTAAATCTGAGACTGCTTAGGAGTCGCTTTCCGAGGGGTGTGCTGGTCATATTTGGGAGTTGCCCAAGGTAAGCACCACCACCCCGTTCTCTCCTGCACCCCAACCCCTTGCCCCAGCCCACAGCCCGCACCCAAACTCCTTGCCAGCACCTGTACACTGTACTTCCTCCTGAACCCAAACTCCCTCCCAGAGCCTGCCCCTCAACCCTGTGGTCCAGCCTGGTGAAAGTGAGTGAGGGTGGGAGACAGTGAGCAATGGAGGGAGGAGGGATGTAGTGAGCAGGGGATGAGGCCTAGGAGAAAGGATCGGACAGAGACATGGCCTCAGGAGAGGGGCAAGGTGTGGTTGCAGCAAGGGTCTTTGGGTTTGCACGATTAGATATTTGGCAACCATACTGGGAGGGCACCTGGAAGACCTGTCCTTTCCAGCATCTCCCTGGCCACCAGCAGCACAGACAGCAACTCACTGTGCATACAATAGGCCTAATATTTAAGCTTAAAAATACTCAAATATCATGTGATTTTGATTAGTTTTTGCATTAAACTATATTTTAAACTCTGTTATCAGTGTATAAAAGTATACATATTAATTCAGAGAAAGAAAAATCGGTTCTTTTTATTGCCTGAATCTCCTGCCAAAGACAGGTCTGTCTAATTCCTTCCATTTTCCCATTAATGAGATAGTCAGGTTAGCATTAAGTGGTTCAATTAAAAAAAAATCTTATCAGCTCTCCCCTACCCTCAGTGCTCATCATTTGCAATGTTGGGAGAGATGTAGGATATCGGTGCTCATCAGCCATGAGTCCATATTTTCCATATATCCATGTAGAAGTGTTATTTTTGTGTTTGCAGGTTCACCTGGATCAGAGGAATGTCTCAAGTGACATCCAAAGTACTAGGGTAGTAGAGTTTATGGAGGCTTTTTTTTTTTCCTGTAAACTATGTGGTGCATTCAGAACACGTGCATGGGAGCACAGAGTAAAGGTTTTGTCAGCACTCATTAGGTATGGTCTGCATGAGTCATTTATGACTTCCCTTCTACTAAATCATGTGGTCCTTCCTAATCTGATACTGTGAAAACCATTATGTGCTCTCCTCCACTTTTCACTGAAAAAAATGTTAGAGAATTTGAAGGGGCACCGGGAAGGTGCAATGCATATGGATGGAGGGAAGTTTAGATACAGGAAATACAATAAAAATAGACCTGGATCTGTAAGTGATTCAAACACAAGACATGAACGTCAAGGCCAGTGGAACTGAGGGAATACTAGGTACAGAATAGAGAGTAGAAGGAAACCTGACTGGAGATAACAGAGAGGAGCAAAGCTGTGCAAAGTTTAATTGAGTACTGGAAAAGCAAAGATACGAAGAGGTATTAGAAGTCAGTGCACCTTTCGATAACATGGATGTTTTTGTTCAAAATATCCATTTCTGTGGCTATCTTAAACTAGAATTTTTTGAAAAAAATATCCTGAAAATGAAATATTTTCATTTGCCGAAATTTCGCAGGAAACAGTTCACCAGACGACTCTCGTACTTATGCTGTGTTCATCCATGCAGCACATGAGCACGAAGTAAGATTACATGAAGTTTAGCTGAGGGTCTCTTATAGACCTGTTCTCTTTTCTCCACGATTGCTGGAAGGAGAGGGTGGCTGTTTCATGAATCTTTCTGATCCTGCCCCACCATCGATCTAGTTATGGAAAGGATACATTATGGCTTTGCATTTTGTCCTGAAGGCTATCAGTCAGGTTGTATCATGGCTGGATCAGCGGCCAAGGAGGCTTTGTGTCCGACTTTCACAAACCTCACTCTAGTTGCTGAATGTATTATTGTCCATGAAAACTGCAGCTGAGTTTATTAGAATTCATCCTAGAGCATGTTTCCCAAACTGGAGGGTGCACCCCCTGGGGGTGTGAAGAAATTCCGAGGGGTGGTGAGGCAATCCAGCACCCCATCATTCTCCCCACCTGAAGAAAGAGACGGCCTTTGCTTCCGTCTCTCAGCCTCTGCCATTTTAAGTGGGCAACCCAGTGCAGCCGCTATAAAAAGCAGGAGGTCAGAGAAGACCCACGTGGAGCTAGCTGCTTCCTGGAAAGATGAGTGGGTGTGGGTTGGAGGAAGAGGTTGGAGTCTGAAGGAAGGCTGGGGGTGCCTGGCATTGTGGGAGGGGAGGGGTTCGGGCAGGAGGCTCATAGGGGCTCGGGCGGCCAGCCAGCTTGTGGAACTTGTAGGGCTTCTGAGACCGGCTCAAGCATCACAAGTCTCAGGTGGCCTGAGCTGGAGGACAAGCAGCTGGCCCCAGAGAGCTGGGCTTCAGCAGCTGGTCCCAGCAGCATGGGGCTTGGTATGATGGGCAAGTGTCTGGTTCTGCCATCGTGGGGCTTAGGCGGGGGGCTCGGGCAGGTGGCCCAGGGCTGGGGTGGGCAGCTGGTTGGGTGAATGGCTGGTCCCAGCAGCGTGGGGCTCAGGCAGCCAGTGGCCAGCTGGCCCTGGAGGGGCTGGTGGTCAGGTGGTTGGCCCCAGCAGTGTGGGGCGTGGGCAGGTGGTTCTGGCAGTACAGGTGTCAGGCAGGTGGGTGGCTGGTGCAGTCAACTCTGGAGGCTGGCATGGGGCTCAGGCAGCTGGCCAGCTGGGGCTGCACCAGGAACCCACAAAGGGCCAAGAAAAACAATTTGTGCTTATTTTTAAATTTAAATAATATTTTTATGTCAAGTTTTTGTGTTTATTTTAAATCACAAATTGAAGTTTTTGGTAAAAGAGAGGTTGGATGATGGTAAATAAGAGGCAGGGGGGAGCGAGGGTTTCTCAAAAATCAAAAGGGGGGCATGATGCTGAAAAGTTTGGGAACCACTGTCCTAGAGGCTTCCAGGGTGTGCAAGGTGGTACAGTAGCTCCACCACGCTGCCAACGGGTGGAATAGTGTGACTCACCAGCTCAACTGGTGATGAGGAAGAAATGGATCCATTAGAAGGAGGCTGGCTCACCATCAATCAGTTCATAATCCAACTCAATTCAAGTAGCTTTTATCATGAGGCTGCTAACAGAAAGCAGTAATTAGGTTCCCCAACAGGATGGGGCAGGGGTAAAAGAGAGCAAGCTGTTTGCACAGCCTTTCCCATGCCTTCTTATGCAGTGCTGGGTTAAGCACAGTGCAGCACCAACGCCTCAATCCTGCCCGTAGTTCTTCATGGGCAGGCGCCTTCACCCATATGTATCTCCAATGAAGCCACTGAGGCTTTGCATGGGTGTACCGAGCAAGTTCCAGATTCAGGGCCTTGGTCTGAGACGGGAGCTATGCGTCTGGCCTACTTTGGGCTCTGCTTTCAGTCAGAAATCCCCCTTACACAAAGGCACTTTATAAAATAGTGCATTGACAAACAGATAAATTTAATTTAACTAACATATGAGATTTTCTATTTATTTTAATACAGCAGCAGTCTATTTACTGGTTTTATTAGTGACTAAGCTCTTGGCTAGCTTAAAGAAAAGACTGTAAAAAATTGATTGACCTAAATTCTCTGCGAGATAGATTTTTCATTCTTCCCTTTTTTGTGTGTGCATAAGGCATCAGAGGGATTTTTCATGCCACACAGTGAATAGTAGTTATAGATTGAATTAAATGTACTGCAACTATATTATGCTTTCTACACCTGCACCATGTGAGTGGACTGAATTCCCCCTACTGTGAGAGAATCTTCTTTTCTCAGGACAGCTTAGATTTCTGGTAACTAGGCAGCTAATTTATTGGAGGTAGACAGCTCAGATGAAGAAAAAGATTACAGGAGTATTCCTTTGTGCTTTAAAATGGAATGTGAAGGTTCATTGTTTTCCGCTGTACATGGGAACCATGTTAAATGGCTTTCCAGTAAACAGCAGACATCCTCAGGTGCCACAGATTACAGAACTGCTACTATATTTTATCTTCTATAACATTGAAACTCACAAACCCAGATTTACCTTAAACACCAAATAAAAGACCCTACCTCTCCTCCCCCAACCCCCATGAGTGGATTAACATGTGAGGACAGTTGGAAGAAGCATATCAAGAAAATTCTGAATTATATATGTCCCCCAGTGCCCTTACTATTAGGAAAAGAAATGAAAAGGATGTGCAGGCCATCAAGTGGGACAGAATAAGTGAAATAGGACAGCATCACAGGGTTAGTGGTAGAAGGGTATTATGCTGCTAGAGGAAATGGATTGTTGATGGCATTCTTGTTTAAAATTCTATATATTCATCCCCACAGCAAAGAATGGTGTTACAAAATACTGGATTGTTCACTTGGTGGACTGCCATGGCTATGTTTAATAGGATAGAAACCTTTCTAAAATGATCACTAGTCATAGGCTTATATAAAAAAGGGAAAATATAGCCTCCAAAGGAAATATGCTTTCTAGATGGTAGTGAAAAATAATTACAAATACTCCTGACTTGAACAGATTGCTTGACAAAGCAGCATGCTGGCTCTTTTAAAAGACACATTGAAACTGTAGAGTAATTTAAAAAAGACACCAAAGAGAGAATTGAATTGGAATTGATAAAGCGTTCAAAATTCAGTATTCAGCAGGTTGCCTGACCTATTAAGGGGGTGCTGGTCATCACTGCACAGTTAAGGGAAGTTCTGTACTCAAAGCAGGGATTCAACCTCTTTGTTTTGCATGAAGAAAATAGCACATCATACTCAACGCAACAGGGCCTACTCCAAGTGCTAAATGAATTTTATGAGATTTTACAGGTAAAAATTGTTTGCAGTTGATATTGTCACATGATTAGAAATACTGGATTACAACATTCTCATGAAAGTTCTTGTTCAGTTTTTGTGTCTAATATTTTCAGTACTAACCTCCCTCTCCCCAAAATGTCAAAATAAAAGTTACATTATGTTGCCAGTAGATTACTGATTTATACCTAATTTTAAAGAGTAAAATAATCACAAGGATGTTATAATGATTCTAAAACCATGTACTGCAAACCTATCAAATTCAGAACTATAGTTACATTTACAGTAACTCTAAAGGTGTTATGCTACAAAATGAATAGTAATGGTACTCCAATACTCTTACAATTGCCCTTTAGGGACACAATGAAGGGAGGAGAATAGGATAGAATATAAATGTAATAAATAGTTGAATCTAATTTGGGACCAATACACTAAAATGATAATCATAATAACGAATATAGCACAGTGTCAATGTAGGGCAGAGTTAAGGTTATTTACGTGCCATAAATATAGATTTCCTACCATAATATCTTTGAAGTTATTTTAAGTGTATAACCTAACTGAATTTTCTGGGTTTTCATGCAACTGGCATTAAGATAATTACAACATTTCTATAAGGGACTTACCCTTAAATTAGTGACCTGAGTCTATACCATAACTCCATTTTAGCAGTATTATACTTTGTACAGGAATAATGTAATTAATGCTACTATACTTACTGAATCAAAAGCAGAAGAACTATTTAAAAACATATAATTCAATACCAGGAAAAAAACCTCAGCATTTTGCTATTAGAGCCACTAACACCAATTCTGTTTAGTACTGGATTTTTTATACCTTTAATTTCAAAGTCTTCCTCTACTGATCATTTTAGGATTTGATCCTTAGGTCTTCACATGTCGATATACATAGCTTGAGGATTCAGTTTAAAGTGCAACCAGCTCTTTATTAGGTTTGGACTCTGAAGTTTAGCTGTGAGAAATTTACAGTGCTTAAAAGTGTTCCCTCTATTTTTTCCAGCTGCGGCAGAACAAATGTTCTGTGCACCAAGGCATGCACAGCTGTGCATCACCAATAGAAACACATGCTGTCCACTGTGGGTGGCTGTGGGTGCTGGGTGGCACCTGAATCTCTCCCAAGAGGCCGCCCAAACATTCTACTTACAGGGAACACTGGTGCTGAGCAACATCCTGGATCTGGTCTGTTTCAGGGGGTCGAGATAAAGTAGAGCTACTTTCTTCTGGGTGCATCTCATTAGTGGATATAGAGACTTCAGCTGTGACGCTGTCAGGAGTAAGGCCTACAGCTGTGCCTGCTCAGTACTCTGAAAATGAGCCTGTTAGCTGGTCTGATGGATTTCCCTACCTGATTGCCTGAGGAAGCTAGAAGGCCATTGCTTAAGTTCATCAGCCATTCACTGGCTGCTGTCTGTACCCACCCTTGGACTCCTTGCCCCCATGCTCATCTCTGAGCAAGACTTGCTCTTGATGTGCTCCTCCACAGCTCCAGCCCAGATCATGCCCTGCACCCTGTCTTCTTCCCATCCTGTCTCAGCCCTGCTCCTGCTTCCCCTGACTTCTGATAATCCAGTTCTGACCCTTGTCTATGATTCCTGACTCTGACTTGGTCTTGATCCTTAGATCTGGTGTTTGGACTCTGAATCCTATTCTGAACCTTAGCCCTGCTTCCTGATTTTGGCCCTTGATCTTTTCTGGTCTTGCTCAGCTCTTGAGCTCAGGTATTCAGACACCAACCAGTGGACTTGACTCCTACTTAGGGTTGCGAACACTACCTAAATTTATGAAACAGACCTCTGATGTCCCCACTCCTGACTTGAGCCTCTGGGGGGCAAGACCATAGGAATAATGGGTGCAGGAGGAAAAGGGTTTTCGTCTCACCACTCTGCTTGCTGCAGAGAACCTAGACCATCAGGTGGTGGACCAGCAGCTGGTGCAACTGCTGTTCAGGTTCTGCACAGGGGACAGTTGTAGGTTATAGGTGCTGGACTTTGCCTTCTGCATCACTGTATACTCTGCTGGAGATGTTGGCAGAAATTCTGCTAGCAGGGAAGCTACACCCCAGGAGCACTAATCTGCCTGCCAGACATAGGCCCTTCCAGCCCTCAGTCCTTCAGCACAGCTCCAAGGCACACACACTCCTGCAAGCACCCTTGCTAAGTATCCAGTTTTAGACAGGCTCACCACATTACAGCATGCTTCTTTCTCACAGCCACATTATCTTCCAGCAGGGCCATCTTGGTTTACTCCATGCTCCAGAATCCTCTGAAAGAACTTTTGACCAGTATAAACTTATAGTGCCTTAGGACAGCTTCCTCGAAGCAAGGATGGTTTATCTATGCCTAGGAACATCACAATTAAAGAGAAAAGGATTAAAATAATAAAAGCCTAAACACATTATCTTACCTAAACCTTGGTCTTTGTAGACCAAGGTTTTAAGTAGACTCACAGCAATGAGTGAGCAAGGTAGGCTGCCCAGGCAGACTGTACCTCTCAGTCTCTTTCTCCTTTTCATTGCCACTCCTCTTTTGCTCAAGATTTCATAGTTCTCATGGATTCTTGGATTTGGTCCATAGGATTCCACAGAACCAGCTACACAATAACCTCTAACCCCAAAGGTGTATATATTAGATCCAGAAAACAAGGAATTTGCTCATTTCCCACATTCTTCACAATCACTCTATAGTGCATTGGCATTGCACACGTAAGATATTAATTATTATTACTATTAATCAGGAAAATTAAAACAGATGAGGTATATGTAAAAGAGCTTAAATCAACAGTTTAGCAAACTGGCTACCATCTACATTAAAATGGCAGATACAGGAATATAACTGATCACAGAACACTCTAAATCCCAAAACAATGAGAAGTCCTGTTGTGCCTTATGGACTAACAGTTTCATCAGACCAAAAGCTTTCGTGGGCAAAGACCCACTTTGTCAAATGCATGTATCAGACATGCATCTGACAAAGTGTGTCTTTGCCCACTAAAGCTTATGCTCTGGTAAATCTGTTAGCCTTATGTGCCAATAAATCAGTTAGTCTATAAGTTGCCACAGGACTTTTCATTGTTTTTAGAGATACAGATAAACACAGCTACCCATCTGATACATACAATCTCAAATATTCACAATGATAATTTTTACCTGTAGAAGAGATTACTTATCCCTTTTGTAGAGAAATGACAAGGCAAACAATAATATGTTCGATGGTAGTATTTCAAAGGAAAGAAAGCTGTCAGACCAAAGAACCACAGCACATATTCATTCGGTAAATGTGAAAACTCGATTGCAGAATTAAGATGAAACTCAACAAAACAGCTGAAAAGGTAGATGAAGTAGAGCAAAGATTGGAAGATAAAACAGAGTGAAGAACAACCATAATCACAACATGCTACTTTGCTTAATGAGATGTGTATAAAATGTGATGATTTAGAAAACAGACCAAGGAGAAATAAAAGAGAAAAATATAAGGTGTCTTGTCTGTATTCATGAGTATAATTATGAGTCTAAGCAAAGTCAATAAGAATGCACATTTGATATTATTTGGTTTATTCTTATAATCAAACATACGTGAGCAAACACTTCAAAACAATCCAGCTGATAAATGGAATTACTAGCCTCGCCAAAATACTCACATAACTCTCCCATTCACTCTGAGTTATAATTAATAACTTTTAAGGTAGATTTTTCAAAGCTGCTCAGGGCATTTATAAGCACAACTGTCATTGAAATTAATTTAAGTTGTACATCTAAATCCCATGTAGGTAATAGATACCCCAGACTGTCAAGGTGCAGGAATTGTACAATTCCAGTACTGCAATAAGGCTATCAAAAGTGTCCTGTGCACTGGGCACGCCCAGGACTGAGCTCAGAGGGATACAAAAGGTGGGTTCCTGAACAAGCTCCAAAGGTACCGATTCTCAAGCTGTGAAATGCACTGACTGCACTGAATTCAGATTCCACTGTACTACACAGAGAAGTCAGATTTCCCTCTGTGTAATTAATCTGTTATCAGTCACTTTCTTATATTGTTCTATTTTTAAGAAACGAATTGTGTCACTGGTTGAAGCTAATTCAAATGTTTACTCTCACACACACAGCTGTTAAGGCCAGAAAGAAGCATTATGATCATCTTTGGGTTTGGCTTCCTATATACAAAAAGAACCTCACTCAATCATTTCTACATGAAGTCCTAATGTCCATTTGCATGAATATCTCTTTTGGAAAGATTGCAAGTGTTGATACAAAGGATGGAGAATCTACCATGTCCTCGGTAAATTATTTCATGGGCTTATCACCTTCACTGTTTAAAAACTGCACTTTATTTCCAGTTTGAAATTTTCTAGCTTCATCTTCCAGTGATGGTTCTCATTATGCTTTTTTTCTGTTAGATTGCAGAGAAATTTTCTCCCCGTGTAGGTACATTATGAGATGATTTGATCACAACCTGCACCTTCTCTGGTATATATTCCAAGTCTTACTACTCTTCTTATAGCTCTTTTTAAAAAAATGCTTTCTAGTTTTTGAACATCCTTGAGTGTTGAAATATTACCGCCCTACTTCTAATTGTTTAGCCTTCTTAGCAAGGGTGGTCACATTTTCTACAATGAATATGAGACACCTGGTAAAATTACTCATATTTAAGCAAATTCAATGGCAATTAATCAGAATTATCCAGAGAAAACTTTCAAATTAACATCAAGTTGACTGAGCCCCTGTTAAAAAGAAATACTGAGTAGCTGTAGTCTCTGCTTATCTTCATATCTTGAAAGTTTGCACTGGGAGAGGTGACACACTTGCATTCCTGAACATCTATCTCACGTAAGGATGGGGTACTGACCCAATGACCTCGCCATTTTTCTCTACCTTCCGTGCCTGTCTAGGCCATGAGGATGAGCCCATCTCTCCTAATACCTGGTGCCACATCTTCTCAATCAACATGTGTAAGGCATGCAGGGTCACAGGATACTCTTCCCAGATTTCTTTCGATGTTCATATCAGAACATCAGGCCTGAGGATGGATATGGCATACCATGGATATACAATTTTGGATATGGTACTTTTCTTTGGAGATGTGAAAGGGCTGAAGTGGAACACAAAACATTCTTGCCTTGAATAAAATCTGTTTATAGGCAGGGAACCAGACAATAAGTTGGTTGTAAGACAGGAAGATATGACTGCCATCTCAATGCTGTGGAAGATCAACCCACTCAGAGTCGATCTTCTGAGGTCTGATTTCATGCATGTGTGAAATCAAGCTTGCAGGGGTCAAAGTCAGCCCCTGTGATCCTCGTGAGAAAGATGAGAAGTAAGGAAGGTCGAAGGGAGAAATGCTCCTATCCACCTTCCCCTGTGAAGACAGGCAAGTTAGCTGAGCACAGATATGTTGATTTACATAACTGGTGTAGCTAAAATTGTGTATCTGCACTTGACTTCCAGGTCTAGTATAGACATAACCTAAGTCTGAAAGGGGGAAAGAATGGGGCCAAACTAGAGGTAAGAAACTGTATGTAATAAGTTTTTTTATAGTATTAAGCTTATCTGGCATGTTCTGTTTTATTTTGCTTAGTAACTCATTTTCATCTCTCTGTTATCACTTCCAAGCACTTAAATCCTGCTTTTTTTCCCTTTCATCAAATCACTTTTGTTTATTATTAAACCTAGTAGAAATAATTGGTACCTGGGGGAGACAACAGTGCTCTTTTCTTTTACGAAGGGGTAAGCAAGTTGTGAGCTTGCTCTGTATGAACTTTATGTATAGTTAGATGGAGTTAGCTGGGATTCTGATCCTACTGGAGCTGTGTACCTGTGTACTGTGTCAAGTCCCTATGACTGAGCCTTCCCAGAGCTGAGCTGTTCTCAGTGTTTGTGCTGCCTTCTGTGGGTTGCAACCACAGTTCTGTTCCTTTGCTGGGAGAAAACAGAGGTTCTGCCTGAGTAGGGCAGGGCCAGGGGGCACCCCAGAGGGCAGATAGTCAGGCTCACTGGTATTTTAGCACATCAAGTGACAGTATCAAGAGGATCTCTGTGAGCCAATCCATCACATCCCAATTTTTATGTCACCTGAAAATTTTACCACCAATCATTTTATATTTTTCTTGTAGATCACTGGCAGTGTTGAAAACAATGAAAAAAATACTAAGTTTTTTTCTAAAATAAGCAATTAGCTTTTAGTGGGTTTTTTTTAAACCATAGCTTCAACAATATTATGCCCAGCATTCTGAAAGAGCTGTTTTGTGTTGCAATTAGGTGATGATCACATTACATGAGAGATTATCCCATCCTATTTACAGCAAATAGCTTCAAGTAAGGAAAATATAGAGGCTCTATTCATGAATGATTTATATGCAGCTTCTTCTCATGGTTTTGCATTATTCAAGTAGAAAATTGTGTCCAGAATAGTAAAGACATGCTATAATTTGCTGTATGCAGCCAGAGTTGACTGTATGCATTAGATTCTCTAAATTGTCATTTAATATCTTGAAACATCAGACAAAATGCCTTCTCTTGGCTTGCTGCTTTTTAAATTCTCTTTTCTTTCCACCAACTCTCATTTTAGGCTTTAATTTCACATATTCCATTTACAGAGGGAGCTTTTTCAGGTGGTGAAAATTGGCATGACTATATAGCCCACGGTACCTAAGGTCATGGTAAGAGTACAAATTCCTTTGCAATGTGCATACTAGTATCCACAGCTCCCCTCTAAGACTCCAGAGCTACATAGCAATTCAAATAGCCCAATGTCTTCTATACCAGAAGTTCAGTTTTGGACCCAGGTCTTCAGTGGGGGGAATGAACCTGCAACCTTACGGACAAAAGCCATGTGCCCCTACAGCATAAGCTAAAAGCCAGCTGGTTCTCAGCAAATGTTGTAGAGCAGAGACTTCACTCTCTCAGTGCCTCTAGGGTTACATCAGGACAGTCATGAAGAAATAATGGTCATCATTCCAGAAATCATCATGTGCTGACAGTTATCACTCACTACTAGTGCTGCAAGTAAACCAGTGCAGTTAATTACACCACAACATTAAGACAAATTTTCAGAGCTATGATAGCTTTTAAGCAGCTGTTAGTTTCCTACTTGTAACACTAATTTTTAATAGAGATTAATAGAAATTCTGCAATAGGGCTTTGTAATGTAAAATGATTTCCTGTGTTTCACACACATTCTTGGTAGTTAATTCCAAACTTCACCACTGAGTGTAAAAGAAGAAACTTTTGAAAAAGCCTTTTTGAAGTATTCTTATGTTAGGATAATTGACTATAGGGTATTTTTAGTAACTGGAAAATAAGAATCAAAATATGAAGTGCGATAGCGTGTCTGATCCCTAAATCAGTGACCTCGTAGGCCTCTCTCAGCA
Source organism: Carettochelys insculpta (assembly GCF_033958435.1). NCBI lineage: Eukaryota > Metazoa > Chordata > Testudines > Carettochelyidae > Carettochelys > Carettochelys insculpta. Next base: position 175,040,754 of record NC_134139.1, on the reverse strand, counting down.
ATGGGCAACCTAGGTTAGTGTGTGGGCTGCATAAGTGTTCCTCTTTCATCTCAGTGGGCTGCAAGATTGTGTAATCAAAATGGTTTCCCAGGGTTGGGTAGTTTTGCTAACTGTTGTTGCATACCCAGAATTCATGGAATGTGCTGACTGAACTGTAGCAACACTTTGATTGGATAAAGATGGAATGCACGGCTCTTTTTTACTTGTTGTTGTGGTCAATCAACATGCCCCTCACCTCCGGGGCCTGGCTCTGTGTGTGTCACTTTGGTCATACTGATAAGAAAAAGCCTATGTGGACAGAAACCAGTGGACTGTGGCAAACTTATGCATAGGCAATGGTTAACAAAATGTCTCATGGGCCACACATAGAACCCTAATGGCTGCAGATTGCCCACCACTGGCCTAGCTGACACATCCAGTTTAGGTAGGTGTTAAAGTAGCAAACATTACATCTTTTGGTTTTATAGCGTGCCTGCAAATAATTGAAATACCAAGACTCAAACAAGTCTGGAACCCCCAGTGTGGACTGGAGCTATGTGAATGTGAAATATTAATATTGAGGCCCATGGACATGTTAGAAATATCAAAACAAGGTGCTAGTGAAAACATCATTACCCTCCGCGTAATCGTGGTTGTACTCTTGTATGTGGCTTCAAACAGCACATTACTGTCTTTGGGAGTCCTGTGTTATCTGATAAAAGCACGGGCAGACTAAGAACCATCCATCCATTGGATTAACCTCTAGGGACTTGCTGGAACATCTGCTGGAGCAGATGCATTCCAACTGCCAAAACTAATGAGAGTGACAGGAATATCCAGCCACAAAAAAAGGGTCCTGCCTGCTTTAAAAGGCAGCGTCCAGCCTTCAGTCAAGGGCATGTCCCCTGGTGAGGTAAATAGGAGGGGCACATAAGCAACCCAATGTGAGTTAGCATCTCCTAAAGACACCTTAAGAAATAGCTTTCCAGGGGAAGGCAGAATGTGTTGTTCCTTTTTGCACTGTGTTTATCTGTTACTCAGCATATATCACTGTCCAGCTTTAATCTATTCAGTAACTCAGGCAACAGTTAGCAAAATATATGATCTTTCAACAGAAATTTCCTGCAGGTAGAGGGGGAAAGATTGTCACTCTGGCTTGCCATGGTAGACTGGTCACCCACCAATTTACCTACAATACAGAATGCTAAATCCTAAAAATGACAATGCCCTATTCTACACTCATAACAAAAGTGAGCTAAATCCACTGCTGATGATACTCCCATTGACTCCAGTACTCCACCAGAGCAAAAAGAGCAAGGGGAGTTGGTAGAAGAGTCTCTGTCATTAGTCCTCTGCAGTAGAGACACCACACAACTTGGCCTAAAGTATGTTGACTCCAGCTACTCTATTTACATAGCTGGAGTTGCGTATCTCAGATTGACATTGCCCCCTAGTGTAAACCAGGCCTTCTTACATTCCTAAAACATTGAGTGGTAGTAGGAGACCCATAACTTACTTTGAATCTTTGAGAAATGAAGAATAAATCCACAAAGCTCTCATCTGTGTCAGATTAACTCAGAATTATGATTTTGGAAAAGTGTGTACAAACTAAACTATCTCATGATTTTTAGACCCCACCTACATTTTGAGAGAATATCTTACAGAGCATTGTGGAAAAAGCTGAGGGGAGAAAATCTGAATTCTGCCCCTGAGCCTGCCACTGACTTTCTTGAACAAGTTACTTTTCTGCTTTGTTCCTTGGTTCAGCCTTCTGTAATAGTGGATAATAACATGGCCTCACCTTTTTAAAGTGATTTTAGCCCTATTGCTTAGTGTTTGTATAATTTTAGCACTCCCTATGTGTGGTGTTGTCCAAACCCAGGTCAGACACACCTTGCTCACAATCTAAGAATCCACACCTGAAGAGTACTTTATAATTTCAGTTATTGCATTTTAGATTTTTTCTATCCTACTTCTCACACACTACCCTTGCTTTTAGTTCATACTTAAGTCTCTTTAACATTGGTAGTCTCCAACCAAGAATTTTCCTTGTGTTTGTTTCTTTTATCCTATTGTTTTCCAAAAAGTTCTCCTGGGGTCCAATCTTACTTCTATTCAAGTCAATAGTAAGTCTCTCATCATCTTTAGCAGTGCTGGCTGAAACTCTAGGGCTTTGGTTTTTCACTATCTACAAATATTGCAGTGATAAGATACTGCATAAAAATCAATGATGTTACAACTACCCTCCTTTATTTCTCTGACAGGAACTGGGGAAAAAAAACATGGAGGTGATGAAGGGAGACAAATTTCTTTACTGAAAACTGTCATTGAGATATTTATGTTAAATTGATTTGACACCACCTAATACTCCTTAAGCTAAATATTCAGGTGAAGGAACAAATGTTTAGATGAAGTCCCCTGTTCTTGCTGAGGTCAATGGAAGTTTTGCTATAAATTTCAATGGCAGCAAGATCAACCCTCCATTTGTTTATCAGGACTGGAACGTGGGACTGCTACATAGGATTTAGAAGGTCTGTTACTTGCACTTAGCTCTTATCTTCACCTAGATGTGTGGTCTGAGTCTATAATGCTTAACTGAGAGGAAGGGGAGTGGGGCAAGAGAGGAGTGAGTTAGCTATCAGTTATGCCTCTTTGTGTATCCCTGGATTTGCTGAAACCTTGAGCTCAGTGAACAGCAGTGGGAAGAGTAAATAAACTTGAGTTTTAAAGAATCAATGACACATGAAGCAATAAACTAGCACACTCAGCACACATTTTCAAAGCGGCCCTTGCTTTCTCTTATTCCTTACCAGTCCCTTCCTAGCGACAGGACCAAGAGAGAAATCCATCACAATGACCTGCGTAGTAAAGTGCAACATTTAAAACTCAATAGAGAAAACATGTTGTCTCCCTGTGAGATAGAGTATATTCTGTTATTTTTCATTCCCTAGTAGATGCTTAGCAGAAATCCCATGTAAAACTATTATCCTTGTCTATATTCCTGAAACCCAGTCCTGCTCCCATTGAAACCAATGGTAAAATGCCTATTGGATTTAATGAATTGGGATTAGCTCAATGGGGCTTTGACACATCTAAGTAACAAAAACTTGCGCTTGTCTGTCCAAGAAATGTGGCTAAAGGGCAATAAGAAGAAAGCCCTTGTAAATCACGGTCTAAGACTAAGGCAGACATAGTGTCAGTTGATGACTTGTTACATGAAGGAACCAAAGACGGAAAAAAGAATTTCAGACAACAAATACTATATAAATAACACGGCTACCTCTCTGTTACTAACAAATACTATAGTTATGATTGAATCAGAAATGTATTTTGTTTCCCCATATATCTCATATTTAGTTCTCTAAACAAATCTGGTTAAAGGAAACATCAAAGATATTTCCTGTATAATAGAAATGGAATATAGAAATTCAGTCCAGATGGCGTTTAGCTAACGTCCTGTCAAAGAGAATCCATATGTTTCTTTTCTGCGAGCCCAAAGGGTCAGATTCTTCGCTCCTGTGTGGTAGTTTTACTCCCCACTGATGAATAATCTAGCCATAGAAATGACATACCTGGCCCTAGGAAGATCTCTCAAACTTAGGGGGACTTTCTACAATTGTGGAACTGGCTGAACCACCTGTAAGGGTCATTGGCAGTCAGCCTACTTAGAGGAACATTTAGGCTGTTCTAGCTGCTAGAACCCTGAGTGGAAAGAAAATTTGTATCTGCATACAATCCTGATCTGCAGACCTGGTCTGCTGATATTGAGCAGATATACAGGGCTCTACTAATTACTCTTGGCAACATGTGGTCCATACCACAGGCATGAGATCCAATGCTGGGCAAAGGTGAGCCTTGATGCATTTTTGTATCCCTCCCCTGAACGGCAATATATGTTCTTTGGGCATAGTCACAGATCTTGTATTCTGTGAACAGACTGCTTTAACAATTAGAAGTAAAATCTTACAGTTGCATCAAAGCAATTAGAGCTTCAGTGATTGGTAAAAGTAGACTCAGATGTCCTACTTTACTGTGTGCTATCAGCTGTTTCAAAATGATTTTGCTTATAGGGTTTCACTCTCAAGTATATTTTTCCCATCTGTTTTCTGAAATTACATATACAAATGTTGATGAACAGTCTGGCTCAAGCATAAAGAACATTCTGATTACAATACAGAGTTTTACCTCAAACTCTGTGACTTCACTGGATTATATCGTAACCCCCTGAGCAAAATCTATGGTATTAAGAATGAATAGGAATTCAGAACACAGCCATTTGACCAGCAAGTTGTGTCATACGATCTATTGCCTGGACATTCAGCCAATGTGAGAAGTGCTTTTTGTTTCTGTGTTCAGATTACTCCTTTCTGCTGGAAATAATAAAGTCAGAGTAACTTTGCCAATAACAATATATTTTATTAAGCTGCACTGAACTTGCTACCTGGCTGTTGCTGTCTGGCATGCTTGGAGAAAACCTAAACTCTGATCTCAAAAGGTGCAGAACAAGATGAAGGCATATCTAACTGCCCCCTAGTCATAAGTAGAGTGAAACTGTGATCTTCCCTCTAACACAGTGTTACAGGACATCTGATTAGAATCACTCTAGTCACAGAAATGGCTGAATAACAAAACACACAAGGTAGTAGTTACATGCTATATCCAGTGACAAATCTTCAGTATCATCGATTGTTAGAAAGAGGGTCGTGAGTCCAGCTGTGTGGATGATGTATGAGAATGAATATCTTTCTGCTTGAAGGAATCTGCTTCAGTAGCCCAGCTGGGCAACAGAATCTTCAGGTCCAAGACAATTACTTCAAATAATAGTTACTAGATATGTAGGATTAAACACTGAAATAAGAAAATACTGAAGGGCAGGAAATGGATAAAATTAATTTTTACTGCAGCAATCTAATCAGAGCCCTTTTCCTTAACAAAAAAATCTGCAATGATCCAAACAATTTCTGAGCCCAACTTTTCTTAATTACCCTTTTTATTCTAAGGTTACATTTCCTTACCTAGTGCTCTCTCCCTCCCATTCTCCATTGCATAGGCATATTTATGGAATGCTATTTTGTTTCTTTGGGAAAGCTTTCTCCCAAAATCAATCTGGCCTCATCTACACTACAGTGATCTTTTGAAAGACGGTCTTCCAGAGGATCTCCTCTGGGAGATCTTCTTTCAAAAGAGCACATCCACACACAAAACAGCGGATTGAAAGATTGAGCCACTCTCCATACAGAATGTCTGCGCAGCCCCTGCTCTTTCAAAAGAATGGGACAAGGATCAAAAAATCCAGTGCCATGAGGACAGCCCTTTTGGAAAAAGAGCCTACGGCGCATTTACACATGCTGATTTTCAAAAGAAGCTTTCAAAAGGAGGCAGTCTTCCTGATCTGGGAGTGGAAGAGGGTTTCTAGAAGAAAAGCTTCATTCTTTCAATTTCAGATCAAAAGAGTGCATTTCGTGTGCAGATGCGCCGCATGTTTTTTTCAAAAAAGGGCCTGATTTTCTGAAAGACCTTGCTGTTTACCATAGTGTAGACACGGCCCCTGTTTGTAAGTTGGTAGGATGTTTTTGTTATGTTTTTGTAAAAAAAATGCTGTAAAATCCAGTTAAACTTTCCATAATGTAAGCAATAATTTTCAGATGATTTTAATGAAAATTTCACTGTGATTTTTTTTCCATTTACCAAAACCTGGTTTTAAATTACTATAAATGTCTCATGGAAAGTTTAACAAAAAATGGGTTAATGTCAAACTCTGTGAATAATGTTAATTTCAAACCTAAGCTATTCAGAATGCTTTGGAATCCCACAAACAGAAGCAGTCTAGTTCTAATACTTTAAGTCCATGGCTACAGTAGCCTCCACCTTTCAAACGGGATATGCTAATGAGCCACTTCAGCAGATGCTAATGAGGTGCATCCATGTATATGTAACACCTCATTAGCATAATGGTGGCTACACAGGTTTCGAAAGTGGCGCTTTTGAAATGCATGCTGCTCGTGTGGACAGGGGCCTTTCAAAAGGACCCCTGGACTTCAAAAGCTCTTCTTCCCATTTAGTTTTGGGAAGAAGGGGCTTTCAAAATCTGAGGGATCCTTTCTAAAGGCCCCTGTCTACACCACCAGTGTATGTTTTGAAAGCTGCACCTTCAAAACGTGTGTGGCCACCATTATACTAATGAGGCACTGCATATTCATGGTAGTGCCTCATTAGCATCTACTGAAGTGCCTCATTAGCATACCCCTTTCAAAAGACGGGGCTAGTGTAGCCATAGCTTAAGTGGTCGAAAATGACTCTCAGTTCACACAAGCATAAGATTTGTGTGGAGTTATCCCAATCCTTATCTGACTGGGTCTAGCACGTCTACATATAGTACCCAGAGGTACTGAACTCTCATGTGAGGTGAGTGAAGTCTCTGCTCTACAGCCTCAACTAAGACCCAGCTGGCCTTTACATCATGTGGTAGAGTGCAGATCTTTAGACCCTATGGTTCCCAGGTTCTATTCCTGGGGCTGGTAACCTGGATCTGTCAGTGTTACACACAGATTCATTATTAGTTTTGTCTGTTAATGTTAAACATTAGTCCACTTCTACACATGTAAGATCTTCCAGAAGACCAGTGCCCTCTTCTGCAAGATCCTTGGAGTGTCTACACATGTAAGGTGCTCTTCTGGAAGGAATCCAGAAGAAGGCATCTCATTTTCTGGATTCTGCTGCAGAACCAGGAACAGCACCTTCTTCTAGAAGAAAGCATGTGTACACACTCAGAGACTACTTCCAGAAGAAACACTCCGCCATGGAAGCAGGCCACCAGAGAGAGGAGACACTCTAGGCGACCCCAGCAGGGCTCTGTGGCTCCAAGTTCTGTGGCTTTCCAAGTCCTGCAGAACTGATCCAGGAGCTGGGTGGTAGCCCCACCTGGAGTAGAGACTAGGTGGCTACCCATCTAGGGATCCAGGAGCCATGAAATTACCAAGAATTACAGCCAGTAGATGTAAGTAACAGTGTCTACAGAGACTGTATCATCCTAACACCAACATACAGCCTATGCCTCTCATGGAGGTGGAGATAATATGTTGGTAAAGTGGGGTACTGTAATGGGGTGCACTCACCTCCCATCAGCACCCCCAGGCTGAGTCAGTGCCTGCACTCCCTCTGTTCAGGGTAGGCCTCTCTTGACTCAGCCCTCTGGCCAAGTCACATACAGTCTGTAAAATAAAAGCAACACAAACCCCTTCCAGGGTACAAGTACAACAGGGGCATTTCTCAAAGCCCTTAGATATGTCTCTCTCAGTTTGTCCCTGCTCCAGAACAGAGTGGTGCCCAGGACTCCTTCCATGGAGGCACCATCTCCACTCTCTAAGGGCCTGTCTGGGCTCAACTCTTCAACAGGGCCACTACAGTTCAGTTCTCATTCTGGGGTCCCTCAAAATCCGGGTTACTTTCCCAGTGGCTGGAGAGGGTGGGGGTGGGCTCACCCTCTACTCCAAGTCCAGTCCAGGGACTCTGTAGATACCAGCCATCTGCAATATCCCTTAAATAAACTGCATCACTGCTAAAATTCTCTGAGCTACTTCCGCATAGCAGCAGAACATCTTTCATCCTTACCTCAGGGCCTTATCGGCTACGTCTACACGTGAAGCCTACATCGAAGTAGCTTATTTCGATGTTGCGACATCGAAATAGCCTATTTCGATGAATAGCGTCTACACGTCCTCCAGGGCCGGCAACGTCGATGTTCAACTTCGACGTTGCTCAGCCCAACATCGAAATAGGCGCAGCGAGGGAATGTTTACACGTCAAAGTAGCACACATCGAAATAGGGATGCCAGGCACAGCTGCAGACAGGGTCAACGGGCGGACTAGCGCTTCCGGGGCAACAGCTAGCCGTTCCCTTAAAGGGCCCCTCCCACATACACTCAGCCTGCACAGCACGCGGTCTGAGGAGCCATAGGCACACAGACCCCGGGCGCCGCAGTCATGGACCCCCAGCAGCAGCAGCAGCAGCAGCTAGAGGTCCACCCAGCCCTCCCGGCAGGAGCAGGGCTTGCCCTGACCCATGCCATGTGGGAGGCAGATGAGTACCTCCTTGCCCCAGGGGAGGAGATGCCCCCAGGGCAGCAGGGCTCAACCCCTACCCCTGCAGCACCCCGCTCCACCCCCGCCTCACACGCCGGCGGCTGTGGAGCTACCCCACCAGCACCAACTGGTGGGAGAGGCTGGTGCTTGGGGAGTGGGACGATGACCACTGGCTCAGGAACTTCAGGATGAGCCGGCAGACATTCCTGGAGCTGTGCCAGTGGCTCACCCCCACACTCAGGCACCGGGACACTGCTATGCGGCGTGCCCTCCCTGTGGAGAAACGGGTCGGCATCGCTGTGTGGAAGCTGGCCACTCCAGACAGCTACCGATCCGTGGGGCAGCAGTTTGGTGTCGGAAAGAACACCATCGGGGCTGTCTTCATGGAGGTAAGAGAACCCACAGGGGGAGTCCAGGGCAGGGCAGGGGGGCCAGAGCAGGGCAGGGGGGCCAGGGCAGAGCAGGGGGGCCAGGGCAGAGCAGGGGGGCCAGGGCAGGGCAGGGCAGGCCAGGGCAGGGCAGGCCAGGGCAGGGGGGCCAGGGCAGAGCAGGGGGGCCAGAGCAGGGCAGGGCAGGGCAGGGGGGCCAGAGCAGGGCAGGGCCACGCACACTCTGCTCACCCCTCATTGGGGCTGTCCCATGTGCTTTCTCTGCAGGTCGTGCGTGCCATCAACACCATGCTCCTGCACAGGCTCGTGAGGCTGGGGGACCCAGATGCCACCGTCGCCGCCTTTGCCACCCTGGGCCTCCCCAACTGCTTCGGGGCTCTGGATGGGACTCACATCCCCATCCGCGCCCCGCATCACAGTGGAGGATGATACCTCAATCGGAAGGGCTACCATTCTGTCGTCCTGCAGGCCTTGGTGGACAGCCGGGGACGTTTCCAGGACATTTACGTGGGCTGGCCTGGCAGCACCCACGACGCCCGGGTTTTTTGGAACTCGGGCCTGTGCCATCAGGTGGAGGCGGGGACCTACATCCCCCAGCGTGAGATCCCTCTGGGGGACACCACCATGCCCTTCTGCGTCATCGCAGATGCGGCATACCCCCTCTGGCCGTGGCTCATGCACCCCTAGACGGGCCATCTCTCCGCTAGCCAGGAGCACTTCAACGAGCGCCTGAACCGTGAGCGCCAGGTGGTGGAGCGCTCATTTGGCCGCCTGAAGGGATGCTGGAGATGTCTCCTGACCCGCCTGGATGCGGGCCCCAACAACATCCCCCAGATTGTGGGTGCCTGCTGCGCCCTGCACAACCTCGTGGAGAGCAAGGGGGAGACCTTTCTGCAGGGCTGGGCTGCGGAGGCCGGCAGGGCACACGTCCAGCCACCTGCTGCTCCCAGTCAGCAGGTGGACCCCGAGGGGACCCGGGTCCGGGAGGCCCTGCGGGACCACTTCGACCAACAGGCCGCGGGGTGAACTCTGCCCAGGCCCCCTACTGCCCTCCCCTTCCTCCACCACACTCCTGCCCCAACGCCCACACCATGGAGCACCCCACCGCCCCCCCCTCCCACTTGTCCTGGACAAATGACAGCACGAACTTGTGGCTGAACGTAAATTTTTTTTTTCTGGCCGAACCTTTTTTTTGGGGTATAAATAAATACGTCAACCACAAACAGAAAACTAGGTACAAACGTTCAACCAAAGCAATATGTACAAAAATAAAACAATCCAAAGAAACAACTGTGTGGCATACATAATAAAAAGAAAACCAGGGAGGAGAAAGGGGAGAACTATTTACATGGGGGGGATGGGGCAAACGGGGGCACCAAAAAAACAGGGTCCAACTATATACAAGGGGGGGGGCCATGTCCCAGGCCCCTCGCCCCTATAGCCCGGCACTGGGCGTGCCTGGCCGGGAGCCCCGCCACGCCTGCAGTCTGGTCCGCGACTGGGTGGGAGCAGGCTGGACCGGAAGGTATCGGGGCCGGCGAGTCTCAGGTGGCTCCAGGGGTCCCTCGGCGCTCTGGCCCTTGCGGGTGGGTGGTGGGGCGACGGCGGACAGGCCGGCGACGGGCGGAGCAGCTGGTGGTGGGGCTGCAGGAGCGGGCAGGGCGGGCGATGGGTCGGCCGGCGCGGCATGGGGGGCCAGGTAGTCCACGAGCCGGTTAAATGTCTCCATATAGGCCCCCCATGCCTCCTGGCGCCAGGCCAGCGCCCGCTCCTGCAGCTGGAGGTGCTGCTCCGAGATCTCCAGCTGCCGGCGGAGGATGGCCAGCAGCTGGGGGTCCGTCGCCGTCGGCGGTAGTAGGCGCGGGGTCCGCCGTCTAGCCCTCCGCGGGGCCGGTCGTTCCTCGGCCGAGGGGCTGCCCTGGAGCGATGGTCCCGGAGGGCTCTCCGGGACAACTGAGGCCTTGCCGGCGCTCTCTTCCGGTCCTTCTGATGGTGCAGGTGCAGGTGCAGGACACAGGAGAGGAGGGGGGAAAGAAGAATGGAAACAGGCGTTAGTGTGGGCCCCAAGCCGTGGCCTCTGTCCCCCCGCCCTGTGCTGCAGATTCCCCATCCCCGTCCCTGGGAGATGCTGCTGTGATGGATGGGGTTCAGGGGTCCCCCTGCCCTGCACCCCGTCCCCTGGTGGGAGTGACTCTCACTTCACCCCGCAGGGTCTGAGAGCAGGAGAGGTTTCTTAGGCCACTGATGGCCAGTTTCTGGCAGGAGTGACAGCACCAGCTGTCGGAAGAGACAGTCCTTCCAACCCGTCGTGGGGAGAAGACCCCAAGGGGGGCCCCTCTGGGATGCAGCTTTCCCCCTCCTCAGGCTGGCTGCCTACCAGCTCTCCCTTCCCCTAGCCTCTACCTGTGGCCCCTGCCCTCGCCCCCCAATTCCAAGCCTGCTCGGCTCCTCCCTCCTGTTTGTTCAGGGCAGAGGTGTCACCTGCCAGCTGTAGCGCCAGGATCCTCCTTTGGCCCTGGGAGCTCTTCGGCTCTTGTGGCTCATATGTAGCCTGAGTCTCCCTTTGGCACTCCCCCCACTCCATCACATGCTGCTGCTGCGGGGTGTCCCACCCACTCCGCCCGGGGGCCCCTCGAGGTTCCGCTCTCCCCTGGCCCAGGGATGGGGCATGGCACTGTCATGCAGGGTGGGGGGGGCAGGGGCTGATGGCTGCAGTGCTGTGAGGGCCATGGCCCTGGTGTCCTTGGGGCCATGGCCATGTGAGCATGTGGGGGGCCCTGGACACATCTCTGTTACCCCCGCCCCTCAAGCCCCGGGGTGTCCACCAGAGAGGGGTACCTACCTGTCGGTCCTATCCCACGGTCCGGAGATCCCCGGGGGTCGGAGGCCCTGCTGCTGCTCCGGGATGGCAGGAGGAGGATCTGCAGGCTGGATTCTGTGGAGGAGGAGCCCCCCCCCCCCCCTCCTCCTCCTCCTCCTCCTGCCGCGATGTCCCAGGGATGGCCTCCGGGGGGGGCCCCCGGGGTGCGGGGCTTGCCTCCGGGGCGGACTCCGGCTGCAGGGCCTGCTGGGGCTCGTCAGCCGAGGTGTCAAGGGTGGCCGGAGGGGAGGAGGTGTGCTGGGAGCCCAGGATGTCCCTGAGCTCCCTGTAAAAGGGGCAAGTGACGGGGGCGGCCCCAGATCGGCTGGCCGCATCCCGGGCCCGAGCATAACCCTGCCGCAGCTCCTTCACCTTACTCCTCACATGATCAGGAGTGTGGGCAGGGTGACCCCGGGCAGCCAGGCCATCGGCCAGCTGAGCAAACGCATCTGCGTTCCGCCTCTTGCTCCCCAATACCTGGAGCACCTCCTCCTCGCTCCAGAGCCCCAGCAGGTATCGCATCTCGGCCTCCGTCCAGGAGGGGCCCCGCTGCCGCTTCCCAGACTGGCTGGCCCTCTGGCTGGGCTGGCTGCCCTGGCTCCCCTTGGGGGGGGTCCCCTGGGGGTGCTGGGGGGGCTGCTGGCTAGCCATCGCCGCTGGGTGGGTGGCTGTGGGTTGTGCAGGCTAGCCGCGTGTGTGTGCCGCAGAGGCAGGGAGGGGGAGGGGACCTTTAAGGGGCCGCTCCACGCGGCCACCAGTGAGCTGAGGGGCTGGAGAGAGCGTCTCTCAACCCCCCAGCTGATGGCCGCCATGGAGGACCCGGCAATTTCGACGTTGCGGGACGCGGATCGTCTACACTGTCCCTACTTCGACGTTGAATGTCGAAGTAGGGCGCTATTCCTATCTCCTCATCGGGTTAGCGACTTCGACGTCTCGCCGCCTAACGTCGAAGTTAACTTCGAAATAGCGCCCGACGCGTGTAGCCGCGACGGGCGCTATTTCGAAGTTAATGCCGCTACTTCGAAGTAGCGTGCACGTGTAGACACAGCTATCCTGGTGGAATTTCAGGAGACAACCCAGAGCACCATTTAACTGGCGAGGAATGGAATTTGTTCTGCCCCTGCAGCTCTTCTTATACTAGTCTGCTGAGTCCTGATTGGCTGCTTCCCACTTTAGATATCTTGGAAGACCTCTCTACTGCCCTTTTCTGGGCCACGGTGTAGCAAGGTTACAAGCCCAGCAACAGGTGGCCACAGAGCCTAGCTCATCCTATCACAGGAAGATATGCTGATGAGAGCAATGCTGTACTGCCTACACTGACATAATAAGATTAATGTAAGATGCTTTATGTAAACTGAATGTTGTAAAGTAGACGAGTCCTAAGATTGAGTGTTTGAATGTGTTAGACACAATGGAATAAGTTAAAGTAAAAAATGTAAACCCTGAATTTGAATCTCTTTGCTCTTAGAGTATGCCGCAAATGTAATCTTATACATGATTGTTCATTACAAGTGTTAATTTCCTTATTTATTCACAGTGTTCTGAGAGAAGAAATGCTCAGGAGAAGTGCTTGGGTTGTCTCTTACACATCATGTAAATACAAAATTATAAATTAATCATAAAAATATGCAGAAATTGAGTTTATATGTCATGGAGTACGAGGTGACTTTTTTAAATACATGCTGTTTACCATGAAGGTCACTGCTTGTAGCAACTCTTCAAACCCTGTCTTGTGTTGTTGTGCAAGAACTCAATAATAAAGCAAGAACTTAATAATAAAGCATTAATAACAGAGATAAGTTTAAGAAAAACTTACACTTTCTTTCACTATATGAGCATGCAAAAGCTTAGAGGCACTGAAGTGTTACTTCACATCCATTCTCTGAATTCAGACCATAAGAACATAAGAATAGCCACACTTGGTCACATCAAAGGTCCATCTAGCCCAGTATCCTATCTTCTGACAGAGCCAATGCCTGATGCCCCAGAGGGAGTGAACAGAACAGGCAATCACCAAAGAGATCCCTCTCTTGACATCCATTTCCAGCCTCTGACAAATAGAGGCTAGAGACACCATTCCTACCTGGCTAATACCCATTGATGGACCTAACCTCCATGAATTTATCTAGTTCCTCGTTATCATCGCCCCCATTTTACACATAGCAAAACAGATCTGAGGAGCCCAGTTCAAAGCTGATATGAAAGATAATATTAGTTTACATTCTTAAATAAGTCTAGGGATATGTTTGTGTCATATGAACACTGTAGATCCAGAGATGATGTAAGTTACATCAATTTAGATTCACTTAAGGCTGATCTCAGTTACACAGACTTAATGCTGCAGTAACAGCATTGTTTGCATAGGTATGGCTATGTTCGAGAGTGAGAAAAAACCCAATGACGTTTTCTGTATTGGTTTATCTTAGCTTATCTGTTTGACCTATGAGCAGTTCACTGTCCCAATATTTGTATGAAATAACTTGTGCTGAACTAATCAGTTTGTCTTCAACATTTTCCCACGCTGTATTTGACCTAGCTCCCAGGGTTCATTAGCAACGAGTGACCTACACAGAACTTGGGGTGGAGGGGGTTGGGGTGGTCCTAGGTTTTTGATTTGGCACATAGATGTATATCAAGGACTTGCTTAGTCGTTTACCTGCACATTAAATACAGGCTTACTCGTGTTCTGATAATTGCATAATTGCAGAGAAACAGAATTGTATCTCCACCAATTATAACAGACCAGCACCAATCTTTTCTCAAAGCTTAGCCCTGCTTCCTCTTTCACTTCTTCCCACAGGGGAAAAAGCTGCTTTTTTCAGGATTTCAGGTTAAACTGTCTCCTTTTTTAATTATGTTTTCCATGCCACAAGAACATGTCATCAATAAACACCCAAAAAGAACTGCAGACTAGAATTAATATGATGTGAACAACTCCAGATGTATTTAAAGGCTTCCTGAAATGTCATAAAAACATTGAAAAGCATTCTTTTGGGAAAAAATGTGCACATTCAGTGACCCTAAATGGATGTAGTGGACAAGGACCTCAACCTGAACTGCTAGAAAAATACTTGTCAAAAATGGGCTAATGTGATTCTTGGATGCATAAACCGGGAAGCAATGAATAGGGAGGTGATTTTATCTCTGCATACACCATTGGTGAAGCAGAAACCGGAATACCATTCACAGTTCTGCTTTCCACATTTTAAAAAAATATTGAAAAACTGAGAGGATGCAAAAAAGACAACAATGATTCAAGAGCTGGAGAAAATGCCTCACAGTGACAGATATATATAACTCAAGGTTTAGTTTATCAAAAAGTAGATTGAAAGGTGACAGTTTTACAGCATATAAAGTATTTTCATGCAAAGAGAGTACCAGGTACCAAAAGACTCTTTAATCTAGTGCCAGAAAACATAATAAGAATCAATGTCTGAAAGCCAACACCAAATAAATTCAGTTTAGAAATTAGCCGTAATTTTTTAACACTGAGGGGCTACGTCTACACGTGCAGCCAACATCGAAATAGCTTATTTCGATGTTGCGACATCGAAATAGTCTATTTCGATGAATAACGTCTACACATCCTCCAGGGCCGGCAACGTCGATGTTCAACTTCGACGTTGCTCAGCCCAACATCGAAATAGGCGCAGCGAGGGAACGTCTACACGTCAAAGTAGCACACATCGAAATAGGGATGCCAGGCACAGCTGCAGACAGGGTCACAGGGCGGACTCAACAGCCAGCCGCTCCCTTAAAGGGCCCCTCCCAGACACAGTTGCACTAAACAACATAAGATACACAGAGCTGACAACTGGTTGCAGACCCTGTGCCTGCAGCATAGATCCCCAGCTGCCGCAGAAGCAGCCAGAAGCCCTGGGCTAAGGGCTGCTGCCCACGGTGACCATAGAGCCCCGCAGGGGCTGGAGAGAGAGCATCTCTCAACCCCCCAGCTGATGGCCGCCATGGAGGACCCAGCAATTTCGACGTTGCGGGACGCGGATCGTCTACACGGTCCCTACTTCGACGTTGAATGTCGAAGTAGGGCGCTATTCCTATCTCCTCATGAGGTTAGCGACTTCGACGTCTCGCCGCCTAACGTCGAAGTTAACTTCGAAATAGCGCCCGACGCGTGTAGACGCGACGGGCGCTATTTCGAAGTTGGTGCCGCTACTTTGAAGTAGCGTGCACGTGTAGACGCAGCTAGGGTGATTAACTATTGGAACAAACTATTCAGGGAAGTAGTGGGTTCTGCATTTCCTGATGTCTTGAAATCAAAATTGCATGCCTTTCTGGATTATATACTTTAGCCAAACACAGACTGTGTTTTAGTCAAAGATAAATTATTGGGCTTAATAAAAGCAATGTCCTGTGGTACACAGGAGGTCAGAGTAATGGTCCCTTCTGGCTTTACACTTGATGAATTTATAGAAAGTTTTCACTTTTTTTCCCTTCTTCAGTTGATTTCTCTGAAGTGATATTTACATGAAATTCTGGTTTGTAGGAGTTTATCTGATTTTGATGCTCTGTCCCCAGCTGTTTCATAAAATATTTTGTAATATAACTTTTGAATAGCAAGAAGATAATACAGTTTCAGGGCTGTGTTTCCCCTTGTGCTTCAGAGACGCTAAGTCCTTTGGAGAGTAGTTTATGTAACAGAGAGGGTGAATATATGTGCATACAAAAGTTTTATGGCAGGTTGTGTGGATGAGGTTGTTGACAGTTGTAGAAAGGAGGCAAGGCCTCCCTAATAGACAGTCTGGGGGACCACAACCCAACTCTCTGGGCTGTAGGTCTAGAGAAGCCAGGCCCACTACGCTAGAAGGGCAGGGGCAGGATAGGAAGCAGAAGTTTAAAAGGTGAGCTGGGCAATTCACTTCAGAATACAGGAGCTTCTTCCTCTCTAGTGGAGCAGGACTCTAAGGAGGAATGCTGCTGTCCTGAGAACTTTCCTGAGTTTCCAGAGTGATCTGCTAATCCAGACACTGAGGAGCTGCTGGGAGTACCACTGTAGTGTATTCTTGGGAGATGGAGGATGACCCTTGGATGCAAGTATGTGTTGAAGGGAGGGGAGGAAGTAGAGCAGGTACAGCTGATTGAACTCTGGTTGAAGTGCTATCTGCAGATAGGGCGGCATGTTGTGGTTGGTTTCCCCGATGATGCTACTGGCAGAACAGTCCCCCCGTTACTGCTCTGGGCTGGAACCCAGTGAAGTTGGGTGGTTCTGGGTCCTCCTATGTCATTCAACCCCAGAGGTGGCAGCCTCCCCACTGTAGGCCAGGAGGCTGGCATTAGGCTTCTGCCCACCAGAACTAGGACACTAGATCTTTCATTGCTCTGACCTGGCTGAGCTCCACCCTGTTTTCTCCCCCCACCCTGGCTGAGGGTTGTGGTACATAGACTCTTTATTGCTCAACCTGGCTCAAGTGACGTAAGTTTTAAAGACAGCTAATTCCCCCTGCCGCCACCAAAAATTGATGTCCATGCTAGGAGCATGACAGTGATAAGGCATAGCCTCTCTTAGAGGTACACCAGGAAGGACAGCCATAGACACTTAAAACAGTATTCAAAACATCGTATGTTAACATAAAAATGGACTGTTTTCAGTCAGCATGACAAAATATGGAGATCCTAGTGAACTGAACTTCTTTTAAACTTGCCACCATACCACTCAGTGGCACAATCCCATCAGACCTCGCAAATAATTCATACAAAGGAAGTACACACATATTAGTATACACATGGGAGACATTCAGGAAACAGCTGCCAGAGAAACCACTGAAAGTAATGTTGACGAGGCTAGAAGAGAAGTATGGCACCTGAAGTAAAAACACCACACTCCAAGCCAGCACAGGTTTAAGGAGAATTATAGATAGTGAGGTCTGGCTCAAGTGAGTATAGCAGAGTGTCATGCATAGCTAAACCCCCAGTGTATGTACCTTTCTACATATGCAGACAGGGCCTCCCACTGCTGGAACCTATTCTCACTGCAGTGAAAGGCTCTGTCGGCAAGAAGAAGTTATAGCTGCTAGGAAAGACCCCAGCAACTCTCTTTTCTGCTTCCTCCTTATTGCCAGAATTGCTATCTGCTGCAAGAGCCGTTCACTGTCACAAACCATGCTCTTGCTTTACACTTACAGTGTTGTGCTGACACAGTCTTCACCATGCGGAAGAAAGATTCAGTCAGGGTCAGAGTTCAATTTCATATGCCTCGAAGGAACATGTGAAATCAGACTATATGGGGTCAGCAGTCAGTCCTGGTACTCCTCAATATTGTGAGGAGTAAGGGAGGTTGACGGAAGAGTTTCTCCTGTCGACCTCTCTGAGGCTATGTCTACACTAGAAGCATCTGTTGACAGAAGTTACTGTTGACAGGGTAATCTCGACAGTATTCTGTCGATGGATTGCATCTACATGCAACTTGCTCTGTCGACACAGAACTGCCAGGCTACACTACCCTCTGGTACCAGAAAACAGAATGGCAGCTCTGCAAAGAGGCTGCTCGGCCCTCTCTGTCGACAGAAGTGCCTACACTGCACTTTTGTTGACAGTACTCTGTCCAGAGATTGTTATGCTTCAAATTTTTGAGGGATAATACTGTCGAGGAAAATGCAGAGTTCTGTTGAGAGAATGCTTTAAGTGTGTGGACGTTCCCCAAGTTATGTCAACAGAAGTCCCCATCTGTCAACAAAACACTGTAGTGTAGACCCAGCCTGAGAGCATGGCCAGATGAGTCGATTGCAGATAAATCAATTCTAGCTATGCAATTGCCATAGGTAGAATTGTGCATCTACAATTGACTTTAATGTCTACTGTAGACCTGGTCTAAGATGGTATAAATTACAGTTTTTCATCTCCTCCTAACATATATATTACACCAGCTCAGAATCTGAGTAATCTTAGACTCTTACACATGTTAACATGGAACTTACAAGCTGTTGTTTATTGCATTGACGTAAGTGTCCTAAGGGTATGATACAGTGGCTTAAGCTCCCTGCTATCACAGAGTCATAGTCCTTGAGAAGCTTAGAATGCAAATTGCACCAACTGCTATAATAACATGTGCTTTTACTCTTATGGCTTTTATTGAGCTGGAAGTTAATGAAGCACACTTTATGAGCTTTCATCAGTATGGAAAAATAATTTAAATAATAGGAACATCAATGTACATAAATATATGAAGAAGACAAATACATGCAAAGTGGTTTCCTGCATTGTTCATACTTACAATCTTTCATTGTAGGTACAACCTTATGGAGACCATTAGAAGTGAAAATGGAAAGAAATGTGTGTGGAGAGAATAATTACTAGAAATCATGTTTCTGCTGCTGTCTATTTTTTCATTTCTTTAGTTGGATTTACACCATAGGTCATACCTCATACCCCCAGCTAAGGTTACAAGAAAGTAACAAGGGATCATCTTCAAAATTCAGATGTTTGTCTTGCAGAAGTTGGATAATCAGAGATTGAATGTACTGTGATACACAGGGCAGAGGAGCAATGGCAGAGTGCTAAAGGGGAAACATATAAACCCCAGTCTAATTAAGACAGGGTTTCCTATAGAATAGGGCAGGCTAGTGCAGGCTAATTGAAGCATCTGTAGATAACTAAACCCATGTCAGCAACCTAAAGACATCCCTCTACCCACAGACACACACCTTTCAAGCACACATCATGGAGTGAAAAAGGAGGTATTACTGGAGTTTGCAGGGGTGTTGCTGACATTTTGAAAGTCCAGAGAATTGGAGGAAGGAGACCTGCACCAGCAGAGCAGGAATACTTCCTCCCCCAGTGTCAAAGCCTGAGGGTAATCCTATCCAGGGGGGAAGAATGTAAGAAGACTGCAGAGGCTGAGAGAAGCAGCCAGTTCTCAACTCAGACTCCTTCCCTTTTTACCTTGTCTAGCACTTTTCTGGGCCACTAGCATGATCTTCAGAGTCCCCAAGACCAGGGACAAGGGGTGATCTCCTAGCCCCTCTCCCCCACACAAAGAAAACTGCAAGACTCTCTATACCAAAATTGGCTACTTTGTCACAGTACATTGAGGAAAATATAAGTTTTTTGAAACTTTCCATTCAACACCTTGGATGTGTAATTCATGCCATGGGCTTAATTAAATTTCCAGAAAAAGGGAAGGCATTTGTCCAAGCATTTCTGTCAGAGCATTTGTAGCCATTACTTTCATTCTTAGGACTTCTTAATAACTACAGTTTATTTTTGTCTAATCTAGTAACAGTGTTGCCACCTTCACATAGGCTGTGACAAGGAAAATAAAAATAAAAGGAGTGAAAATGTGAGTGCACATTTAAGGAAGCAAAAAAGTGCTGACCAACCCAAATTCTTATGCATTTTGATACTTCACTACCATTGATGATTCACTGGATGGAGAGGGTGCAATTGTTTTCCTAATGGCATGGAAAACCCATTTGCTTTTGCTTCTCAAACACTCACTATGCCTGAGAGGAACTATGTGCAAATAAATTGAGAAGCTCTCAGCATTCTCTTTGCAATTTGTAAGTTTCAAAGCTATCTCTATGGTAAATATTTACCTGGCTGTTGGATCATTACCCGTTAATTGCAATTTGTGGACCAAAACACGGAATTCCATCATTAGCTGCTACTGACATGCCATGATAGGCATTGTTACCTTCAGCTGCTTCCTTTACTATTCAAGTTTTTAAAGAGATTCAACATAGCCAATGCTGATCGGCTATCAAACCTGCCATGCCCGCATCTACATCAACCCAACGAATCTTTGGACAAAATGTTTTATCTCAATTTGATGGATGGTTCTCCATCACTAACATAAACAGCAGCAAAGAAACAGATGAAAATGATGTGCTTTCTCTCACGAAATGAATGGATTATAGGATTCCTCAGCTTATACAATTGGTGGCAGATTAATGTGAATTATCTGTGAGTCACAGTTGCATTTTATGGACAATACAAATGATCATTCCACAATCACTTCAAACTCAGGTTTTAACAACTCTTCACTAAGGCAATCTTGGCACTGTATAGCTGAAGGCCACAGTCCAGCCACGAAGTTCTGTCTGGTGCTTGGCAGGGGAGACAATAGAACTTCCAAGTGCCTGTGTTGGGGATGGGAGCAGAAACTCTGCATCACCAGAAGAGTTGGGAGACCACTTCATCTGCAACCAGTTCTCAATGCCACCTCAAGTGCACTGCCCAAGGGGCCTTGGGGTCTGGCAGTGAAGGCTGCCACAGTAGCAGCAGTGGTGGCCAGAAGCCCTGCACCCTTTTGAATCACTGAACCCTAGGTAAGCTGTGCCTATTGTCCCCCTTTCCCTCTCCTCCCTCTCCACAGCAGGCTGGAGGCTGAGGATTTGCATACACTTTGGGCAGAAGGCAAAGTGCTATATTAGATATCAACAAATTTAGCATGATCCTGGTCCAACTTACCTGTGCTCTTAGTTGTGGCCTGACACTTCTTGGACTGCTGTTTACATGGATATTGCCAGAACTTTAGCAGGAGATAGGTTTTTGGTCATAATCAATATCTCTTCAAAATGGCCAAGTGTTCAGAATGTTCAGCGACCAAGACAACTGGACATCTTCCTGCCTTGTTTGGCTAATCTGGGTTCACCATTATAGTTGGTCAGTCACAAAGGACCTAAATTCTTGTTTGAAGAATTTCAGAGGCTCTATGGCTGAAACGAAATTCTGCACATATAATTTTCTACATACCATCCTGCTACAAACAGGCTAGGAGACTGCTGAGTACAAACGCTTAAAAATGCTTTAATTGCTAGCAAGTCTAATTTGAAAAGCTAAAGAAATGCCTGTTTGGACCTGCTACATCCTGATATTGCCTCACATGTACCCAAGCTATAGAAACTGATTGCCTATGTAAGACTCATAATCATTTTTTTTAAATTGGAGATTTAGTGTGTACTCACTACTGTAGTTGTGGGTTGAAATGCATACCTAGGAAACTTGTAAAACACAGAAGACCTGTTTTTGTTCATGGTAAAATTATGTAACATTATTTTTATGGAAATTACTCATGGCATCATGCTAACTGTTCTCCAGTTACTTCTTACAGAAGCTGATTTAAGCCACAAATCACATATACGAATCTGTGGCTTGTTAGCAGCTCTGCAGTCTCACATTTGAGTTTCTTCATAACATTGAGGTGAACACCATCTGATCCTGGTGACTTATTACTGTTTAATTTATCAATTTGTTCCAAAATCTCCTCTGGGAAAGTGCATCAGATTTGTCAGTGAAAAAGAATGGCTCAGGTGAGGGAATCTCCCTCACATCCTATGTAGTGGAGACTAATTCAAAGAATTCATTTAGCTTCTCAGCTGCAGCCTTACCTTTCTGGAACTGCCCCCTAGCACCTCTGTCATCCAGTGGTCACCTCTGATTGTCTGACTTTCCTGCTTCTGATGTACTTTAAAAATTGCTATTGGTTTGTGAGTATTTTTCTAATTTCTCTTCAAATTCTTTTTTGGGCCTCCCCAGTTGTACTTTTACACTTGACTTGCCAGAGTTTATGTTCCTTTCCAGCTTCCTCGATAAGATCTGACTTTCAGTTTTTAAAGGTGCTATTTTTGCCCCTTAGTACCCATGCTAGGCTGGTATTTTTTTTGATCCTTCTATTGTTTGATTTTTTTTAATTGCAGTATTCCTAACGTGACATATCTCTTTTATGATATTTTTAATAAGTTTCTATGCAGCTTAGAGCCATTTCACTCTTTTGAGTGTTCCTTTTAATTTCCATTTAACTAGCTTCCTTATTTTTGTGTAGCTTCATTTTTCCAGGAGATTCTTTGGTACTTCACCCCCACTCACCTGTCCCCCCAAAACAAAATTAAATGTAAATGCAAAAATTCCTCTTAGTTTTTTATTTTTTTAAATTTACATTCAGGCAACCTGATTTCATTTTGGGTCAGGTACAGACCATCCATCATACACTAGCTTCTCCTTTCTCAAAAAGAGAAACCTAATAACCCTATTTCTTTTTCTCTAAATAACTTACAAGTATAAAAAACTTAATAAAATTGTAATCTGATTCCTATTCCAATTCTTTGGGGTCTATACCACTATAACTCCAATGAATTTACCTGTATGAACTCCTGATTTCTACTAGTGTGAGAAATCACAGGCCGGCTCTCTGTGTTTCGTCTCATGCAATTTTATGGCAAATCTCTTAGTAGTTGTGCAGTTACTATCGACCTACTATAAATCAAACAATATTGCTATACAAAATGTAAGGCTTGTGCCATTCACACTGCAGCCTGGAAAGGCGACATGCTGTATTTAATAAGTCCCAGGGTCTCCTCCATATGAACTTGCTTGGAAGGTTTTAAACGTTGAAGGTGTATCCATTGAAAAGATCAAACACTGAAATCTGGAGATACATCTGTGTGATTTTGTGCACTTGGATATCCTGTTCCTTCAGAGTTTGAAAATACCCTAGAAAAAAGGAGTGTTATTATGTGGATAAGACACACTTGTTTTTATCTCAATACAGCAATATCAAACTTGACCTCAGGATGATCTTGCAACACATACTGAAAGGAACGGTTAGATAACAGAGCCCAGCTCAAACTAAAAAGAACTGAATGGAAAAAAAATAGACAGATGAACCAATGGGCAAGCATGACTCACAGCTAAATGACTTGTTAAACAGTTCATCTATTACTGTGTTAGCTGAAAAGTAATTTCATGTTTAAAATACTGGAAAAGAGGGTAATGTATGCATCATTTATAAAATGTATTAGAACACAGAGACAACTCCACACACCATCTCTAGAGCAATCTGCAGATGTGCACCGTAGGCAACTTTTAGTTAAGTATAACTACCACAAAAATGTCAATTAGCACTTAAAAGCCACACTGTTAATTGGTATGAGTTACCTAGAAGGACATCAGAAGTTCTAATTCACTGAGGCTGTTTCTACACAGGCCACTTCCTTTGGAAGTGGCATGCTAATACACAGAGCAAAAGATGCTAATGAGGCATGGATGCAAATTCCTCATGCCTCATTTGCATAATGTCATGTGATTTGGAGTCCAGAAGACCATTCTTCCAGAAACCAAAAAGCCGTGTAGAAGTGTGGCCCTGGAGACGCTTCCAAAAGGAAGTCCTTCCAGAGGCCCCCTTCTTCCCAAAAATTTTTGGGAAGAAGGGGCCTCTGAAGAAGGACTTCCTTCCAGAAGCACCCCCAGGGCCACACTTCTACATGGCCCAAGGGTGCATCTTACTGGAAAAGTCACTCATTCAGGATCAATCTTCCGGGGTTTGATTTAGTATGTTTAGAGGGGGCTTGCTAAATCAAACCCTCAGGGCTCTCCCATTGACCTCCCACACTGTGGACGGCCAGAAAAATCAGTCTAGAATATGGTGATTCCAGCTTCACAATTGTCATAACTGGAATTCAGTATCTCAAATTCACTTTTTGACCTAGTGTAAACCCATCCTAGGATGATGAAAGGACACATACTCTTTCTCAACTGTAGTGTTTAGTACATTCTCTTTTTTCTGGGGAGCTAAAGGGAAAGCAGTACTGGGAATTCCCTGAGGAGCTATCCAAAGGCTGACTTCTAGGTGAGATGAGTCTTGAGGAGACACTTTTGGTGATAATTTTCTAAAAAAGTAACCTGTTGTTTCTCATTCCTATGCCTGATATCCCTGCTGCAAGGAAAGCATGACTCTCTTCTTGGGCAGCATCACTCTTTTTTATACCAAGGGGACAAAAAGTATTGGTAGATTCACTTCCCAATAGTGTAGTCTTTTAGAGCCAAATAAAAATGGTAACAAAAAAGCAGAAAATCACTAAGAACACAAGGAGCTAATGTACAAATCTATGAAGAAAGAATGGAGTACTGCAGAGATACCAATAAATAAAGAGGGAACAAAATGAACAAATAAATAAATGGCTGTACTACTGTCACTTTAATTTGGCTTTTCAGAAGATCGATAAAAGTATTACAAACAGATAAAAATATAAATATGGCTGTTTTAATCTGTTTTACTAAAGTTGTCATTTTAAAACTGTGTATGGGGAAAAGTAACATACACAAGTCAGCAGACCTGTGTGAATAAAAACAACAGTTTCTTTGATCAAATGAAGGGCTGGCTATTGGTGACCAGAATGGATGGGAGCTCAGGACATTTGTGTTCAGTTCCCAACTCAATCCTGTATGACCCTGGATAGTCAATTAATCTTGTAATTTAATCTTCCTCCTGCCTCAGTTCCCCTTCCTATAAAATGGAGATATTTCCTTCCTACCTGACAGCAGTATTGTGAAGGTATGTTTGTAAAGTACTCAAATACAACAGAGCAGAGGGCCATATAACTAATCCAGTAGGTAGATAGTGACAATGCATTATCATGCATTAAAGATAAATATCATAAACACAGTTCCTAACAGTAGTAGTAGTAGTAGTAATAGGCATCCTTCAGTCTATGTAGACTATGGATTGTGCCCTTCGTAGTTCCATTTGGGATCATCATTTGCAGCGTTGACTGTGACTGTGAAGGCCCACATGAGAATGACAGTCCTTGCTGCATCTGTTGCATGTGTAGTGGGTGTCTGGCAGGTCCTTACTGTGCTTTCTGTGGGCTCGCTTCTCCTCTGCTAGCTGTCTGATCCTCATCTCGCCCTTCTGAAGGCCCTTGTGTAGTTCCTGCCTCCATCTGCTGCAATCGTCTGCCAGCTCCTCCCAGCTGTCTGGCCTGATGTCCACCTCCCTGAGGTCCCTCTTGCAAACATCTTTGTAGTGCAACTGGGGGCGTCCGGGAGGTCTTTTGCCAGGAGGCTAGCTCGCCATACAGGATGTCTTTTGGGATCCTTCCATCATTCATCCTGTGGACGTGGCCAAGCCAGCTTAGCCACCACTGCCTGAGGAGGGTGTGCATGGTTGGGATTCCAGCTTACTCAAGGACGGCTGTGTTGGACACTCTGTCCTTCCACGATATTCCAAGGATGCGCCTGAGGCAGGGAAAGTGGAAGACGTTCAGACTCTTTTCCTGGTGGGCGTACAGGGTCCAAGTCTCACTGCCGTAAAGGCGGGTGCTGAGGATGCAGGCTCTGCAGACTTGCATTTTGGTGTGGGTGTACAACTTGATGTTATTCCACACTCTCTTGCTGAATCTGGACAGAATTGTGGCTGCTTTTCCGATCCTCCTATTTAGCTCAGTCTCCAACGACAGGGTGTCAGTGATGGTGGACCCGAGGTAAATGAACTTGTGGACCACCTCTAATGTATAGTTGTCAGTACTGACTGATGGAGGTTCAGCAACATCCTGAGCAAGTACATTTGTCTTCTTTAGGCTGATGGAAAGCCCAAAGTCCTTGCCTGCTTTGGAGAACTGATCCAGCAGTTTATGAAGCTGGTCTTCTTTGTGTGACACTACAGCAGCGTCATCTGTGAACAGCATATCTCTGATGAGGACTTCCTGCACCTTAGACTTAACTTTCAGCCTTGCAAGATTAAACAGTTTCCCATCAGATCTTGTGTGCAAAAAGATGCCCTCTGTTGAAGATCCAAAGGTGTGCTTCAGGAGGAGTGCGAAGATCCCGAACAATGTCGGAGCAAGGATGCATCCTTGTTTGACACTGCTCCTGATGCTGACAATATCAGATAATGTGCCATCATATTGGATGGTTCCTCTCATATCTTCGTGGAAAGACTGGATCATCTTGAGTAACCATGGTGGACAGCCTATCTTGTGGAGCAGTTTGAACATTCCATCCCTGCTGACCAAGTCGAAGGCCTTGGTTAGGTTGATGAAGGCAATATAGAGTGGCTTCCTCTGCTCCCTGCATTTCTCCTGCAGCTGCCTCAGAGAGAAGACCATATCAATGGTAGAACTCTCTGCACAGAATCCGCACTGTGATTCGGGATATACCCTCTCAGCAATCTTCTGGAGTCTGCCGAGGATGACGTGAGCGAACAGTTTACCAATGATGCTTAGGAGGGAGATTACACGGTAACTGTTGCAGTCACTTCTGTCTCCTTTCTACTTATACAAGGTTACAATGATAGCATCGCACATATGCTGTTGAACCTCTCCTTCTTTCCAGCACAGGCACAATAGCTCCTGTAGGGGTTCCAGGAGGGTGTCTGTGGCACACTTGATTACCTCTGGTGGTATACCATCCTGGCCTGGGGCCTTTCCTACTGCAATGCTGTCGATGGCTTTCTTCAGTTCGTCCACAGTTCGTTCCTGATCCAGTTTGTCCATTACTGGTAGGAGCTCGACAGCATTGAGGGCTGTATCAACCATAATGTTCTCGCGTGACTACAGCTCGGAGTAGTGCTTGACCCAGTGCTCCATCTGTTTGGCTTTGTCAGTGATGACTTCACCAGATTTGGATTTCAGAGGTGCCATCTTGTTCTGGATGGGTCCCATTGCCTTCTTGATGCCCTCGTACATTCCCCTGAGATTACCAGAGTCAGCACTGGTCTGGATGCTGCTGCATAGCTCGAGCCAGTAGTTGTTGGCACAGTGCCTGGCTGTCAGTTGTACTGTCTTTCTGGCTGCTCTGAGTGCTTGCAGGGTACTCTGGCTTGGTGAGCATTTGTGCTCCAGGAGTGCAGCACACTTCTTTTCGACAGCTAGAACCATCTAATCGGAGTTAGCTTTGAACCAGTCATTTGTGTTTCCAGCTCTTCTTCCAAACACCAACAAGGCCGTGTTGTAAATTGTATCCCTCAGATGCTGCCATCTGGATGTCACATCAGCACCCCCAGGGCTGCTGCGCAGATTCTCCTCGAGGGTCTCTCTGAACTTTTCGGCTCTCTCTGAGTTTGCTGCCTTTCTGGCATCAATGCGGGGCCTTCCAGTTGGTTTAGAGTGGTACAGCTTCTTGGGAATCACCTTGAGTTTGGAGCAAACTAGCGAGTGATCTGTATCACAGTCGGCACTATGATAGCTGCATGTCAGAAGGATGTTTTTGAGGTTATCATGTCTAGCGATGACCACGTCTAGTTGATGCCAGTTTTTTGAGTGTGGGTGTCTCCATGACACTCTGTGCTGTGGCTTGGTTTGGAAAAATGTGTTTGTGATGCACAAGTTGTGGCACATGCAAAGTTCGAGAAGACTCTGTCCGTTTTCATTCATTTTTCCAACACCGAAGTGGCCTAAGCAGGAAGGCCATGAGTCATGATCGACTCCAACTCTTGCATTGAAGTCACCCAAAATGTACAGTTGTTCGCGAGCAGGTATTTGCGCTATGGCAGTACTAAGCATGTCATAGAACTTGTCTTTTACTTCTGGTGTGGCATACAGGGTTGGAGCGTAAGCGCTGATCAGGTGGACAGGACTGATGCAAGTTTGAAGTATGACCTGAAGGAGTCTTTCTGATCCACCCATGGCTAATTCCACCATTTGTAGAAGGGTGTTTCTGATGGCAAAGCCAACACCATGCTCCCTGGGTTCTTCTTAGGCTTTACCCTGCCAGAAGAAGGTGTAGTCCTTTTCCTTTAGAGATCACAAATCTGAGAGTCACATCTCTTGCAGAGCAGCAATGTCAACTTGGAGCCTCTTCAGTTCCTCGTTGATGACAGCTGTCTTTCGGGTGTCGCTGATGTCCTGAAGATCTTCAGTCAAACCGGTCAGCATGGTCTGCACATTCCAGCAAGCAAGCTTAAAACTTTGATGGTTTCCTTTTCTTGTTGATTTTCTTATTGTTTTGCCTGGTGCTCAAATTTCAGTCATTTGTCAGGTTTGGGAACCTTAAGCCTCACACACCAAATGAGGCAGGTGAACTGTGGCGGGACAGTACCCTACTGGCTGGGGGCTGCCCAGCTTGAGGCGGGCTGTGACTGTCCAGTAAGATGCGATGATCTCTTCCACCATCAAAGGCAACCCCTGGCACTCATTCTCTATACCAATCGAGCAAGAGCTTATAACTGGTATCTGTTACCTCCCGTGTTGGTTCAACGTTGTTAAGCAATGCTGGAGTACCTCTCCAGGCGCGAGCATGGGCAATTTTTGTTTTGGGACTCTGGGCTGCCCAGATGCCAGTGTCCCCTTCTCAGCTTTACTGATATAGTCCAAAGGAGAGGATAACCTCTACATCTGGTACCAGCTCAGCTGCAGGAGTTGCCGGGTCAATGCCAGAAGTTAGCACAGAACTGCCTTAGGACTCTCCTCTGGATTTTCTGTCAGGGTTTACTCCCTCAGCCTTGCTCCTTCCCAGGGTAACCCACAAGGCAGTGGGGTATGGAGAATGTGGGTAACGATCCCACTACTTCTTGCAACTCCCTGGCACCACGTGTCCCCATAGCTCCCCGTGGCCTGACGAGCTCCTCACCTCCCCAGGATCCTCCTCCCCACCCCTCTGCCTCCCATCATCCCCAGATCCCCACTTCCTGATCCCTTGCCCCGCCATTCACTCCCATGTCCCCCCACCTCACCACACTGCCCCTCATCAGCTTTCATCACCCCCAGATTCCGCCTCCCCCAAACTCTCCACACATGGCTGCACGCTGCTGCAGCCCCACATCCTCCAGGAAGGTGCCAATCTCGTGGCCCAGCCACGCCCTGGTTCCCCGCCAAAGCTTCCAACTCTTCTTCTGGCTGCGGCTGCCTCTGGAGCCCTACAGAGCTGCTGCAGGCTGCGCATGCAGGGATCACAGGACTGGGCCTGAAAGCCCAGGCAATCTGAACCGGGTGCACCACCACCAGCCTCCATGGGTGCCGCCATCCGCACAGCCGTACCACAAGCCCCCAAACCACATGCCCACCACCAACACCCCTCGGTCTCGCCTGCCGCCCCCCACACTCCCCCAAGCCCACCTGTGTCCTGCTGCACCCTGGGGGCAGCGGGTCCCTCAGCTCTGGCCAGCAGTTGGGAACACCACTGCCGTCACCATCTAGCTGCCCCTTATTCCTGTAGAAGTAACTAGCTCCCTCAAAACTCCCTCCTGTTAGCAACCACCATCTTTGCAAGCGCCCCGATCACAAGCTCCCTGGTCCCTTGCCAGCAGGGTTTAAAAAGTTCTGGCCTTCCTGAGAGCCCCTCCCTCTGACTACCTCTTAGCCAATCAGTATGCAGAGTTTAGATTTCAAACCTCATCAAGGCTAACAGCTTCCAACTGCCAGCCTGAGCACACGGCCTTTCAAACAAACAGACAGCTCAGCACTCCAAACACCAAACAAACCGACAGACACAGGCCCAGAACCCCCAAACCCAGACACCCACACACTCCAGAGAGCCACTTATCTGAAGGTGCTGTAGTTTGCCCCCTCCTTCCCCAGGAGAGCCCCTCTCAAAAATCCCTCCTGTTAGCAACCACCCCGGTCGCAAGCCAATTCCTAACAATATTCTTACATTAAAAATTAGAGCAAATTTGTTTGTATATTAAGCTTTTGATAGAGATTAAAAATTGCCTGAAGGGCAGCAAACATGGGTAAATGAACGCTGCACTTACAACACATCTGTTATTCAAAGATTTCAGAGCCATTAACACAAGTTTAGGAAAGTTGTTCATTCTGTGGTGTACAGTAGGGATTAGCGTTACACCAAATCTTATTTAACCTAAGTATTCAATTTAGCAACATTCTTAAGCATGTGAGTCATGCCACTGTCTTTGGTAGAATGATTCAAGATCTTAAAGTTAGGCATGTATTTGTGAGCTTTGATGAATCAGAGCCATAATTATTAGGAATCTGAGAAAAAACATAAAAGGAACATTAATTAACTCACTTCACACATAACATTTTTGTGGGGGGAAAATATTCCAAACATCAGTGAAAATTAAGAAATACAAAGGGGCCTAAAGAACTTAAAAGCAAGGTCAAGAAGTAAGAAAATGAGATTTATCTTAGAAACATACTGTCTATCCTCTGATCCTGCAATAGTTTTGTTCACGTTTATTTTATACAGTGAGCAGTCCCATTAAAATACTGCTCAAAGTAAGGCTGACATAATGTGGTCCTTATCGTGCATACTTGACTGCTTTGTATAAAATAAATAAATATGGTTATTGTTCATATTTATTATCTGTCTTATAGTATAAACCATAGTATCCAGCACTTGGATAACTGGCAAGTTCTGTTTAAGCGGCATTGCCCAGCAGCAGTGGGGCTGCTTGGACAGTGGCTGTGGGGCCAGCTACCTTGCCAGGACCAGCAGAGCGGGGAAGATTTGATTTTAATCAGAGAATTTGAGTATCCAGCAACCCCTTTTTCCTAGGGATGCTGGATAATCAAGCTTCTAATCTACTGTATTAAAAAGGCTAACAGCTAAACGATAATGCAGTAATTATACAGTAAACCCTTGAAATATGTGGCTTCAAGTTGTGTGTAATTTGCTTTAAAGTGAGTTAAGCACAACTTTAAGCTGCTCTGCGTCTGTCAGCCTGTTTAGCTGCCTGCTGCTGGCTCTTAGCCTGCTTAGCTGCCCACAGCGGCAGGCAGCTAGGGAGGCTAAAAGACTTCTCCCTGCCTTCCTCCAGTGGTGCCACTGTCAGGCTGACAATCGCACCCCTGGGGAAAGGCAGGAAGAAGCAGCCAGGAAACTGACCAGTCCTGGTGTGCTGGTCAGTTTCCTGGGTCCTGCAAGAGGCAGGAAGCTGGGAAACAAGCGGCAGCCTGGTTCCTGGCTCCTCAACCTGACTTGCATGAAAATTTGAGTTATACAGGGGTTGCAGGAACACAACCCCCTTGTAACTTGAGGTTTTACTATACACTCAACAATAACATGAATACATAAACTGAAGTCTCTCACACCCTTATGAGCTAAGAGAAAAAGTTCAACTAACATCTTGGTTATGAATTAGTTTGTCTGTTCTAATGGTTATATGGATACAGAACCTTCCTTTCCCACCAACAGTCCCCCTCCTGTGATGGATCACAAAGATGTGCAAAGGATATCAAAAATAAAGAAAATACATGGAAACAGGAGCATGGAGACAGCAGGAAAGAAGAACACTGTTCCTGAAAGACTACATCTCCACTAGCACGCTACATCGAAATACGGTACTTAGACATATAACATCTATGCATCCTCTGGTCCCAGCACTGTCGACGTTGAATGTCGAAGTAGCACCATGCGATGTTGAAAGGGGCCACCCCAGACGTGGAAAGGGAGCGTCCACACATGCAAGCATCCCCCTTCGAAATAAGGGGCCAGGAAATTCCATGGACAGGGTGACAGGGCAGACTAGCACTTCCAGGGCAACAGCTGGCTGATCTCTTAAAGGGACCCTCCCAGACACACTTGGTCTGAACTGCAAGAGCCCTGCATTGGTGACACAAGCCTCGCAGACCTCGAGCCCACAGATATGGACATCCAGCAGCAGTTGGAAGCCCTCTAAGCTGCCTCCCATGGGGTGGGAGCCCTGCTAGACACTGCACGGGCAGTGGAGCTCTGGCAGAGGAGCTCTGCCCAGGGTGCACAAGGGGATGCCTGGCAGACCATCAGGCCCTCCTGCTCCCCTTCCGCTGGGTGCTCTGCCTGCTCTGAAGCTAGCCCTCCAGCACCAAGTGGTGGGTACACCTGGTCACGAGGGAATGGGATGATGATCAGTGGCTGTGGAACTTCTGCATGAGCCAGCAGACCTTCATGGAGCTCTGCCAGTGGCTCACCCCTGGACTGAGGCACCAGGACACACGCCATTCCCGTGGAGAAGAGGGTGGCAATAGCTGTCTGGAAGCTGACCACTCCAGACAGCTCCTGCTCCATGGGCCATCAGTTTGGTGTAGGCAAGGCCACATTCGGGGCTGTCATGATGGAGGTAAGGGGGCCTAGGCCTGGGCCTGGGCCCGCACCCGCTGGGGGTTGGGGGGCCATGGAGGGGAGACTGGGGAGGGGGGCCCGGGTGTGGGGCATGAGGAGGGATGGGGCCTGGGTGGGGAGGCAGGGTGCACTCTGCATACCCTTATGGGCACCCATGTCCCCTCCCCGCAAGTAGTGTATGCACTCAACACCTTGCTGCTGCAGAGGATCATCTGAGTTGGGGACCTGGATGCAGTCATTACAGGATTCACTGCGATAGGGTTCCCTAACTGCTTCAAGGCCCTCGATGGGACCCACATCCCCGACCACAGGGGCAGTCACTTTATCAACAGGAAGGGATACCACTTTGTGGTTCTGCAGGCCATGGTGGACAGCCGTGGCCACTTCCAGGACCCATATGTGGGCTGGCCCGGCTGTACCCATGACACTCGTGTGTTCTGCAATTCGAGACTATGCCACCAGCTAGAGGCAGGGACCTACTTTCCCCTGAGGGAGATCCCTCTGGGGGACACCACCATACCCCTCGGCCTCATGGCAGATGCAGCCTACCTCTCCAGCCCTGGTTTATGCGCCCCTGCACAGACTACCTCAATGCCAGCTAGGAATGCTACAATGCCCAACTGAACCACGCCCACCTGGTGGTCGAGTGGGCCTTCAGGCACCTGAAGGGTTGGTGGTGCTGCTTCCCGGCCCGCCTGGATGTGGGCCTCCCAAACATCCTACAGGTTGTGGGTGCCTGCTGTGTGCTCCACAACCTGGTGGAAATCAAGGGAGAGGCCTTCGTGCAGGGCTGGGTGCTTGAGTCCAGAATGTGCTTTCCCCAGCCGGCTGCCACCCCTAGCTGCCAGGCCCACCAGGATGGGGTCTGGGTCTGGGAGGCCCTGCAGGACTACTTTGGTCAGGGAGCCCAGTGAGCACCACCCAGGCCATCCCTGGTGGGCCCCCTGCACACCATCCCCATGACCCTCTCACTGTCCATCACCACCCATACACTGCCCCTACCACCCACACACCACCCCCACCAAAAGCACATGGAACACAGGTGTTTTTGAAAAATAAAACTGCTTCCTTGTTAAAGAACCAAAAAGCTCGCCTCTGCCATGAAACTAA
The DNA here is from genome assembly GCF_033958435.1 of Carettochelys insculpta. Lineage (NCBI taxonomy): Eukaryota > Metazoa > Chordata > Testudines > Carettochelyidae > Carettochelys > Carettochelys insculpta. The sequence goes on along the minus strand of NC_134139.1, from coordinate 175,007,607 downwards.
TAACAAACAGCATCATAACCAACTATGTACATGTAGAGGGACAACTATATACACGCAGGGGTAACTATGTACACGGGGGGGGGGTAACTATATACATGGGGGACGTGGCCAGGCCAGCCATTGGCCCTTCACTCTGGGGCAGGGGTAGACAGGTGTGACCCCCCGCCATGTCTAGGTGGCTGGGCCCCCACGCAGCCAGGGTCCCCAGCGAGGCCAACTGGGAGCCAGAAGGATGAGGAGGTATGGCCGGGGGACAGTCCTCAGTCCAGTTGTTGGCCCCAGTGGGCTCCTGCATGGTGGGGTAGCAGGTAGGATGGTTGGCGGGGTGGCAGGAGGGCAGCAAGTGGGATGGTGCATGGGGCAGCAGGCGGTGCAGTAGGTGGGATGATGGGTGGAGAGGCAGGTGGGGCAGCAGGTGAGGCATCAGGTGGGACATCAGGTGGGGCAGCAGGTGGAATATCAAAAGGGGCAGCAGGAAGGGCAGCACAGAGGGCAATGGGGGGTGCAGCCAGGCCACCAGCTCCTCGAAGGTGGTGGCAACCCAGTTGAAGATAGCCATAGAGTCCTGCCAGGCTTCCTGGCAGCAGGCAGCCTCCTGCTCTTCGAAGTGCAGCCATTTCTCCATAATGTCCACCTGGCACCAGAGGGCAGCAGCCCCCTTGGGGTCCAGGGTGGTCTACCTCTGGCCCCAAGGGGGGTGGGCCTGTCCCAGCTCTGGCAGTGCCCCCAGGTGGTGATGGTCTGTGGATCTTGGGGGGAGCTGTCTGGGATCACAGAAGGTGCCATGCTGTCCTGGCCATTAGATGGTGCGGCTGCGGAAAAGGGGTGTGGGGGGAGGGGAGAAGGAGGCCGTGAGTACCAAGCCCTGCCCCATGGCCCACGCCCCCCATCCCACTGTGGGCATCTGGTCCCCATCCCCCATCGGTGCATGTGGTGCCCCGGTGGGTGGCCCCTTCCCATGGTCTGCCCCCTCCCACCAGGACCAGGGCACGGCCCTGTTTGTGGGTGAGAGTGCTGACAGCCACTGGTGGCCGTGGCACCGTCCCTAGGCCATGGTCTGCCTGGGCCCTGGCAGGCTGGGGTCTGCTGGGGATGTGGGGTGCCCCTAGTCACACGTGATGCCCAAGCCCCATGCTTTGGGGGGGTGTGCCCTGTGAGGTACATACCTGACAGTCCACCACCATGGTCAGGGTAGGCCATTGGGTGGATGCCTGGCTGGAGTTCTGGGAGGGAACATCCATCACGAGCTCCTCGGTGGACCACTCCACTGCTAGGGTGGATGACCTTGGCTCTGGCCCTGAGGGTGTGGGGCTGTGCTCTGGACCCGTCTCCAGCTCTGAGGCCTGCTGGGGCTCCGTGTCTGCAGTGTCAAGGATGCCTGGGGGCATGGGTAGGAGGTGTCCTGGGGCCCAGGATGTCCCTGATCTCCCAGTAATAAGGGTAAGAGGCGGGGGTGGCCCCAGAGTGGCTGGCCAAGTTCCACACATGGGTGTAACCCTGCTGCAACTCCTTGACCTTACTCCTGACATGGTCAGTAGAGCAGGCAGGGTGACCCCGGGTGGCCAGGACCTCGGCCAGCTGGGTGAACGCTTCTGCATTACACCACTTGCTCCACATTATGTGGAGCACCTCCTCTTCACCCCAAAGCCCCGGCAGGTCATTGAGTTTGGAGTCAGTCCAGGAGGGGCCCTGCTTCCTGCCCTGCTAGCTGGAGGCCTGGAGCCCTGGGGGCACTTGGGGTGGCTGGCTGGCTGTCATGGTCTCCTTCTGGGCTTTGTAGGGGTGCCTTGTGGCACAGCTGCTTCCTGGATGGTCTCAGCTTCCTGCTATCGAGTTTCTGGGTCCATACGGTTTTAAGAACCACTGGGTGCAGAGATCATAGAGCCCCACAGGGGCTGGATGGCACATCTCCACCTAACAGCTGATTGCCACCATGGAAGACCCCACTGTTTCGACATAGTGGGACACGGAACATCTACACACGTCCTACTTTGATGTTAGACGTTGATGTAGGATGCTATTCCCATCTTCTGATAGGAATAGCAATTTTGCCGTCTAACGTCGATTTCAACTTTGAAGTAGCATGTGCCGTGTGTAGATGCAGAGCACACTATTTCAAAGTTAGACTTGCTCTTTTCACGTTGCATTCTAGTGTAAATGCACCTAAACAGTCTCTTACACACTAAAGTGAGTACAGTGGATAATTAGAGGAACACAACCAAATGGCATCTGAGAGGAAAATGCAGTGTTTGGAACTAGCCAGGTTCAATAAAAATAAAAAAAATATTCGTGGCTGTAAGGTGCTCAGATATGATGGGAAGGAAGGTCATAAAAATAGATAGAATCCATAACAGATAGTTATATAGCACTTTTCATGAGCTCCGTAAAAAAATAGGCAAGTATCATGATGGAGGACAAAGGGGGCAGTTGCTCCTGGGCCCAGCATTTCAAAAGTGCCCGGAGCTCCAGCAGGTACCACTGACACTGCATCAGTGGTAGCTGCTGGAGCTCCAGGCTCCTTTGAAATTCTGTTGAGTACTATGCCACCACTCCATGTATACAGTGGTGGGGAAGGGTGAAACTGACGGCCTGAAGCCCTACCACTTCTGCCCTTGAGAAGCGGAGAATAAAATCCTCCTCCCTGCCCCACCCCACCCCACTTCACCCCAAGCCCACAGAGGTTGCCAACACCACTGATCCCCGTTGTACACATGCAGCAAAGAGAGGTTACATGATTTGCACAAAGACAGACAAGTCCAATCACAGCAACGCCATCTATGTATCCTGGGTGCTTAGATTGTACTGTATATCATCTCTGCTGGGCACTAGCACCTCATGAACTTTAATATATATGTAAGGAATGCGACAGCAGGACATTTATCCTGCTGAAGGAATTTGAAGACTGTATTTTTTAGAGATGTAAATGGGAAGAGTTGTTTAGGTATATATATGCAAATAATTTGTCCACATATCTATTCTGGAGATACCATCACTGGACCTAACCAGGTTATTCACAGAATCACGGGCACATTCTCATGTTCCTCAACTAACATCATATATGCCATCACAGGCCAACAATGCCCAGATGCTTTGTATATTGGACAGACTTCAAACTCTCTTAGACAAAGAATTAGTGGGCATAAAACAGATATAAAAACACTCCTGATTCACAAACTTGTCAGTCAACACTTTAAAGGAGTGGCCATTCTGTTAATGACCTGAAAGTCTACATTTTACTGAAGAGGAACTTTCACAGACATTTGGGAAAAGAGGCTGCTGAAGTCTCTTTTATATTCAAATTTAACACTTTAACACGTGGTTTGAACTGGGATAGGAATTTTCTAGCTCATTATAGCGGCTCTTTTGCATACTCTGCTTTGTCTAATTCTTGACTCCCCCCACCCCCTTCTGCCCCTCAACACTCTGATTTGCTCACCTTCATAATATTTTTCTGATTGGTCAACCTTGATTACTACTTTTGGTTCTGTGTGTCTTAAATATTGAATGTGTTCCGGTATGGCTATGATCTGAAGGAGTGGGTCTGTCCCACAAAAGCTCATCACTGAATAAATTATTTTGCTAGTCTTTAAAGTGCTACTGGACTGCTTTTTTGTTTTGATAGCATATAATCTAGCACAGCTATCTCTCCGTTACTATTCAATAGGGTGTGTATATGTAAAAAGTTGCTTGTTTGCAAAAGCTGCTGGGAAGCAGGAAAAAACAGTAGTGTTTTACCTATTGTAAACAACTTATTGTAAAGTCACAAATTAAGCTATCACCCAGGTAGGAATTGTGGAATGCCCCTCAATGCTTGAAATATTGTGGGTGGGAAGCTACAGGGTGCTCATCATCACTGTGTAAGATGTAAATCCCATAGGGCTCCCCTCTGCAGAGTTCCGTAAAGTAGAAGTGGGAGAGGAGCAGAGGTTAAGCCAGGTGGCTGAGAGCCTTTTGGCCATACAGATGCAAGATTGTTTTGACTGGTTCTTCCTCCCACTGCAAACATCAACCTAAAGCTGGGATATACAGTTATTTAGTGAAAGTCCTCCTTGGTGGATACTGAGATGTTGTGTCCAGGCCCAGAGCTGAAGCCACTATGAGCTGATATCACGGGCAACTGAAGCTGGAATCACAAGCTGCGTCTACACGTGCACGCTACTTCGAAGTAGCGGCACCAACTTCGAAATAGCGCCCGTCGCGTCTACACGCGTCGGGCGCTATTTCGAAGTTAACTTCGATGTTAGGCGGCGAGACGTCGAAGTCGCTAACCTCATGAGGAGATAGGAATAGCGCCCTACTTCAACGTTCAACGTCGAAGTAGGGACTGTGTAGACGATCCGCGTCCCGCAATGTCGAAATTGCCGGGTCCTCCATGGCGGCCATCAGCTGGGGGGTTGAGAGATGCTCTCTCTCCAGCCCCTGCGGGGCTCTATGGTCACCGTGGGCAGCAGCCCTTAGCCCAGGGCTTCTGGCTGCTTCTGCGGCAGCTGGGGATCTATGCTGCAGGCACAGGATCTGCAACCAGTTGTCGGCTCTGTGTATCTTGCGTTGTTTAGTGCAACTGTGTCTGGGAGGGGCCCTTTAAGGGAGCGGCTTGCTGTTGAGTCCGCCCTGTGACCCTGTCTGCAGCTGTGCCTGGCATCCCTATTTCGATGTGTGCTACTTTGACGTGTAGACGTTCCCTCGCTGCGCCTATTTCGATGTTGGGCTGAGCAACGTCGAAGTTGAACATCGACGTTGCCGGCCCTGGAGGACGTGTAGACGTTATTCATCGAAATAGACTATTTCGATGTTGGCTGCACGTGTAGACGTAGCCACAGGGTTTTGCCTACAGCAAAACCCACAATACAGAAGACCACAGCAGACAGGTGGCTGGCAGGAGCAAGCAAAATGCGGGACCAGCACAAAGGTGGCATTGCCTCAGGCTCAATGAGGGAATGCATCAAGGTGATGTGTCAGGGCCTGCATTGACTGGACAGAGTTGTACGTGGCGCATTTGAAGAGGGGAACAGAGAAAGTCTGGCTGCATGGATTGACTGTTTACAGTATCGGACTGGTGAGCCTGAGAGGCCAAGGACACTACTCAATCCATTTGAGCTGGGACAGTTACTTGAGGGTTGGTTATGAACTCTGGGTGTGGTATTTCTCCCAACCTAATGCCATGGGATTTCTCTGCCTCTTACACTAAGGGTGCGTCTACACTAGCCGGCTACTTTGAAGTAGCTGGCACAACGTCGAAATACTATGCATTGCATCTACCTACACACACCGTGCGCTATTTCGACGTTGAAATGGACGTTAGGCAGCAAGACATCGAAATCGCTATTCCTATCCAAAGATGAACGGCGAAGGAGGGTGTGTGTAGACGATCTGCATCCCAGTATGTCAAAATAGCTGCATCCTCCATGGCAGCCATCAGCTGAGGGGTTGAGAGACGCTCTGTCCAGCCCCTGCGGGGCTCTATGGTGAGTGCATGAAGCAGCCTTAGCCCAGGACTTCTGGCTGCTGCTGCTGCTGCTGCTGCTGCTGCTGCTGCTGCTGCTGCAGCTGGGGATCCATGTTGCATGCACGGGGTCTGCAACCAGTTGTTGGCTCTGTGGATCTCGTGCTGTGCAGGCCAAGTGTGTCCAGGAGGTACCCTTTTAGGGAGCGGCTTGGGGCTTTGCTGGTCCCTTATTTCGACAGGGAGCACTTGTGTGTGTGGATGTTCCACATTTCCTTCTGGGGCGGCTCCTTTTGATGTTCTCCATCCCTACTTCAACATTGAACGTCGACGGCACCAGCCCTGCAGGATATGTAGACGATACACTTCAAAGTAGCCTATTTTGATGTTCTTACGTCAAAATAGGCTACTTCAACGTAGGCTGTGTCTACACGTGCCCCAAACTTCGTTTACTAATGAAGCGCTGAAATGCATATTCAGCGCTTCATTAGCATGCGGGCGGCAGCGGCGCTTCGAAATTGACGCTCCTTGCCGCTGCGCGGAGCGTCCAGACGGGGCTCCTTTTCGAAAGGACGCCACCTTCTTCGAAGTCCCCTTATTCCCATGAGCTCTTGGGAATAAGGGGACTTCGAAGTAGGCGGGGCCCTTTCGAAAAGGAGCCCAGTCTGGACGCGCCGCGCGGCAGCAAGGCTCGTCAATTTCGAAGCGCCGCTGCTGCCCGCATGCTAATGAAGCGCTGAATGTGCATTTCAGCGCTTCATTAGTAAACTTCGAAATGGCCATTTGCATGGCCATTTCGAAGTTTGGGGCACGTGTAGACATAGCCGTAGTGTGCTAGTGTAGACGTAGCCTACATGTTTCTTTTCTACACTTAGATTCTGTGCTTGCGAGTGGGGAAACATTGCTTCTGTGGGCAGCCAGGGTTGTGTGAATTTCCCAGGCCACTGGACAGAGGCTTGAGCTGGTTGTGTGTGAGATGGAGGAAAAGGAACCCCTAGATATTGAACCTGACCCTGGTTGCTGCCGACTGCTTCCAGCAGAAGGGTTGCATATATATCTTCACAACAGCCCATAAGATAAGAAAGTAATATTATCCCCATTTCACAGAGGGGCCCTGAGACATAGAGAATATGTCTATACACTATAACCTAAAGAAATGATTCCCAGCGTTCACACTCAGGACAGCTCTCTTTGGCTACGTCTACACATGCACCCTACATCGAAGTAGCTTATTTCGATGTTGCGACATCGAAATAGGCTATTTCGATGAATAACGTCTACACGTCCTCCAGGGCCGGCAACGTCGATGTTCAACTTCGACGTTGCGCAGCCCAACATCGAAATAGGTGCAGCGAGGGAACGTCTACACGCCAAAGTAGCACACATCGAAATAAGGGAGCCAGGCACAGCTGCAGACAGGGTCACGGGGCGGACTCAACAGCAAGTCGCTCCCTTAAAGGGCCCCTCCCAGACACACTTTCATTAAACAGTGCAAGATACACAGAGCCAACAACTAGTTGCAGACCCTGTATATGCAGCACGGACCCCCAGCTGCAGCAGCAGCAGCCAGAAGCCCTGGGCTAAGGGCTGCTGCACACGGTGACCACAGAGCCCCGCAAGGGCTGGAGAGAGAGTATCTCTCAACCCCCCAGCTGATGGCTGCCATGGAGGACCCCGCTATTTCGATGTTGCGGGACGCGGATCGTCTACACGTCCCTACTTCGATGTTGAACGTCGAAGTAGGGCGCTATTCCCATCCCCTCATGGGGTTAGTGACTTCGACGTCTCGCCGCCTAACGTCGATTTCAACTTCGAAATAGCGCCCAACACGTGTAGCCGCGACGGGCGCTATTTCGAAGTTACTGCGGCTACTTCGAAGCAGCGTGCACGTGTAGACGCAGCTTTTGAGCCAAGTCACTGAATATGGTAATGTAGTCAGGGTTGCATGGACAGCAGTGAGCATGGATTCTAGCTAGTCACACTCAGCACATGCCTACAGGATTAGGAAAGTTTGATCCTGGGGCAGTTAGCTCAGGGAGTCACTCATTGCTGCCTATGCTACCATGGCTACATTATTATTTTAGGTGAAGAAAGCTAGAAGGAGTATATCTACACGAGGAGGGAATTACAGCTAAAATGTCAAGGGTAAATGTAGCCTAAGTATGGCTCTCATCCGTAACTGCAGGTATGTGTTTGAGACTGCTAACACCTCCTTCCGTTTCAACACATTAATGCCAGCAGAGTTACTGTGGGCATGTTACACCTTCAAGCTCTAGCACAGACATATATTTAAAATAGTTTGCCCAAGATCACACAGGAAATCTGTCAAGAAGCAGGGGCTTAAACCCCTGGGCTATGTCTAAACTAAAGGGTTTTGTCGACAAAATGGTCGTTTTGTTGACAAAACCCACGGCAGGTCCAGATTTCTGAATGAGTTCTGTTGACATTCAGCTGATAGAATGCAGAGCTTTTGTTGACAGCCGTACCCTGCTTGCCTCAAGGAAGAACACCACTGTCAACAGATCTGTCAACAAAATGCTGATCTGGACATTCCAGAGGGCTGTCTGTTGACAGAAAAGGCCTCTGGAACACCGCACAACCTTGTCTGCTGTGGTTCTGGGTGGCCATTTTGCAGATAGAGGAGCCAGGGCAGTCCGGCCACTCTCTGTCAACAGAGCAGATCGCTCTGTTTAGATCTGCCTTGCTATCTGGACGTGATCTGTCAACGAAGTTTTGTTGCAAGCTATCTTCCCACATAAACTGCCAACCAAACCCTTTATTCTAGACATAACACTGGCTTGCATGTTCTGGAAGAGTACCCCAGCAACTGGAGTAGCCTTTGTCTGGTTAAATTTCTGCTTGTCTATCAATCTTGTATTCCTTGCTGCAGATGAAATTGCTGTAAGGCTGATTCTAATACATGAAAGAAAATATAAACATTGGAAAAAATCAAAATTTGTTAGAGAGCTTCTGAAGTGCACTAACCTCTTTCAGAGTCCTAACAGCTTCAGTGAATTTTCCTTTCCTTCCCACAACATCACGTATAATTATTTTCTCAGCAAAATGTGAATAATGGCCTTAATAAAAGAATCTACATAGTAGTTAATCACTTCTGAATACCCCTTTGCAACTGCTTCATTTGCTCCGAAATATTTAAAATTAATCTTTCAGATTTTCCCACAGATGTCCTCTCTAATTCTTCTAATTTCTACTCATTTCAGTCTTCTGCAGCCTAAACTACATCATCTTGATGTATGGAAATGGATTCCTCTTGGTTACGGACAATGGCAAACTGCAGGCATCTGTAAACTAGTGATTGTATCCATTATATTCTCGTCTAGTGGGGCAAAATGCTGGTAAATAGCATCTGTCAGCTCATGGAGCTGAGGACAGGAGGAGTTCAAAAAGACAGCTTGCCCTCTTCTTTCTTCCAACATTCTCTCTCTCTCTCTCTCCCCCCTCTATCTACTTAGTTCACAGTAAATACTTTTCCAAATCATCCCTTTACTCTAAGCAAAGATAATAAAGTAATATGGCTAAATCAGAAATGTTTCAGACAAGCTAAACGAGAGACAACTTCCTTTCATAAGAAGACATTCCAGTGACCACAGGGCATAAGTTTACCCCATTCTCCTGGAATTTCTGTCATAACAGCAGAAATCAAGTCTTCTGGATTTGATCCTACCATTTGTTGATGGCATTACTGATGAAATTAAAGCGTATGTCTGTATGCTTTTGTGGATTGAGGCAGAAGGCCCACCATTTAACAGGATCATTATCTAATTTCTTGGAGCATTTCACAGCAGGATGTTATGTGATATTTTTAGTACAAAGCATTCTCTTATATTTTCTTTATATGTATAGGCAAAGACACATGCCATTGAAATGATAAAGTACTCAGTCTGTCTACAACAAGACCGTTCAGCATGATTGCCTAGGGAGGTTTTGGAATCTCCATCACAGGAGACGTTTAAGAACGGGTTAGACTAACATCTGTCAGGCATAGTCTATATAATACTTAGTCCTTCCATCAGTGCAGTGAACTGGCTTGATGACCTCTAGCGTTCTCTTCCAGTTCTATGATTCCATAATTCCACCCAAAAACCACATTCACCTGGAAGAGCCAAAAAATGCAATTCAAATAAATACTAGTTACATTGTTGATTTACAAATGAACAGGTTTAAGCATTCAAAAACAAAACAAGGCATTTTACTTATGTGGGCAGAACCATAAAATAACTTTTAAGTCAAAATCTCACTCTGCCAAGACAGGAGCCATTCTGCCGAGTTATATATATGAATTCAGGAAGAAATACCCAATGTTATTGGGTATCAGTATGAGGACTATTGAAATATTCACCAATAAGTGGCTCTTATAAAATATATAAATCACTATAAGAAGATTAATAAAATACAATCATAATAAAAACTATTCAGTCAGAACAATTTAGAAGGCGTAAGGGGTGAGGTAAGGACAGCATGCAAACAGAAAATATATTGACATTTTTTCCTCTCCAAAGTAGGTTGAGTACTTGAGCTACAGCCATTACTCCCAAATTCCACCCACTGAACATAAGTCAGCAGCCAATATTCTACCATTGTCCACAAATGAGTAATAAACTATTTTGGCTGGAACTGCATATTGTGTTGACTGGGTCGATGTGGTACCATAATGTGCAATATCTCCACCTCTCACAACAGCAGCTAAAAGTTATTTTGTCCTTGTTATGTCTACAGGAAGGGATAATGAGCCATTGGTAACATTCTGTGGTATGACTAGTGTCTTTAGGCTCATTATCCGCAGAGAAAAACATTTTATTCATCCAGAGTCCTACTTTTCAGAAACAGCGTGTTGGTAATGACATTGGACAGAGCAGTGAGTGTAAAAGCGTTCAGCATTTGTCCACATACGTGGATGGTAAATGAGAAGAGCTCATAATAAAGAGATGGGAATATGGGCAAACTTCTCTTTTGTAAACTGGGAATGAAATAAGGCTTTATGACAGGCCAAAAACTTCTGTCAGTGAGTTGGGATGTAAAGATTTCAAACTCATACAGCACATGCACTTGTTGCTTCTGAGGTATAACAATACATATTTGATGTGTTTAAACAGAACTGTAAAATAAAATGTATATGTTTTTGGTTTTGTGTACATGGAGGAACATGTTATATTATCGTACAATGTCAATGCAATCACAGACTTAGGAGTATCTGAACTATGTGCTGGATACTAGCAAGCTTTACTGTGGTACATTTCACCGTGTAACTGATGAGCCACTCTTTCTGAGTATTGATTCTTTGCATCTCTAAGGACCCTGCAGGGAAGGACAGTTGTTTTGTTATTAGGTCAGCACTGCCAGAGGAGATGCATAAACTGTGAACTCTCTTATGTAGTCTTTGCTCTTGTTCTCCCTCATTTTCTTGTGCTCAGATTTAAAATAAAAGCTAACTACAATTAAAGTATTGATTTTCTCTTTGTGTATGGGGAAGCTTTCTACTGTCTTCAACAGGAACAGAAATGCTGAGCATTTCTGAAAATAGTTCATGAGATTAATACAGTGACCTGAAGGTCATGTAAGCTTTGAAGGTAAGCAGGACACACACAATATGGAAATATTCTAACAGACGTCAGAACTTCGCAAAAGCAGACACCAAAGTCTGGCAGATATTCAGACTGTGCCTTTATTTTTAGTACTAGCACCAGGACTTCATCCACCCACCACACACACTAATTTTAACCATCACACTCACACAGACTGCTCCACTGACCTCTTGTGATTAGGCAGAATGGCCTCATTCTGGTACAGAGAGGGTTAAATCACTGTTAGACTCAACTAACCCTGCCCTGTCCCTCTTGCAGGAAGTGAAGGGGCTGGACAGGAAGTATTTGGAATCAGACCAAGGAAGGTGCAAGATGTCCCTGTCAGGGAGCTGAACTGCCAGAAGAACCTACAACTGGCTGCGGGGAGCAATGCATCTCCACAACCATCCTGGATATAAGTCAAACTGCTGCCCTGAGAGATTTCAAAACCCAAAGAGCAAGAGGAGAATGGCCAACCTGGGAAGGAGACTGGGAAACAGACCCCAGAAGCTGTAGAGACACCCTGTGGTTGCTCAGTCCTCCCACAAAGACCTGAGCTGTTACTTGCTCAGCTGCCAGGCAACCAGCCAGCAAGCCTGATAGACTGATCAGGCAAGAGTGCTGATTCCCCATTGTCACCAAAGGGGATGCAATAACCTTGCACCACTCCATACAAATCTGTATTAATGCATTAGTTTTCTGCCTATCAACAATATACATTAAAGCATCTACTATGCATGCAAACACAAACATTGGCACAGATCACAAACCACATAGGGATTCCTTAATGACCCTGGAAGTAAAGTCTATGAATTTGTTAAATTTTACTGACATATGCAGACTTATTACATTAAATCAGATGGATTAAAAGATTTCTAAAATTCTAGTAGGTCATCATTTGGATCTGTCAAAATCTGAAGCTGAATCCTCCAGCCTCTGGTTATATAGATTTTATGTATGTAGTGGATGGACAACACGTACATTAGTGTGTTCAGTAAGCCATAATTAAAGAAGGTAAAACCCCAGGTTGACTGCTGACATGGTATGATATGCAAGTGAATATTTTGTCATGGTTTTGGTTGGGACAGTAGAAGGAGACTGGCTTAAGGTTGTCTGGGACAGCTTGACTTTCCATTTCCATACTTTTCACCATGTATTTATACCTCACATTTCACAGTTTCATAATTATTCATTCAAAGAGGAACTAGGTACACTGAAAGAATATTTATGTAGACTGAAAAAGCACCAACAGGATTCTCAAAAAAGGGAAACAGACTCATATTGCACCAAAGAAGTGATAGTTCTTATCTGGAAGACAAACTGAATAGATTGTGTATTAATGGAACAGGGATTAAAAATGAAAGCTGTCAAGATTTTTCATTTCCAGATTATCATAGCAACTCCAATTGCACCCAGGGAAACTATAATACAAGTGAGAAATCCCAGTGCTGGCTAAGTTTAAGGGAATAAATTACTTACAGTGGATCACTGCTACATTTCAATCTCTTTAGAAATAATTCAGTATATTCAAATTGCAATACCACTGAAACATTTATTTTACTGACAGGTATCTCATATGGTCAAGCTGACATTTTGGCGCCAAAAGCTTCTAGAAAGATCAATTCCCATTTTTTAAGCTGAGTTCATTGGCTGCCTGTCCTTAATAGTTACTTATCAGGAAAAAAATATTTAATACAGGAATTTACATATACTTTGAATTTAGTTGCCAAAGTACTGAATGTGAACATGATCATTACAGTGTTTATTTGGCTTGGATGAATAAAGTGATGTAGCTGAATATCAGCTCTTGGTTTGTAGAAGGGATAATGTGCTTGGAAGTATTTTTGAACTTTGTTAATGCTAGTGTAATATTATGAAACACTGGTAAACATAAATATTAGCCAAGACAGTTGCTTCTGACAGGTTTCTGTGGTGAGAGAAAGGTGCCCATCAATCAGTTTTGATATTCTCTGTTTTAATATCCCTCTCAACTTATCAGAGCAGGTAGAATTGCCTATACAGCACAGACAATATCTGTCCATCAGTGCCGTGTTAATGAGAAGGAGGGATTCAGATCTGAGATCTTCTTTCACTTATCTGCACCTCATTAGCATGCTGCCGGCCGTGGCACTTTGAGATTGCCGTGTTTCGCTCCCGCGCAGCTTATCTACATGGGGTCCTTTTTGAAAGGACTCCACCAACATTGAAATCCCCTTATTCCTATGAGCTCATCTTGGCTCTGGGCTCTGTGGTTCTTGGCCACAATCTGGTCTGCAGCCTCTGCAAGGAGTCCCTTACCATCATTAGAAAGAGGGAGGTTTTAAAAGACATCTACTTCACAGTCAAGCCTGGTCTTCAGATGTCCACTTTAGGGTGCTCAAATGGGCAGAATTGCAATTAGAATACAGTTGGTTGGCTTAATGATTGGACAGAGGGGTATCTAGGCCTGGGAGTTAGAGTGAAGTTGAACTTGAATCTTGAAGCAGTACCAGAGGACATCTGAGGGAATAGCCAAAAATTAATAAAACTAGAACCCTAGAAGGGGTATGAATGGGCAGAAATATGGGGAACTATTATAGAAATTCCTTGGAGGGGGAAACAGATAGGCGGGTGCTTGCGATGCCATACCAAGACCACAATGGGGCATGCAGGAGGCAGTCTACTTAATGACATTTATTTAACACTAGCTAAATGGTAAAAGTAATACAACTTTTTTGTCAAGCTGTGCCAGTATAGTTGCATTCATACTAGGCAATTTCAAACTGATGTTGAACCAGTACAATGGCTGTGTGTCAATAAGCTGACAGAGTGAGAACAAGAGCAAGACAGCTTGGTACATGTGAAAAGATTTATCAGCAACAATTGATTTAGAAACTGAGATGGAGTCTCCCAGCCTCCTCCACCCACCTACCCACACACTCACACAGAAGCAATAAATTAGATGTGTGTTGGAAACAGGCAAAATCAAGGCATTCAAAACAAGGACAATTGGAGGAGAAATAGTCTTCAGAAGCTGAGAGTGAGAAATAAGGTATTAGTGACAGAGAGGAGGGATCCAGATTAAAAAGATGAGGGAACTAATCTAACCACTATTGAATCAATAACCAAAAAAAAAAAAATCACAAGGACACAAAATAACTCAATTCCCGAAAATCTGTTTGGATATATTTTACATTTTTATTTTTATTTAATTTTTCAGGTGATAATATAAATAAACCTAAATATCTGGTATGGGGATTCCAATTGGCTTTATGCATTTTTAGACACTACATTTAAATAAAAAATAAAATTATTCAATATCTGTGGAACTCTTTAAAGAGTTCTAAAGGTTTCTATGGAGTCCCAAAAGTCCGACTTCTCTGAACTGTGGTTAACATTCCATTTACATGATGTTCAATCAAGTGTCAGTGCCCATGTGACTGTGAGAGACTCATTACTCATGGTGTGGCAGGATAAAATACTTAAGTGTCACCTGGTTCAAATATTTGACTTATCTAGAACTGCATGCCAGTGGTATTTGCTAACAAGATAGTGACTTGGTGTTAAAGTGGAATGAGAAGCCTTTGTGTGAACTTTGGGGTCACCCATGGACATTTAGCTACCTATCAGTCTCAGATCGCATGACAGCGTCTGCCAGAAAACAGCACATTGGCCGCTCAGTGTCGCTGCAAACTTTCTGTCTAGCAGCTGTGGCACATCAGAGCAACTTGGCTGCATGCTAGTGATGCGCTGCTTTGTTTGTTACATTGGATGGACATCTTACAAGTTTCACCGTTGCAGGTATTTTTTTCTTCAGAGCACTTAACTTTAAAGAAGCTAGAAATGCATTTTAAAAACAGGGAAGAACATGTGTGTTCCAATCTAAAAATGCGCAGGCGCACTTTAACGAACAGAGTAAAATAAAATCCTGTAATATACTGTTCAATCTCTGGCCTTAGTTTAAATTACTCATGGGGAGTTCTTTGAAGGTCAGCATAGTTTATATTTTTACAATGAGGCAATTTCTTCCACACTGGAAGGTTGTTTAAGATAATTCTGAAATGGAAACAAAATGTATCCAGTTCACCCTGTCCCCTTAAAAATGGTAGTACAATTACTGCATTCCATTGCACGGTGTTCAGGGTTGTAAACTATAGATGGAGGAAAGGAATAAGTTAATAGCACAGGCCTCCTGGGCCCCCTCCACAGAGGCCTCCTTCCACATGATAACTAAACAATGGAGCCACAGCTCAGTGTAGTAGCTTCTCCTTGTATCAGACTGGACAGAATTCTAAAAGGATCTCCTTGCTAATTAATTCAACGGTAACTCAGCTGAAAACTCTTTACCAACACCACACTGGGGCTTAGTGCACCAGATTGCATGGGTGGTGTGGCGCTGAAAAGGGTTACTGAGACTATGAAAATACTTTTTGTGCTTCCTCCCTCACCTTCTCCCTATCTCCTCATCTCACTTTACATGAAATTCACTGAGCAATCTCAGTGGCAGTGGCTAAAGCAGACTGAAATAGGATGAGGAGCAAGGGCTGCTTAGTCAAGCTCTGAGGAAGAAGAGGAACTCTCCACCTACTTCTAACAGAGGAAATAGAGTTGTGCTCACCACCTTGTCTTAACATCAGCTTAGGCTGTTCTAAATAGCACCTGGTTACCACTGGCACAAAGGACCGTTCTAGCAGGCAAGGATCACCACAGCACAATAGCACTGCAGTTACACTCAGTACAACCATTACAGCGGGGAAGGAGGGTGGCCTGGAGCAATAGGAATGACTCAGCACCTCAGAAATCTAAAACAATGTAAATGGATAATAACAGGGGGCAGGAAATCGCTCCCCAAAGTCTTCCTTGGGCTCACTGTAAAACCAAGGATAAGCAGTCTGATGGTTTCAAAGTGCTGGTCAGGAAGCAGAAAGGGTTATCTCTGGGACCTAGCAGGTCCTGGATCAATACTAATCCATCCAATAACCTTTTTGTGCTACTGATTATTTTTCAGCTTGAAAAACTTCTCATACCCTCAGTGTGTAGGCTTCACAGAAGATAACCTACAATTCCATTTCATTACCCTCATACTTGCACAATGAACAAACATCAAGCACCCTCTTTGACAGCTCAGACTGGCTCAATTAAAGCATCTTATAGGGCCATAATATTAATCAGTGATATCATTTACAGCTCTGTGTGGTGCAGGTTGGCTCTGGAAGCAGGCACTTGCAGAATCGCCAGTGGCAGACAACAGAGGCTGCACAAGTGTATTTACCTAATACAGTGCCTGTCATCAGAAAAGCAGCTGGTAGACGGGGTAGTGATTGTGAAGCAAGACCCAATCCCCAAAAGTACCAGGTCACATCTGGTGACTGGACTTCTGCCACTTTGATGGATGATCCCCAAGTGTTATATTTAATTGACAAAGACTTGATCCTTTTCTCCACTCTTATCCCTGGATAATACCAGAGGATTTCTCTCCAGGCTCCTGTCCATTTTTGGATGGTTTCCCCTTAGAAAGTTTACAGCAAGCTTGAGGGGAAGGGAAAAGCACAAGCTATTTGCACCTCTTCAGAATCAGATATTGTGAGCCATAAAGGGGAGGGAGGAGGACAAAAGGAGGAAGATAAAAGACCTATTAAAAATCCTACAGAGCAGTCTGTAGAACACAGGAATTAATTCATATTACCAGGTTTGGCAGTCTTTAGTGCACTGGAGGGTAGGTTGATTTTCCAGTGTCCCAAGAGCCCACAAAAACACAAGCACTACAGGAGAGGAGCATTTGCCTTTGAAAAACATTCAGAATTGGCTGACATCTGCTGGCAGATATTTTACACTGCCAGCAAAGTCCCATCACTGTTTCCATGGGTCAGTTTCTGTTCACTGTGAAACATATATGAGATAGTCTCCTAAGGTGGGGAGTTCTAGAGGTAAATGTAGAATGGGATTACTATTATAAAGAAATTTTTGTTCTACTTACAAAAAAATCTCAGTTGATAAATCCCATCTTGATACAGTCAGTTTGCAAGCTAATTAGCTTTATATTTTCTCATCCAGCAATTAGTGATTTTTTTTTTAAAAATACACTAACAATTTAAGGGAACCATAAAACACAAACCAGATATAGAAATAGGTATATCTGCAGAAATATGTGACTTCTCCAGCACAGAAACAGATGAACTATCCATAAACTATCTAATAAAACCTTGCTATGACCAGGAACATAAAAAACCTTTTTAACAGACTGTCTTTATTTTGATATATTTATGAGTATGCTTAAATACTTCAGTATTATGTAATAACTGTAACTTGTACTAACTGGTGGAATTTGCAATACTTCACAGAATTGATTAAAATCATTAAAATACTATGAGGAGCACTTCATAATACCAATATATGAACTGCAATAGGCCACATACCATAATAATCCATTGACTCTGAATCTGAAGCATATCTCTCTAACCTTCCCAGAATACATGTAGTCATAATCATATTGAGTAATAGCACAAACAAAGGAAAAAAATATCTGGTTACATTTATGGATATTGCTAGTGCTTTTTTCCTAGAAAGAAAGGCTCTGGAACTCAAGACGTTCAGGCAGCCACAGCTGTGGGATTCCCATCTGTGGGATGGGGTGGGGAGACCCCGCAGCCCCACAGCTGGCTGGGGTGAGGAGCACTGCTGGCAGCATCAGCTGTGGGTTCCCCAGATGGGTGGCGGGGGGACTCACAGCCCTGTGACTGGGAGCCAGCTGTGGTGCAGAGCCCTGCTGACAACACCAGCTATGGGATTCCTGGCCGGAGGACAGGGAGAACCTCGCAGCCCCACAGCTGTTGGCAGACTCAGCAGTGGGATTCCCGGGTCAGGGAGAAAAATGATGCTGGAACCACGTTCCAGTGCATTCTGCCAGGAAAAAGCCCTGGATATTGCAACTTTCGCAAATGATAAAATGAAGATCTTACCTTAGGACTTCAGAATGCTTTCTATTCTCTATATTTGGCTGTTATTCAGTGATGAGTTACTGTTATTCAGATTTAAGATAATTTCCATTCTTAATAGCATTTGCTAAAAGAGCTTATAGAGCAGTCCTTCCACCTGCTAAGCAACCATACGTTGCTTTGATGACTGAATGCCACAAAAGACCACAGCTTGCACATCATGTGGTAGAACTTCTTGCTTTGAGGTGTTCCACCGTGCAGGTACAGAAAATATAAGAGCTAATTTCTTTTAATATAATGGAAGAAATCTGGATCAGCCCCATGATTCCACAACTGTGAGACTTAGGTGAAGAGTAATTGCAGTCATAAGCTGGTGTGATGGAATATAAAAACCCATTCTGAGCCCAAAGACTGCAATACTTGGTCCAGGTAGCCCACCAAGATTGTTCCAGTTGAAGAAGAAGTCTAATAGGGAGCCCAGAAGCCCAGGCAAAGTGTGGTGAACAGACGCAGGAGAGAGGAATTCTGCGTCTAGGAAGACAAACAGAAGATTGAGCCTGGGAAGGGATCACAGATCAACTAAGAGACACTGGCAGTGCCTTAGGTGGTAAGTTGAAGATTTCCCAGCATAAGAACAGGCACCTCTACATCCTAATAGAGGTGGCAATGGGTCAGAGGTTGGATGCATGAATAAATAGGGCACTGGGCTTATAAACCTTTCTGAGTCCCCTATCACTTGTTAGCTGCGTCTACACGTGCACGCTACTTCGAAGTAGCGGCACTAACTTCGAAATAGCTCCCGTCACGTCTACACGCGTCGGGCGCTATTTCGAAGTTAACTTCGACGTTAGGTGGCGAGACGTCGAAGTCGCTAACCTCATGAAGAGATAGGAATAGCGCCCTACTTCGACGTTGAACGTCGAAGTAGGGACAGTGTAGACGATCCGCGTCCCGCAACATCGAAATTGGCGGGTCCTCCATGGCGGCCATCAGCTGGGGAGTTGAGAGACGCTCTCTCCAGCCCCGCAGCTCACTGGTGGCCGCGTGGAGCGGCCCCTTAAAGGGCCTCTCCCCCGCCCTGACTGCAGGAGGCTGAGGCAACGTGCAGGCTCCTGCCTGCACACGCGGTGGCGAGCCTGTATAGCCCTCAGCCCCTGACAGCAGCCATGGCTGCCCAGCAGCCCCCCCAGCACCCCCAGGGGACCCCCCCCAAGAGGAGCCACAGCAGCCAGGGCAGCCAGAGGGCCACACAGTCTGGGAAGCGGCAACGGGGCCCCTCTTGGACGGAGGCCGAGATGCGGGACCTGCTGGGGCTCTGGAGCGAGGAGGAGGTGCTCCAGGTAATGGGGAGCAAGAGGCAGAACGCGGATGCATTCGCTCGGCTGGCCGACGACCTGGCTACCCGGGGTCACCCTGCCCGCACTCCGGACCATGTCCGCAGTAAGGTGAAGGAGCTGCGGCAGGGTTATGCCCGGGCCCGGGATGCTGCCAGCCGATCTGGGGCCGCCCCCGTCACTTGCCCCTTTTACAGGGAGCTCAGGGACATCCTGGGCTCCCGGCACACCTCCTCCCCTCCGGCCACCCTTGACACCTCGGCTGACGAGCCCCAGCAGGCCCTGCAGCCGGGCTTCGCCCCGGAGGTAAGCCCCGCACCCCGGGGGCCCCCCCCGGAGGCCATCCCCGGGACATCGCGGCAGGGGGAGGAGGAGGAGGAGGAGGGGGGCTCCTCCTCCACCGATTCCAGCCTGCAGATCCTCCTCCTGCCATCCCGGAGCAGCAGCAGGGCCTCCGACCCCCGGGGATCTCCGGACCGTGGGAGCGGACCCACAGGTAGGTACCCCTCTCTGGTGGACACCCCGGGGCTTGAGGGGCGGGGGGAACAGAGATGTGTCCAGGGCCCCCCACACACTCACATGGCCATGGCCCCAAGGACACCAGGGCCATGGCCCTCACACCACTGCAGCCATCAGCCCCTGACCCCCGCCACCCTGCATGACAGTGCCATGCCCCATCCCCGGGCCAGGGGGGAGCGGAACCTCGAGGGGCCCCCGGGCGGAGTGGGTGGGACACCCCGCAGCAGCAGCATGCGATGGAGTGGGGGGAGTGCCAAAGGAAGACTCAGGCTACATATGAGCCACCCGAGCCGAGGAGCTCCCAGGGCCAAAGGAGGATCCTGGCGCTACAGCTGGCAGGTGACACCTCTGCCCTGAACAAACATGAGGGAGGAGCCGAGCTGGCTTGGAATTGGGGGGCGAGGGCGGGGGCCACAGGTAGAGGCTAGGGGAAGGGAGAGCTGGTAGGCAGCCAGCCAGAGGAGGGGGAAAGCTGCATCCCAGAGGGGCCCCCCTTGGGGTCTTCTCCCCACGACGGGTTGGAAGGACTGTCTCTTCCGACAGCTGGTGCTGTCACTCCTGCCAGAAACTGGCCATCTGTGGCCTAAGAAACCTCTCCTGCTCTGAGACCCTGCGGGGTGAAGTGAGAGTCACTCCCACCAGGGGACGGGGTGCAGGGCAGGGGGACCCCTGAACCCCATCCATCACAGCAGCATCTCCCGGGGACGGGGATGGGGAACCTGCAGCACAGGGTGGGGGGGACAAAGGCCACGGCTCGGGGCCCACACTAACGCCTGTCTCCATTCTTCTTTCCCCCCTCCTCTCCTGTGTCCTGCACCTGCACCTGCACCATCCGAAGGACCGGAAGAGAGCGCCGGCGAGGCATCGGTCGTCCCGGAGAGCCCTCCGGGACCCTCGCTCCAGGGCAGCCCCTCGGCCGAGGAACCACCGGCCCCACGGAGGGCCAGACGGCGGACCCCGCGCCTGCTACCGGCGGCGGCCACAGACCCCCAGCTGCTGGCCATCCTCCGCCAGCAGCTGGAGGTGTCGGAGCAGCACCTCCGGCTGCAGGAGCAGGCGCTGGCCTGGCGCAGAGAGGCATGGGGGGCCTTTCTGGATACCATCAATCGGCCGATTGATTCCCTGGCCCCCCATGCCGCGCCGGCCGCGCCACCGCCCGCCATGCCCGCTCCTGCAGCCCCACCACCGGCTGCTCCAGCCGTCGCCGGGCCGTCCGCCGTCGCCCCACCACCTCCCTGCGAGGGCCACCGCGCCGAGGGACCCCTGGAGCCACCCGAGACTCGCCGGCGCCGCTACCTTCCGGTTGAGCCCGCTCCCACCCAGCCGCGCACCAGACTGCAGGCCCGCCGGAGCTCCCGGCCGGGCACGCCCACTGCTGGGCTGTAGGGGCGAGGGGCCTGGGACGTGGCCCCCCCCCCTTGTTGGACAGACTTTGGGGACTGGGTGGGTGGTGTGGGTGTTTCCCCTGTTTGCCCCGTCCCCCCCTGTACATAGTTCTCCCCATTCTCCTCCCTGCTTTTTGTTTTTCTTTTGATGGCACACAGTGCTTTCATTTTTATTGTTGTACATAGTTTTATTTGTGCCCATCTTGGTTTTGTTGAATGTTTGTCCCTCCTTTTTGGTTTCTGTTCACATATATATATTTTTTTATTTAAAAAAAAAAAAACGTGAGGACAAAAAAAACATTTACGTTCACCCACAAGTTCATGCTGTCATTTCTCCTGGACAAGTGCGGGGGGGCGATGGGGTGCTCCATGGTGGTGTGGGCGTTGGGGCAGGAGTGTGGGGGAGGAAGGGGCGGGCAGTAGGGGGCCTGGGCAGAGTTCACCCCGCGGCCTGGTCGTCGAAGTGGGCCCGCAGGGCCTCCCGGACCCGGGTCCCCTCTGGGTCCACCTGCCGACTGGGGGCAGCAGGTGGCTGGAGGTGTGCCCTGCCGGCCTCGGCGGCCCAGCCCTGAAAAAAGCTCTCCCCCTTGCTCTCCACGAGGTTGTGCAGGGCGCAGCAGGCACCCACAATCTGGGGGATGTTGTTGGGGCTGGCATCCAGGCGGGTGAGGAGACATCGCCATCGTCCCTTGAGGCGGCCAAATGAGCGCTCCACCACCTGGTGCACACGGTTCAGGCGCTCGTTGAAGCGCTCCTGGCTGGCGGAGAGGTGGCCCGTGTAGGGGCGCATGAGCCATGGCCGGAGGGGGTAGGCCGCATCCGCGATGATGCAGAAGGGCATGGTGGTGTCCCCCAGAGGGATCTCCCGCTGGGGGATGTAGGTCCCCGCCTCCAGCCGGCGGCACAGGCCCGAGTTCCGGAACACCCGGGCGTCGTGGGTGCTGCCAGGCCAGCCCACGTAAATGTCCTGGAACCGTCCCCGGCTGTCCACCAAGGCCTGCAGGACGACTGAATGGTAGCCCTTCCGGTTGAGGTATCGGCCTCCACTGTGGTCCGGGGCGCAGATGGGGATGTGAGTCCCATCCAGAGCCCCGAAGCAGCTGGGGAAGCCCAGGGTGGCAAAGGCGGCGACAGTGGCACGTGGGTCCCCCAGCCTCACGAGCCTGTGCAGGAGCATGGAGTTGATGGCACGCACGACCTGCAGAGAAAGCACATGGGACAGCCCCAATGAGGGGTGAGCAGGGTGTGCATGGCCCTGCCCTGCCCTGCCCTGGCCCCCCTGCCCTGCTCTGCGTTGGCCCCCCTGGCCTGCCCTGCCCTGGCTCCCCTGCCCCGCTCTGCCCTGCCCTGCCCTGCCCTGGCCCCCCTGCCCTGCTCTGCCCTGCCCTGCCCTGCCCTGGCCCCCCTGCCCTGCTCTGCCCTGCCCTGCCCTGCCCTGGCTCCCCTACCCTGCCCTGCCCTGCCCTGGCTCCCCTGCCCTGCTCTGCACTGCCCTGCCCCCCCTGCCCTGGCTCCCTTACCCTGCCCTGCCCTGCCCTGGCCCCCCTGCCCTGCTCTGCCCTGCCCTGGCTCCCCTGCCCTGGCCCCCCTGCCCTGCCCTGGCCCCCCCCCGTGGGTTCTCTTACCTCCATGAAGACAGCCCCGACGGTGGCCTTTCCGACGCCAAACTGCTGCCCCACGGATCGGTACCTGTCCAGAGTGGCCAGCTTCCAGACAGCGATGCCGACCCGTTTCTGCACCGTGAGGGCACGCCGCATGGCAGTGTCCCGGTGCCTGAGTGCGGGGGTGAGCCACTGGCACAGCTCCAGGAATGTCTGTCGGGTCATCCTGAAGTGGCGGACCCAGTGGTCGTCGTCCCACTCCCCAAGCACCAGGCGCTCCCACCAGTCGGTGCTGGTGGGGTAGCTCCACAGCCGCCGGCGTGTGAGGCGGGGGGTGGAGCGGGGTGCTGCAGGGGGAGAGACTGAGCCCTGCTGCCCTGGGGGCATGTCCTCCCCTGGGGCAAGAAGGTGCTCAGCTGCCCCCAATATGACAAGAGCCAGGGCAAGCCCTGTTCCTGCCGGGAGGGCTGGGTGGACCTCTAGCTGCTGCTGCTGCTGCTGCTGGGGGTCCATGACTGTGGCGCTCGGGGTCTGTGTGCCTATATGGCTCGTCAGACCGCGTGCTGTGCAGGCTGAGTGTATGTGGGAGGGGCCCTTTAAGGGAGCGGCTAGCTGTTGCCCCGGAAGCGCTAGTCCGCCCGTTGACCCTGTCTGCAGCTGTGCCTGGCATCCCTATTTCGATGTGTGCTACTTTGACGTGTAGACGTTCCCTCGCTGCGCCTATTTCGATGTCGGGCTGCGCAACGTCGAAGTTGAACATCGACGTTGCCGGCCCTGGAGGACGTGTAGATGTTATTCATCGAAATAGCCTATTTCGATGTCGCAACATCGAAATAAGCTACTTCGATGTAGGGTGCACGTGTAGACGTAGCCGTTGTGTTTTAGGACACCCCTAACCATATCAAGATGCATTACTGCAGCCATCAAAGTAAAATGCTCACTCTTAACAGGATGCATTTACTATAAGTCTTGAATATTCTGTCTGAGGGCTACAACCAGGAAATTTAGATTGCATGTTCTTTGTGACTGGGGATTTCTTTTGATGTGTCACTGTACACTGCATAGCAAATCAAGCCCTCCGATTCAGAGGGAGCCTCTTGGCAATACAATAATAATATAATATGCAAATACTTTTTCACTGAGAAGAGATAGAAAACTATGTCCTTCCATGGCAAAGACTTCCAAGTGCAAATGAAAGTATGGAATTTATATTTTATAAGGTAAATCACTACTGTAAGTCTATCTCATGATCTCTGCCAGTCAACAAAACTTTTATGTCAATAATTTTCTTAAAATCTTCAGATTAGAAAATGCAGTTACTGTTTAACATAAATATGGACAATATAGAATGAAACACAAGGTTTTTTGGGTTTTTTTTGTAAAACAAACAGCGTTATACTCTATTCCAGGTTGACATTACCACAATATTGTGTCTCTCTAATGGCAGAATTCTGGTTGTTGGAACTCAAGGATGTCACGCATTTGTCCTTAGCAGCTTGGTGATTGACTTTAGACCTCAGGTTGTCATATCTTGCCAGCAACTTGTGTCATGTTGACTGATGGCAGGCAGAGAGATTCTTGAGGATGAAAGTGATGCATTGGTGTGAAGTGTAATAAACATGTCAAGGGGAACACTATATGAGCCACATGTTAGTTACCAAGGAAACTTACAGGACATATTTTCTAGAATTATTCATAAGGAAAAGAAATTGTTTAAGATAGTCTGAGGGCATGTCTACACTTCAATGCAAGCCTGAGGAACTCAAATCAGTTGACCTGAGTTAGGGAACCATAGGCTTGATTGTCTATGCTGTATTATAAACCTATGTTAAGATTTTTCCAAACTGTGCTCTTGCATCCAAACTGCAGACAAAATACACCTGAGTCAGAATAACCATATCTCAGAGTCCCTACACCTCCCCCTACTAAATATGGCTGCTTCATCCCTTTTACTGTGGGGCACTGTGGGAAAACTTTGCTGCCTCTCCTTCAAGTTATCAGGAAGCATTTCATTTTGCAAAAGACTTGATCAGTTCATTCTCCACTGCAAACCCAGGAGACTCTCTGATCATGTACTCACAGATCAGTGATCAAATGTGATGGGGTTAACTTTGAATCGAGCTGATACTGTTTTCAAAGTTGGGTGGGTGACTTCCATTTTCAACAGAGTGGATTTCAGAGTTTTGGGGTGGAGTGATCTAAGAAAGCTATCCTGTGGAATTGTAAGACACTTCAAGCTGACTCCAGGGACCCAAGTCAACCATGGTTGCATCCCAATTTTATTCAAGCTCAGATACTTCAACCCTACAGGGTCCTGGGACCTCGGATCCAAATCCTGCATTGACACAATAACCCTGTAGACACAATGGGGTTTAAACTTGAACCCAGGCTTCTTCTCGTGCTTATGTTGCATACCCTCAGTGGAGGCTTTGCTTGGAATTGGTCCAAAATCCCCTGTTAACAAGTGAGTGAATGAAAAGGCTCATATATTGTTTTAGCAGAAAGGCTCAGTGTCTGTCTCACAGAGCTAACAGCAGGCCAACCTGTTGATTTGACTGCTAAAGCAAAGAAATAGCATATTTTAAGGCAAAGGCCCACCTCCTGCAATTCATTGATTTCCATGGACTCTGCTAGATGCAGCAAGTTGCAGAAATGAGGATAAATGAAAGTGAGATTTTTTATTTCAATGAAACATTTTTAGTTGCTCTTCCTTTCTCTGGACAACTGGTGGTTTTTTGGCTTTTGCTGTTCCTTCGCGCCTGGTTCAATTGTTCTTTGATTACTTTTGTGTATTTTGCATATAGCCCCAGCATTACTCACTGCTGCAAATTTTCTCTTTCTGTTTTCCCCAAGGCACTGGAGACATGCTCTGTATTAGCTGTAAAGTAGGATAGGTCTAATAAGCCTGACTTCAAATCATACAGAAGATTAACCATAAGCCTGAGAAACGTGAACACTTGAAATAAAGGTTAATTTATCATTTAGCAAACAGCCTATATCTGGATCATTTTGATCTAGTTGGTGCTTTCAGGCAGTGCCTGGAGTAAAGGCCACAACTGAGGCACAGTTCTTTCCTGCTCCCTGCCTTCTCCACAGAAGAATTAAGTCAGTAATAGTGTGGAAATCATAGACTCCATATTTATGAGTTGCTGGTGGAAGTGGAAGATTGCACAACCCCCTCTCTGCCCCACGGCCAAACCCACTCTACCCCTTCCACCAAAACCCTTCTCCTTCCCAACCTTTTCCCATGCCCACTGTTTCCCAACACCACTCCCCAGCACAACCTTCCCCTGCTCCTCCCCCTGCTCCCCTGCACCTCCAGAACACCACTGAACAACTGACCCAGGGCAGGCAGGAGGCAGTGGCAGGAGGGGAGAAGCTGTTCACTGGGAGCGCCTATGTGTATTCAGCACCACCTATTTTTTCCATACGTGATCCAGCCCAGGAGCATTCACAGAATCAGCACCTATGCTTCAAAGGTTGAAAGTCATCTTATTGCTCACAACCAGCCAGTCAGTATACAGCTTATGTGTGGAATCAAGTTTCCGCCCATTCATCTCCCTTTTCTGCATTCTCACAGGTCTCCTGCTGCCAGCAAGACGTATCCAGAAAGATCCAAGGCCCAAAATCCAGATAGATGTTATTCAATCATGCAGGAAGGGAGAGGGGGTCATATTTCCTCCTAATTTCCACCAATATAATCCAGTGGCACACCACTGACTTAAAAGGCACTATTTGTTATGCCATAGCAGACTTAGGCTATGTCTAGACTGCAGGCTTCTGTTGACAGAAGTTTTGTTGATGGAGCATGCATCCAGGCTGCAGATCTCTTGGAAGAGTTCTGTCGACATCCCTGTACACCTTGTTCCATGAGGAAGAAGGTATGTCTCAACAGAAGGGTTCTTTTCAACGTTTGGCCCCATGAGGATGGCCCAAGTGTCAGAAAAACCTCTCCCGACAGAACGGCCAGAAAAAGATATACAAACGTGTTGCACAATTTACATATCTTTTGCCGACAGTTCTCAGCAATCTAGACACAAACTTAGTGACAATAATATGCTCACAGAATGATCAAAAACAGAAGTAACGGTGCTTTAGTATATTTTAGTTTTTTATTTGTTCAACTATAGAAGCTAATTTACAAAGATCTAATTGAAATAATTCTAATCTTATCCACAAAAAAATCGATATTTTTCCATCTTCTATCTGAAATGTTGTAATTTTTACAGTATTTTGTAAAGGGAAAAAAAGAGAGTGTTATGAAATCCTTTTCTTCATGTAATAATTTCATACGCTTACTTTGATTGCTACTATTGACCTTCAAACATCTGTTATTGCATTATATCCATAAGTTTATTTTAATATTTTCACTTGGTCTAATTACCTGGATCAATCTATATCATGCCCTTCAGAGAAATATACAGCTGAAGTTTGGGTTTTTAAATACTAATTTAAAAAGTCATTAGTGTAAGAATTAATTTCCTCTCTTTATATTTTCCTCTCCCTCTTGATAGCCATAAGAGTAAGCTATCTACCTGTTGACATCCAGAACTCCCTTTAATTACTGTGGTTGGATTCCCATTTTAAACAATAGTGTAATGAAATAAACCTCTGTTTACTGAGTCTATTTAACGCAATCAGATCTGTGAATCAAATAAGTCACAAATGAAAACACTGTAACTTTTCCTTGCATTCTACGGCAATAGATTGGGTATAAAGACTGGATTCCTAAATACTGAATGTTGTAGTAAGGTATATGCAAATGCACACATACCAGACATCAAACCACTGCAATTCTTTCATTTTGATCAATGTCTACTTGTCTTATACATATTCCTCACAAACACTTTCATATAGATGACTATAAGGATGCAGGAACATAACAGTATTTCTCTGGACGTTCTCTGTTTTAGAAATCAGTCGTATAAAATATCATTCATTATCTGCCACTTTTGGCTACTGATGATCTGATCCAGATTCTAGTGGCACGTAACCTATTGACATAGGACTTAAACTTGCCATCGAAAATAGAATCACTTCAGGCTTATGATATGAACATTGAAAAGTCAGAGCGGTACACGTTGAACCTCTTTAGTATGGCACTCTCTCATCCATCAACAACAATCATCTATCATGATTTTAGTTAGCTGGATGACCATTTATCATGGGTGTGGCCAAGTTTCCTGTGGTCCCATCAAGTTTGTTTACAACCACCCATCCTCTCTCTCAATGGTCTGTGCTGTTATATATCTGTAATTTACCCAATAAGCCCAATAAGCAGTGGAAGTGTTGGTAATTCTGCTAGACAATATTGACCTCCTGTGGTCCAAAAAATTCTCTTGTTGGACACCAGTCAAGTCCTGAGGGTGCTGGACTAGAGAGGTTCAACCTGTAGAAGGCAGTCGTTTGCTAAAGGCCATCACTTTGATATGATCTTGCGTGTAGTCCACATTTATGCAATATGATTAGAAGGTCCACAGGAAGAGGGATTGCTTCCTGACCTCTTTCCCCACAATTGCTCTTCCTTTCTATCTTTCTCCACCTGAACCATGTTCACAGAGCTGCGGTTGAAGGAAGCAGAGCATGAGACCAACCATGAAGGACATAAAAACCTAAAATCTTCCCACACTAGCTGTAAGATTTTCAAAGGACTGTTTCAAGTCAACTCTGTGCAGTACCCTGGCTACGTGATAGCCATTGAGAGATGATGCAGCTGCTCCCTGCACAGACCTCATCTATGGGCTGGAAGAGCTGGGTGCCTTTTCTATGGACTACTCATGAGGAGTATACGCAGCAGGAATGGGGGAAAGTAGGAAGATTTGGTGAAGTATAGTAGAGCAGGGTAGTGCCCCATTTTCCTCCTCACTAGACTGCATGAAGAAAACCCAGCGTGGGAACAGCCTTTCACCCTGTTTGGCTCTTTCTGATTCCCAGCCCTGTCTCTGGAGCTGCTGACAAGCCACTATTAGCTCCTCTTTTCCTGGGGCTATGTGCTGATGTTGTTACTTTAGAATGCTGATAACTATGAAAATAAGCATCTAATGAGCTAATCTTTGGTCTTCTGCACAAGATCTGAACTATAAATTCTAATCAAACATAACTGCTCCGTATCTTGTCCCTTTTCACTAGAAGGCAGCAAAAAATCATTAGAAGAATTTTATTGTGCCATAATTCATAAGGCATTGTCTCTTTAACCTCCATCTATTTTTACTACATTTAATAGAAAATTGTAGCTTAGTGAATGGGGGCTTTATTCATGAAAAAAAGATGAAAACTGATGAGCTAGTTCAGGTGTCATTCAGGCAAAAATATTTTTGAAATATGCTATTGTTCATTCCCAACCATGAGGAGTTCACATCTCCACTCCTACATACCAGTTTAAATCAGTGTGACTCCACTGAAATGAATGGAGTCACACCAGCATAAACACTGCAAGAATGTGGTGGTGAACCAGGATATGTCTGGAGACTTTTCCTAAATTATATTCACTTTCGTATAAGGCAGGGAAACCTCAGTAAGAGCTTGAGGTGAAGCAAACATGCAGGAAAGTTCATGAGGACAAGGTATTTTACAATTTTCTTGGTAATTCTCTCAGAAATTGAGAAGAATGGCCACCTCACAAAAGCAGATGCAAATGTTGCAAATATGTAGCATGACTTTAGAGCAGACCACACACCAAATGGTTCAAATTAAGCAGGTCTAAATGAGAAATCATGGTTTTATCATCCTTGACAAGCAGAAATAAGTCAATATCCTTCTCTCACCCCCATATTAAGGAAATTAGCAGTGGCCTTTGAGGTTGTCGCTTAAAGAATTCAATAGATTGACTTTTTTATGAGTCTTATAGCTGAAGCCATGCTTTGTTTCTCACACACATTCCTGCCAGTGTTCAGTTTCTACTTGGATGCTTAAATACAAAAGAGGATTTTTTCTACTCTTTCAGAAAGATGTGTCATTTACATTACATTTTTGCAAAGCATCCAGTGAAAAACATTATTCTGTTTATGTTCAGAGTTATTTCGAGTTGAGATTGACAATTTTATTTTAAGTGTTCAAGATAAATTACTGCAGATCACAAGGTGTCTGAGACTTACAAATGTTTCCTTCTCTATCTATTCAAATCAATTTTTACTAGTTTATCTTCTCATTTACCCATTAAAACATACTTGACATCCCTGTATTTAAATCAGGGAAAATTCATATGAATGCAGTAGATTACAGCCATGTATATCATATCTTCTTCCCGATGCATGTTGTAACCTAGACAACAGGCAAGATAATTGCTTAGGCCAGAAAATAAAGCATTGCTTTGGCATAAGGCACACAAATGGAAAAAATCCATACTGGAAATTCATTGAAAGTATCTTTTCCATGTTTGTTTCTACTTCCATAAACTCTTACTGCTATAGTTGCGTTTGGAAAGTATTATCTTTTATAGAAAGATACACAAATAAAGATGGAAACAATGTCACCGTAATGAAGAACAGCAGCAATAAATATAAAAAAGGGTAAACATTTGTCATTCTCTGGTGAGGACATAGCTTATATGTCTCTACATTCTGCTGTAAATCAGAATTCTGTATTTTTATGAGAAACTGCTTAAGCACAATGTAAATTCACAGCTGTAAAAGTCATGCAGTCAATACATCTTAAGCTACAATTTTTGATTCTGAGCACCAGAGCCTTCAGATGTGAGATATGAGATATGGGATGTGAGATGTGAGAGTTGTGAGTGCTTATCACCTCTAATAATAATTTCTCAGTTAAATTGTTCATATGCACCACGGAGAACACTAGTCTACCTGCTCTGGGAATACAGACTTGCATCACTTGGGGAATCTCTCCTCTCAATTTTTAGTAATAGCAGGACTTATTTCTTCTGACCAGTCAGTAATTTACAAGGCAGTTATCCAATTATAAAGGGGTATAGCCACCTTCTTCTAGGTCTTAATAGTCAATCAAGGCAAGTGCAATGTGTGCTTACAGTCATTTGATGTCAATCTCTCGGCTGTCATTTTTTTTAATTATGTTTCCAGGGGTAATGATTACCTGGAAAACTTTGAAAACATGAACTGAGAAACTGCTGAGTCCATTGAAGACTTGGAACAGTAGTTCTGAGAGGTCTGAATGCCCAGTCCATCCCAATGCAGTGTTATTTGGAGGTAGGTAGGGTTCTGCTGACACCACCCTAGCCCATGACCCTATATGTAGGCAGAGACAATTGTTTTCTTACCTGAGTGGTCCTGTGAGGTGAGCCTTCCATAAGAGAAAGTATGGTGAGGCATGTCTCAGCCCTGATACTGCCTCCATAAGGTGAGACGGCCAATGAGATCCTAGAACTCCAAATTGCACACACACAGGACAGTATTTTAAACCTTGGGTGGCTAAAGCTAAATCTATATTTAGACATTTAAATAACTTTTCCTGATTATCAGAGGGGCTGGATATATGCACTTTATGTTGAAGCAAATAGGAGATGCATGTAGCTGAAAAATCAGTTCAATTATTTCGGGCCCTAACTACATATTGCTGACATTTGCAAAATGAACTTTTGTTTTGAGTGTGGATCAAATTTTGTGTGCTCTTTGACACCTAAACCTGGGGTTCAATTTTCAAGTATGAGGTTTGAGCACTTTGTAAAAATCTGGACCCAATGTCTCAAGTTGGACACCCAAAACTTAATGGCTACTGAGCTCACTAGTCACTTTTGAAAATACAAGCCAGAGTAGAGTATACACACACACATGTGTATATATATTAGGCCTCATATTTCAATTTCAATCTGCACTAACAATTGTTGAGGCAGACAGAGCCTCATATTATATTATATTTTATATACCTGTTTCACCAACCAAATGAACAATATGTGTGGTGGATAGAACAGTGAAATACACACACATTTCTTAAATACAATTTTTAAATAAACATTCTAAGAGCATAAATATGTAATTGTTGGAGTTTTACAGACATTTAATTCAGTAAAGGGATTTCTACTTTGATCCTGAAAACCTGGACAATCTAGTCACATACGCAAAAGTTTAAACTTTACCGGATCAGACCCTCAACAGTGCTATTTTGTTCTCTCTAAACAGCAGAGCAAATTAAATGTGACACCACCTATTGCATGTTTGCATTAATTCATATCATGTAGCATTCTTGCTATCTCACATAAGATATGCAGTCTCCTCCTATGCTAAGCACTGGCTGGTACAATTCAATAACGAATGTGTGTGAAGCCTAAAGAGATGATTTCAGCTTGTTGTTATCTAGCTGGGTCAGAGATTAGATGGGGAGGACAGAAGTCAAAAGAGACGGTCAGCATAGGTGGCCTGTGGATAAAGAGTTTCATTCTTCAGTGCAATCAATCACTTCCAGAAACACAGTTTGCCTCGTGAGCACAAAAGCAAATAAATATGACTAAAGGATTGAAACCTGCTTTAAAGAGGCACACATGGATCTGCCTAAGTAATGATGCACCAGTTCCATATTTAAAATTTTAGAGTAACACAGTCTAAATGTACATACACAGGAGGCTCAGCTATGTTCTCTTTTACCCTGATTTCACAACTGTGTCATTCCACCAGCTTGAGTGGAGCAACTCCAGATTTATACCAGTGCAGATTCAAGCCAAGAATATTTCATGCTTGGGTAACAGCACTCTGATTTATAACATGCCAGATTATAGTTTTCCCTCATTAAAAGTTAACTGGATAATGTTCAAGAGATTTAGAATGAAGAGTGATACATAAAATCACAAAAATGCAGGTGTAAGGTACTTGTTGTTAATACATTCTGAGCAAAGTCTACATAACCTGTTTCAGAGGAAATATGAAAAACATTTGAAGTGAAAGCAGATCAGATTGTATCTTCCTGTTCTATCCACCATGCATATTGTTTATTTGGTAGGTGAAACAAGTAGAAAATAATTGAAGAGGGCCAAAATTTTCAAATTTAGCTGCCTGAAATTAGGCCCCATAATTCAATCTCAATCCTGCACCCACAGTTGTTCAGGCAGACAGTGGATAGAACAGGAAGATACAATCTGATCTGCTTTCACTTCAAATGTTTCGAAAGAGCTGCATCTATATTTTGTGACACACAGTCAGGCTGCATCTACACTTACATTCCTCTTTCGAAAGAGGTATGAAAATGAGGGAAAATGCAAATGCAAATGAGGTGCACATTTGCCTCATTTGCACATTTTTCTTTCAAAGGAGCTTCTTTGGAAAGAAAAAAGTAGTGTAGATGCAGCTCGTTCAAAAGCAAACCCCATCTTCAAAAGAACAAAAAAGGAAGAAGGGTTCTTTCGAAGATGGGGTTTACTTTCGAAAAAGCCACATCTACATTGCTTTTCTTCTTCCGAAAGAAGCTCTTTGGAAAGAACATGCAAATGAGTAGCCAGATATGTAAATCTGCACCTCATTTTTTCATTTTTTCTATTTAGACATTATGATCTTTTCAAGCAGGGACTTTCTCTCTCTCTTTCACTCTCTGTACAGCACCTCGCATAATTGGGCCCCAATGCATTGCATTTATAAAATTTAATATTAAGCATTCACTCTTTAAGTGGCAGCTTTCGTCATATCCTTGCTTGTTCTACAACCTAGGGGTCAAGTAAATGGACCTTGCAGGACTCCCTGATTGTGAGTAGCCATGGGCTATTTCAAACCAAATGGAGGAATAAGTTCCAAAGTTGAGATTGCTTGTAAAAAATATCCAAAGGGTAGTTCCCTTTCATTTACACTAAGATGGCTCCAAGTTGTGCACCTCAACTGACTAAATTTGAGGCAATGAGTCCCTCTGGTAGAGAGCTCCTAACCTCAGGCATATGCTTGATGTAGTCTTGGAGAGGGCTGAGGTTGTTTCCAATCATGAGGAAGGTGTGAGAAAGCTTCTGTAGGTGTCTAGTGGCTGAGTTCCTGGTGAAATACCTATTCTGCTACAGCTGGCGTTTGGTGTTAGTAATAGTAGGGTTGCAGACAGAGACTTCAATAAGCATCTTTATGAATTTAAGTTAAATAGTTATATAAATAAAGTCTTTCTAAGTGAAAATTAAAATCCTAAACTTCACCCAGAAACAATCAGGCTGGCAACACCATTCCAGAAGCATTGGTATCATGTGTTTGTAACACAATGTACTGCATGATAATGAATGGCTGTACTCCAGAACAGCTTCCTTTTGTAAGATGTTTAAAGGGCAATACAATGAAGGTAGTTTAGTCTTGAGGTGACCAAGAGATGGGTGTTATGGTAGCCAGGTTCATGTCTAAAAGAAACTCTTCCACTCCCCTGGTGTGCTGAACATGTGAGAAAGCCTTTTATGGTCACTGCTGATATACAATCATTTAAAGAACAGCTTGGGATCTGACACTAGCCCTTAATTACTGATTGTGGGGGGACACATATTTATGAGAGGGGAAGATGTAACCCTGACCATATTTTATGATTACCTCCCACATAATATCAACATCCCATCAATCTCATCCACACTCATCTATGCTACAATTGCAACCAAACATGGGTAAAATATTCATCATCAGTAGCTGGATTGAGTCAGAGATACAAACCTCCATGTCATCAACGCAATGAAAACTATATTACCCAAAAATAAAGGTAAAAAGAGAAAAGTAATAACTGAAATTTGTGCATCTAAGCTTGAAATGACACCTTCGCAACTTTTATTAGACAAAGTATTTTTATAGTTCCCATCAACATTGTGAGAAAAACTACATGCATACGTTCAGCTAATTTGCAGAGTGAATAAATTGTCATATAACAATTGGAGTACTCCTTTCTCCTCCACAGTTATTCAAAATTCTTGTTTACTGTCTAGAAAAGCTATGTCATCAATATCTATTGTAAGAGGTTCCTACTAACCAGTCTTAAAAAGCAGTGTATTAGATGGATAAACTAAGACTAATGTTTTCAGCTAAAACAAAAGAGCATGACCACAAGGAATCCATGCAGCTATACAAGAAAACATTTAAATCACTAAGAACCCCTTATACTTTTGTTTGTTCTGATTATAGTTAACATTTGATTAGGTAGATGCCTTGAGTTAATATTCTTCTTAATTAAATGGGACTCCTCCTCCCTCACCCCAAGGGAAAAAAAAACTGATCTTATTTTTTTCAAATGCTAATTACAATAAGCAGTGAAAGTCCTAAATCAGAAGGTTTTGTTCAGTCCTGCTGCTTCATCTATTTGGATCCCACTCACATTTCCATTGGGGGTTTGCTCTTTTGTATCTGTGATAATAGGCACAGATGTTGGGTCCATCTTACGCAAAGCAACTTTTGCTTAATGACCACTTTGAATGGGTCCCAGTTGTACCTGTTCAGCATTTTAAAGTAAAACAGAGCACTTGATTGCCTCCAAAAATCTTGTCCACTTTTTGTGAACCTGATTATGTTGCCTTAAGTGAGGAGGTAATCTGAGCAGCAGCCACAACGTTAGCTGGAGCAGGGCCAAGCTCATCAGCACCGTAAGCATTTTTGGTTGTTGTTCATAGTCTGAATACAGAGGTACTGCAGGTTAATTGCAACATTAAATGACACTTCTAGTGTACAGCATTGTTAAAAGAGTACCAAAGGGAGCTACATGCAATTACTTATTATGCACTAAATGGATGAGGAATGGCAATATGTAAAATAATTATATTGATCTCAATATGACATTTTTGCACAGCTGCTTTTCTTCGTCATGTGGAAATTTACTAGCCTTCTTATCTGCTACCACTTCATGTAAGTGCAACACACTTTGATATCTTCCTACATTATACTTACTGTCTATCTTGTTACCAGTCTTTCTCCATCATAGTATTCTAACATTAACTAGAGTAAACCCCATTATTATTGCACTTCATATCAGAGTTGCTCAGAACTTTCAACATTTTGAAAGAAACTACCATCAGTTATTCTGTTGTAAAAGTAGACTAAATTCTATTGATTCCTATTCAGTCACTTTCAGAATTATTGTACAGTAATTGAGAGCTGAATTTGGCTTCTTACTGCCCTTACAGGATATTTTAATGTAATTATTGTAGGTGAAGTACTTCCTATCATGAAGGATGCCAGAGACTAGAGCTGTATGGAAGATGGAAATTCCATGCCATGAAGGATTCTGAGATTTCAGTTTGGCTTTGTTCCAAATAAAAATGAAACCCTAAGTATTTGAAAATCTCTGCAAAAGAGAATTCTGAAAAAAAAGAATTGTTTGATTAACTGAAATGTTTTCTTGAGAGATTAAAATAGTTTAGTTTCCATTTAGCTTTATATTTTATGTTGCGATGTAAAATACAAGACACAATAAAAATATTAATCAAAGTAATTTCTAAACAAAAAAACAAAATTGGAATATTGATTCCCAGTTTTCTTCCAGAATGAAACTTCCATGAAATTAGCATGATATCAAGAAGCATTTCAATTTTAATGGAACTATATTCTTTGACACAAAATGGCAAAAGTTTTCCCATCAACTCTATGGGACATTTCCCATTATAAAATCCCTAATTTCAGTTGCTTATAACTTTGCAAACTTAACCATTTGGACTGAAATTTTCCATGTCAAGTGTCTGTATCTGATGGAAAATTTTAGCCAAAACAGTTATTTCTAAGAATAAGATCAGAGGAAAAATAAAAAAAATTCTGTCATTCTTTCCTTGAGAAGCAAGAGACATTTTGCCAATGTCAGATATGTGTGCTGTCCCCATGAAAAACTGGCCCATATTTAGCAGTTATATGCCCTTGAGAAAAGATTACTTTGTGCATACTGAGTAGAGGATTTAACTTATCTTAAGTTTCTCCCCTTGTGAATTTGCATTGTGACACAGTCTTGCCGTATGCCATTTTCCCACAGGACATCTGCCTCATTCAGTGCACAGATTTGATGCACTAGGATAGTGGCTTTCAACCACTCTTGACTACTGTATCCCTTCACAGGAGCCTGATTTGTCTTGCATACCCAAGTTTCACATGTCTCAAAAAGTGCCTTGAGGTCTTCTTACAAATTAGACATAAAAATACTGAAAAATTGCTATTACTGAAAACATGCTTACTTTCTCACTTTTAGCATTTCATTATAAAATAAATTAATTAGAATATCAAATATTGTACTTACATTTCAGTGTCCAATATTTACAGCAGTATAAAGAAATCACTGTGTGAAATTTTAGTTAATACTGACTTGACCAATGCTTTTTATGTAGCCTGTTGGAAAATGAGGCAAATATCTAGCTGAGCTGATGTCACCCCTGGAAGACCTCTGCATACTGCCAGGGGTGTACGTATCCCTCACTGAGCACCACTGCACTAGGAGGCACATGAAGGCAACTTTATCTAGGCTTTCCAAATGTTCAAGTGCTTAAAAAATTATTTTATTTTTTAATGTAATCTTTAAATTATACTACATGTTCACTCTTACTTATGCTGGAGAAAAGACTATGAGGGAATGTATGCCACTGTATTTGTCAGATGTTGCAAAGTAAATAAGGCATGGGCCATTAACTGAATGATAATGTAAAAATATTGAACAGCTGGCCTTTTTCTCTGCCCGCTCTCCATCCTGTGCCCTGAAGGAGGCAGGGTTCTTGTAGGGATAAAATAGTGATCATGTAATTAAAAACTATATCATACACAAAAGAGGCAGACTAAAGTTTGTGTGGACAATCTACATTCTGGCATCTTCTAACTTTTAAGTGCTTGGTTTTGCCACATATTTAAGATTTTTAATGTGCAACTCCTGTTTAAATACAAATCCCCATTGCCACACTGAAATTTTTTACACTCTATCCAATATTTCATAAAGTACAGCTGTTATCTAATCTGAAAAGGAGTATTCTTTAGATGGACAGATACTCATACACCATTATTTCATTTTGCCATGTTTTTTATAAATATGTCATATCCTAAAGCAAGGCAAAGCCACTTTATGTAAGTTACAAATTACATGTAATACAAGTAACAAAATCAAATGTAAGCACGGGGGGGGGGGGGCATTGAAACCAAATATCTGATAGCTACCCTTTAACTTACTGAAACATACTAAACTGACTATTCAAATTAATATTATGTTCTGTTTTCTTCATTGCAAAAGGAAGAACGAGAAATGTTTGTAGAGTTTTGTTCTTTATCAATTTCTTTTGTAAGTTACAACTATGGTCCCCAAATAGCTATTCATCATCCTGTTAAGCATGGACCAAGTATATTGCATATGCTAAAGACAGTGAGAGGCACAGATATACAGAGAGTAAACTACCAACGACAGAGCACAAATTTGTAGTTCAGCCAGTCTGATGATCATAATATTCAATTCCAGAGTATGGTCATTGCAACCGGTTATTCTTGTTATGTCTTGATCCCACTGGCTGCATCTCCATGTGCTGTTTCTTCTGGAAGGGCACACTAATGAGCTAACCAGAATATGCTAATGAGGCACAGAAGCAAATTTTCCACATCAAAGGACATTCCAGACTCTTACCAATTTTTATTTCCAACTGGATCACCTACAGAACCCCTAATCTTGACCAGCTGCTGGGGTCAAAAAAGGGGAAAAAAGTCTTTGGTCATAATTTCTGCTAGCTGACTTGACAATAAAATATAACATATCACTAATAGTAGTTAGTTTATTAGCAACGTATATTGGTTATTTTTGGCATAAAGTGCATATGTGTATACACAGACAAACACACTAGCAATAATAATAATTATTTGTGTCTGTCTTTATTTTCAAATGACAGTCATCAAATTTGCCCCTAAATTTATGTTTTATGGCAACAAACTTTTATAAAACTTAAAAACCAAAATAAATGTTTCCACAGTTTAAAATAAAACTCACATATAAAAGGGTATGTGTTCTATTGGTGATGGGGGGTGTTGTTTTGTTTTTTTTAGAAATCTGATGTAGTGTTTGAAATCAAACAGTATGGGTGCATCTACACTAGGAACTAACTGTGAAGTTAACTTTGAAGTTAGGCACTACATCGAAGTAGCCAGCAGGAAGTCTACATACTTTTTCCCTTACTTGGAAGTTAAGTAGGATGCCCCACTTCGAAGTCCTTACTCCATTCCCAGGAATGGAGTAGTGCCCTACGTCAAAGTTTAACTTCAAAGCAGGGCGTGTGTAGCCGCTCTACTTCAAAGTTGTACTTTAAAGTAAGCAACTTCAAAGTTATTTTTGTAGTGTAGACACTGCCTATGGCATTACAAACCTAAGATGAAACAGACTTCACAGATTTTCTATATCTAAACTGAAATTAATTCAGAAAATGGACAAAGGCCCAAAGAGGGCTACAAAACTTTAGACCACCTACAGTTCTGAGCTAAAAAATCACAAATAATGCCAAGCAAAACTGATTTCAAAAATTCTCTTAATCTCCATGATCGAAGGTGTTGTTTAGAAATTGATAGACATACTGTTACCCCCACCTTTGACCTGAAAGATTACACAGCAGTCAGTAACTTGTGGGTTGTTTTCCTCAGGAGAGGAAACTGATAATGGAGCCAAGAATTTTTATTTGGTTCATTGGTTGGTTGCTTTTACTGCTGTCCTGTTTATTTATGAACAACGTACACTAAGTCCTGTTTCCCAAAACACAGCAGGAATCAAGCCAAAGGAGACAGGAGTTCCTTTGTTTACCATTCCAAGCCAAGCAGGCTGGCCATGGCCTAGAGGAAATCCCCCTGGCGGAGCTGCTGAGGATCCATAAGGGTCTCCACAGTGGCTCGACTCTGTGCTGAGGTTGCACTGTGCTGTGTATAGCCTGACAGCCCTGAGCACATGCAGGATGTGCATGTTGGGAGGGGCCTTTTAAATGAGCAGCTGGCTGTGGGCACTGGAGGGGCTTGTCAGCCATGCAGCCTCCTTCTGTGGCATTTCCTGGCTTTTTACTTCAAAATAGGGGCCATGGGTATATAAATGCTTCCTTTCAAAGTACCAGGCTGCTACTTGGACATAGCAGATGGTGAATTTGATCTGTTTTTTTGTGTCTGGACACACATTTTCAAAGTTCATTACTTCGAAGTTGAACTTCAATATAAGTTCGTTCAAAATTATGGTGTAGTGTAGATGCTTCCACTTTTTCCTAGGTCTGACTACAATGCCCTGTGCTGTTTGGATTTTCACCCTCTGTGTCTGGGCAGCCTACTGGTCAGTGAAGCCCGTTGAATGCACTCCCCATTATGTTTGTAACTGAAAATCTGAAGAAGCAACAGTTTTGTGTGTCACTGGTGATGAGCATTTTGGAAACAAAGAAAACAGCATTTTCTGAATTAACATGAGCTGCTAAATCTAATTATTGCTGGAGAAATGTGAAAAAAAGTTGGTGTCATGATTATTTGCCCCTAAATATCCACTAGGTGCTTCCCTCCAACACGCACTTTTTTAAAACATAGGGGCCAGCTGGGTGCCAATCAGCTGCTTTATACATTCTCTCCAGTCCATGGAGGGGGATTAATTATATTCAGAATGAAAATGTGCTAATAAGACAGTAGAATCTGGGCTGTGAGCAATCAGACACAAATATGCTTTCTCATTATATTATAAATACACCCTTCGTGCATGTTGTGGATTAGAAATTATTTTCAACATGTTTCTGCATATGAAAATTGGTTCACACTTCCTAATCTTGTTAGCACTGTAGTATGCCATTTGTTGAAGTTTCATTTTAATTCCTAAATTACTTGTCATTGGTTACTCTAAATAGCTTAGGGGTCCATTATATCCATTAAAGTTCTAGAAAAGTACAGTGAAACTCTCTCTAATTAACCTAAGGTACAGCCACAGTTCTTTCATGTTAAACATAACGTGTAGATTTCACAGTGAGGGTACATGATGCCAGGTAAGAAAAATCCACTCATGTTACAGAACGTAAGTATATGTCACCCTGAACTTTGTCCCGTCATGCATATTCTTCTATTTTTTCCCAAGTTCTATCTGCATTTTTCTTTGTTTCCTTGCCATGGCAGCAAACAGTGTCAAGCTGGGGAACCAAATGGATATCTGCCTAGCCAGATGCTTGTACTACACTCTTAAGGATTTGGCTGACAAGACTCTAGGAAAAATATGGTCAGCCCAGATTCAGCTCCAAGACATGATGTATCAGTTTTCGAAACAAGACTTTGAAGTAATTTAACACACATATTCAAGATTTTGCCAGCAGGCCAATTGTCTTCTTTACAATAGCTGTGTCTACACGTGCACGCTACTTCAAAGTAGCGGCACTAACTTCGAAATAGCGCCCGTTGCGGCTACACGCGTCGGGCGCTATTTCGAAGTTAACTTCGACGTTAGGCAGCGAGACGTCGAAGTTGCTAACCTCATGAGGGGATCGGAATAGCACCCTACTTCGACGTTCAACGTCGAAGTAGGGACCATGTAGACGATCTGCGTCCCGCAACATCGAAATTGCTGGGTCCTCCATGGCGGCCATCAGCTGGGGGGTTGAGAGATGCTCTCTCTCCAGCCCCTGCGGGGCTCTATGGTCACCGTGGGCAGCAGCCCTTAGCCCAGGGCTTCTGGCTGCTGCTGCGGCAGCTGGGGATCCATGCTGCAGGCACAGGGTCTGCAACCAGTTGTCGGCTCTGTGTATCTTGTGTTGTTTAGTGCAACTCTGTCTGGGAGGGGCCCTTTAAGGGAGCGGCTTGCTGTTGAGTCCGCCCTGTGACCCTGTCTGCAGCTGTGCCTGGCACCCTTATTTCGATGGGTGCTACTTTGGTGTGTAGACGTACCCTCGCAGCGCCTATTTCGATGTGGTGCCGCGCAACATCGAAGTTGAACATCAACGTTGCCAGCCCTGGAGGACGTGTAGACGTTATTCATCGAAATAGCCTATTTCGATGTTGCTACATCGAAATAAGCTATTTCGATGTTGGCTTCACGTGTAGACGTAGCCAATGACTGGTAAATGCCTATGATTTAGTGTCTATGTCCTTTTTAAATACCTTATTCAAAACAGTGGGTTTGATTCAGGAATTGACTCAAGTTGATAAACCAGAAGGTAAAGCATCTAAAAGGCATTTGATTTTGGTTTTGACTTAGACAAAAAAGGATAAAAATATGCAATAAAATTAAATAATCAAAGGCCCCCAAAAGTGAACATTCAGATGGCTGCCCTCACTAATGGACTCTCTGTTAATAAATCTGTAGCCCTTCAAACAGAATAGACTTTTAAAAGTCATACTTCAAAGTGTAAGCTGACCACAGGAACATTGTGAGAAGGAGTTTCCCTCCTTACTCATTCTCCTGAAGCACACTGTTATACAACTGGCTTGGTGTATATAAGTCTGACAGTGCCCAGTTGCTGTGATATTCATCTATGTCTAAAATGCTTTTACATCAGCTATGAGGTCACACTATTCCATATTATTAGACTACTAGTA
The DNA here is from genome assembly GCF_033958435.1 of Carettochelys insculpta. Classification (NCBI taxonomy): domain Eukaryota; kingdom Metazoa; phylum Chordata; order Testudines; family Carettochelyidae; genus Carettochelys; species Carettochelys insculpta. The sequence continues at coordinate 174,965,453 of NC_134139.1, read as the reverse complement.
GTAGTTCAGGGAATGTGGCACAGTGGGTGTCCTTGTGCATCCCACTGTTGAGAGAGAATTATGCATACCTTTCTTGTCCCAGTCCAGAGAGGATGTAGGTATGTTACTGCACTGCGGATACAGCTATACTTAATGAAAGATCAACTCATTCAAGACTGATCTTCCAGCGGTCAATTTAGTGTGCCTAGTGGGGACATGCTAAATTGAACCATCAGAATTCAATGCTCAGCCCTGCTACTTCTCATTTTTGCAAGGAGTATGGGAGGTCAATGGGAGAGTTTCTCTTGTCGACACCCCTCTGTGTGGACAGATTGATATATCGATCTTAAATATGTCAATTCCAGCTACGCAACTGTCATAGCTGGAATTGTGTATCTAAGATCATCTTTCAGGTCTAGTGTAGACCTGCCCTCAGTCTACGAGACTGACTGTCTAGAGCAAGCTGTGAAGTCTTACTTGGTTAGGCCTGGAGGTCTCATATTCAGTCCCCAGTGTTTTAGTGAAGATAGGAGCAATCACAAGGACATTGCAAAGCGATTACTGATACTTAGATCTGCAAAGGAGGCAAGGGAGTTGATCCTTCCTGGAGGGGAGCTCCCAATGAAACAGTGCAAATGCACTCTGCTGCTGGTGCAGGGAGCCACAATTTATTTTATTCCAAATGTGTGTTGGAATCATGGCAGTGTCCTCTGAACTAGCAGCTATTGACTGTTGGAGAATTGATACCACATTCATTCATTTAATATTGTCTGGCAAATTCCTTAAACCCCTGCAAAATCAGCATATTCCCTGTTAACCCTCAGTAAAATGGCAGGATGAATATTAATAGAATGGGGAATGTTTTATAGATGCCACTCTGATAGTATCTTGTCTTATTAATGTAGGTGAATTCATTCCTTTCATTAAAATTCTTTCATTATTGACTGCACACCATATACATTTCTATAATCTCCCGGCCTGAATGGATGTTGAGTCATAAATGTGACTCTTTGTCACAAATATTAATATTAGTCTTCTACTCTGCAGCAAGATACAGTGTCAGGCAGATTTAGATGAAAATTAAAAACATAACATAATGTATCAGGTTATCTGTCTCTGTTAAGTTTCTTTTCAACCTACTGAATGGATTTTAATTAATCTTTCTAAAAATAGTTTGGCTAAGAAGAACATATTTTCCAAGATTAACATTTGAAATGCATCACCAATTACTTATGGAAATGAAGAACATGCACATGTCCACACACACACACACAAAAGCTCTTTAACTCTTTCAGTGCAGAAGCTCTCAAATGATCTCCCATTATTTCTCAATGCCTCGTTCACAACAGTGCTTTTTCATGCCTAAAGACAAAGATGTTTAGTTAATTAGTTACATTCTTATTAATTTCTGAAAAGTAGATAATACAGTATTTAAGGTACTTTTTAGTCTATTTATTTCTAGTCTCATAATTATCGCAATCCTTTGCAAAAGTATCCAACTCTGTAATTTAAACCTTCTGCACTAGGTTTTTATTAAATGGGAGAGGTTTAAACTTATTAGCAAAAGTGGAAATAAAACAGATAGGACCTGTTTAATGTTCATAGTAATTTGTACTCTTTGCAAATTTAATATTGCTCAGCCATAAATAGAAATTGTCTTAGCAACATTAGAGTAATGGGCCCAGATATTTTTCAATGTAAAGATGGTTTGGGGGAATAACACAAAAAAGGTGGTGTTTGTTTCTGGTTCTATAGGCTGTCAGTCACCAATTAGCACTGCTTTTGTTTAATGACAGTAGACTAGAGCCATCAGTTAGACAGTATACAAAGCCCTACCATCTCTAACTAACGTTCAGTCTAGTTAAAACATTTTCTAGAAACAACCTGGCCTGAAGGTCAGGAAGGACATTCATTCCAAGGTTCTAAGTGGGCTAATTGACGCTAACTCTGAAGAAGAAAGATTCTCTGTTGATTTGGCCTGCATGGGTGAGTGCACATTAATAGCACAAAGGGCTCCATTATTGCTGTATCAAAGTAAATAGCTGAAAAAAGTGAGTCAGGGAGATGAGCGATGAGTTAAGTGTTAAGCAGACACTGAGTGCAAACAGTAGCAAGCACACAGTTGCACTTAGAAAGAATGTGGTATCTGTTAACTCCTTACGTTCCTCTATATTAGCCTATTCTATGAGAATTTTATTATGAGAATTAAGGAGACAGCAATTTTTTTAAGCTTCCCTGCTTCAACACATTTCAAATTGCTTACAATTTCCATTGGATGAGTCACATTTCTAGCTTGGAACTGAGTGGGGGAATTACCATTCCAAAGCTCACTTCAAACAGTGAACTAGGTCAGGTTCTTAACCTGGGGTAGGTATACCCCTTGGGGTATGCAGAGGTCTTTCAGGGGGTACCATAACTCATCTAGATATTTGCCTGGTATTACAACAAACTACATAAAAAGCACTACTGTAGTTGACACAAATGAAAATTTCATACAGACAATGACTTGCTTAAACTGTTCTGTACACTAGACACTAAAATTCAAGTACCATATTTATATTCCTATTGATTTATTTGATAATTATATGGTAAAAATGAGAAGACAAACAATTTTTCAGTACTACTGAGCAGTGAGACTTTTACATTTTCATGTCCAACTTTGCAAGCAATTTTCAAGAGATTCAGTGGCACTGGAACAATTTTTAGGGGAGGTGATGAGATGGGTCTTCCTCCCTGCTCTACCCTGTGCCTCTCACTGCTGTAGGCTGAGGCTGCAGTGGAGGCCTTGGTGGTCAAATCTCCCCAGCTGACAGTGGAACCCACAGTTGCTGGAACCCTAAGACAGTGGAGCCCATTGGGCCAGCAGTCAGGACTCCTTGGAGCTGGTGTCTGGGCTGGTGGGGATTCTGGGCACAAGCTGGCAACAAGAACTCTGGTGCAGGGCATGAAACTGGGGTTGCAGCAGCACCCCTCCCCCCATATCCTTACTTCCTGAAACTATGAAGAGATGTGAAATTCAGGGCATGCAAGACAAATCAGACTTCTAAAAGTGGGAACAATAATTTGGAAAGGTTGCGTGCCACTGAGGTAGGCTGTGTCATTTTTTCATAGCCCAGCATTGGAGTAAAGGAGAGCAGCACAGTCCTGTAGGTGTTCGTGAAAGGGTTCTGAGTCAGATAAATATCAGCCTACCGACCACTAGCTCCATAGTGCACCATCCTTCAGCAGAGTGCCGTGTGCAGGAACATGGCTTCACTTCTGTCACACCACTTTATGTCTAAATGGTGCACACAAGGGCCGTTTCTACACAGGCCACTTTCTTTGAAAGTGGCATGCTAATACACGGCCTGAAATATGCTAATGAGGTGTGGAGGCAAATTTCCCACATCTCATTAGCATCTGGTCTTGTGATTTGGAGTCCGGAAGACAGTTCTTCCGGACTCCAAAATGCTGTGTAGAAGTGTGGTCCCAGGGGAGCTTCTGGAAGGAAGTCCTTCTTCCGGAGGACCCTTCTTTCCCAAAAATTTTCAGGAAGGAGTGGCCTCCAGAAGAAGGACGTCCTTCCAGAAGCTCCCCCAGGGGCGCGCTTCTACACGGAGTTTTGCAGTCCAGAAGAATGGTCTTCCAGACTCCAAATCAAATGACCGTATGCTAATGAGGTGCCGGGAATTTGCATCGGTGCCTCATTAGCATATTTTGGGCCATGTAGTAGCATGCCACTTTCGAAGAAAGTGGCTATGTAGAAATGGCTAAGAGGTAGTACTGTGATCAACCCTCACAACACGTGCTTTATACACCCTGCTCAGCATATCCAGGGACAATCTCATCCTAAGGCTTTGTGTAGAGAAGGATTTAATAGTGTGCTATACCAAAAGTCTCGTGTAGCCAAGGTGGCACGTACTTCATCAAATGATAAACTAGCCAAAATAATGCGTAAAAAGGGCAGCCTCCACCAGACTTTTAGCACATATTAGCTGAAGTATTAGCTCAGTGTTTCTCAACATGGAGTATGTGTACCCTTCGGTATGTGACAGAAGCTGGGGAGTACGTGCTGGAGCCGTATGTGACTCTCTGAGCAATAAAATGCTCAGAGCCAGGAGACCACCGTGCGCCATTTTTCATATGTTCCAGCACTTGGAGGAGAAATGCATGGCAGCAGCAATGGTGGCAGTGCAGCAGTGACTCCGGTGAGTTGCCGGCATTGGATTACGGAAGGTTGGGTTCCTGGCTCTGGAGGAGGAGATGGGGATTTGATTAAAGTGGGGAGCTGGTGGTGCCTGGCTCTGGAATATTATGCTTGTTATCTGCAGTAAGTGATAAAATTACTATTTGCACAGTTTGAGTTTAATATTTATAATTACAACTGACAAGGTTTAAAATGGACTGATTCCTTGTGAAAACAAAGAATAAAAATGTAGATCTGGAAGAAGGTAGTATGCAGGAAACTATCAGAATCACTCATGCAGTTCTGGCTCTCAGCAATTTGAAACCTAGGCTTGAACATTTGATTTTGTCCAAACAAGCTCAAATATCACCTTAAATTAATTATAATTTTTCTTGTAATTTTATTGATCACTGTTCATTGATGTTTGCATAAAATATATACATATGCATGAATAAAATTGGACTTACTTAATGTTCATATAATTTTTTTTATTTATCCTCTTTGCACAATCATAAGTGCAATAGCAAGTTTATTGCCTATAGGCAATTTCTTCCTACCAACTAGTTACAATTAAGTTGTTTAAACAAAGGTGTTGCAATGGTATATATTTTTAAAAGGTGTACTTTATAAAAAACGTTGAGAAACCCTGTGTTAGACAAACCACTCTAGAGTTTGTTAAATAGCAGTTTCTAAAATCAGGCATTTTAAAATCATCCAGATTGGATAGCTTGCACCCAAGAGTTTTAAAAAAGCTGACCAAGTGACCCAATGCACACAACCAATGGCAACACACAAACTGAGAAGTGGTGGTGAAGTCTCAGGTCAACATACATGCATTTAGGCATTCACCCACACATTTCTGGCCAGGTTGCAATAATTTTTTTTCAATAAATCCCCGCTATTTTCCCTTTTTGACATTCTTTTATCAATGAAGTGTTCACTCCCCTTACCAAGCATAAACCCTTTCTAAAAAGCATACAGTAGAGTGTTTTTCATAATAGTCATTTATATTATTGACATAGTTTTTATTATACCTGCACTTTGTGTGTAAAGAGATGGAAAACTTTCTATATACATGCACGAATCAATTCTTCTGAATATGGAGTATGTTAATAGATCTCTCAACTAAAGCTATCCCTGGCCTTCACAAAATTTAATGATGTCTCATGTCATTAAGATAGATGGTCAACTGATTACCTGATTTGAATTTCATTTACTATATGAAGTCAAGTGTATTCAATACAGTTTTATTAGATATGCTGATTGACCCAGAAAGAAGGAAATATTAAGAATTAGGAAAGCAGTTGTTAATGTTATGAGGAAATTTTCAAAGTACAGATAATATTTGAGTTTTTCTTATCTATATTTTATAAATCACCTCCTCAAAAGACAATGGTAGTGGAGCATATTTGCTCAAAGGCCTCAGAGGAAGAAGATAACCTAGGATTGATTGACATAATATTGGATTTTAGATTTTTTTTCCCTGGGGGAACGTATTTTCTCCCAAGAAAAAATTTAACTTTTTGTTACAAATTTTAAAAAAATATTTAGTTTCCAGGGAAAAATTACAGATTTCTGATTTGACAAAAAGTCTGTACCGTGACAAACATGAAAGAAGTCACTTGAAAAAAAAGCTTTTTTCTAAATTTAGGTAGGAAATAAAGCTACTTTTCCACATAGCTCTTGGGTAAAAAATATTAAAAGATACAAATCAATTGATGGCAAGTAATAGAAAATATTTTATTGGATTTTACATGCAAGATTGTTTTTGTTTGTTTGGATGAGCTTAAAAGATTAAACCAGTACACAAGAGCAATGGGATTTTTTCCAACCTGTGAAGCATATTCCGGGGGGATCCTGTGAAGGTCAAAAGTATAACTGAGTTAAAAAAAAAGAATTAAATATGGTCATGGAGGATGGGTCCATCGATGGCTCTTAAGCAAGATGATCAGGAACATAACTTACGATTATGTTCTGGGTGTTCCTAAACCTCTCTCTACCAGAAGCTGGGACAGGATGACAGGGCTGGATAATGCAAAAACTGCCTTTTTCTGTTCATTCCCTTTGAAGCATCCTGCAGTGGCCATTGCTAGAAAACAGAATGCTGTGTTAGATTGGCTTCTGGTCTGATCCAACATGGCCATTCTTCTGTTTTGTCACATACTGCAGTTTCATGGACAGACACAGAAGGCCAGATATCTTACAGCTTTTAAAAGGAGAAAGAAATTCTTGCTGTCTAGTGGCTTGTTTACACACTTATACAGGCCTATTTTTAGTGAAATAGTTAAACTGCTATTGTCAGACTAATATGATGTGCCTGTATGGGCACTCTTATGACAGTATAAGAGTTGCTTCTTTCAAAGTAACTTAATGCCCTTCAAAAGCAACATAAGATAAACTGAGAAAGCCGGGTATATCAGAATAAAATTGACCACACAGATGTTTATACCAGTATAACAATAATTGTTTAAATTCACACCTTAGGTTGTACTAATATAACTTTCCTGTGCAGGGCAGTGACAGAGGTATTTCTCCTGATTGTAGAAGTATCTTCCTTAAATCTTCCCCTTAGCAATTCACTTAATTCTTTTCCAGATGTAAATTAAAATACAGGGTTTTTTTTTACTTACAAAATTCTCTATTTAAACTGATAGAGCACGACAGAGAAAACTGACGCTGCTTCATTTTGCTTTTATATTTTCTTCTGAGTCTCTTCATGTTTCTCTTGAGCTGCATGAAACATATTTGCATCAAAAACTCCAAAGCACACAAGCCTCCCTTCATTTTAGCTTCCAATTCTGATCAGCATCATTTAAATTTTCACTAAGGGTTCGCACACCTTTTGAATAAGCCCAGGCTCCCATTTCAACAAGCCTAGACTGATTTATGGTTTTGATCAGAACTGAGTGAATTTCACACTCTCATGTGGTTTCAGTGTAAAAAAAAAGAGGTGAAACTCATTTCTCTGAGATGGAGAGGTTATTAACACCTGATATTCAAAACAAAACTCGGGGAGTTTTGAAACTCAACAAAATCCTTGAATGAGTCTTTTTAAAGTTCACTTGTCTCTCCCTGGATGATGCACGTATGACGTTAAACTGTCATAGAATTTGAGCTTTAGTCAAGTTATTTTAATGGAAGGGGCCCTCTCACACCCTTAAAGGCAAACAAAATCCTTGCTAATTACTGTAACTTTTGCTCTGATTCTCCCACTTCAGAACAGGAACAATAGAGAGAAGAAGAGGGAAGAAATTGGGCCTCTTCTTTTAAAATGAAAAAGGAGGATGAGGGAGGGGAAGAAAGGGAGAAAGCTGTACCTGCTTTCATTACGTATAAGGATGGGAAGAGGCAATGCCTCCCCTGTGTCTTAGTGCTCAATATCTCCTCTCTTCCTATGCCTACTTTGACCCTTCCTGACAGCTTCCACAGGAGGCTATTGCAGCTTGGAAATTAGTGATTCTTCGCCTAAAGTGGATCTGTTAGCTTAAAATTGAAAAGCCTTCCAGCTTACCAAACCTATTAGCATAGCACTGAACCTGTGAAAGAACCATTTTAGTAGTAACAAAACTATTTAATATGCATGTGCCAAGCCTATTTACTGATAAAAATAGTTGTGCGTTACTAGGTCTATAAAACCTTAATTTAAAGTTTGCATTAAATATTTCATTAGTTTGTGGCTGATGATTATAAAATCACATCTCTAAAAAATTTTGCATAGATATTTAGATGCACAATTTGTGTACTAAGCTTTACCCTTAAATGCTTGGATCTTCAGACATACAGTTTTTTTTTTAAAAATTCTTCAAAAGACCACCCTTATCTAAAATACACATTTTAATCACAATAGAACAAAACTTTGCTTCCAAAGTCTCCCTGCCCTTTCTATCCATCCCATCTTTCCTTTCACCTCCTTAAAGGGACAACATTGTTTATCTTCCAGATAGACAGACAAATGAGTTTCCCTTTCACATCTGACTATTTGATGAACTACTTTTAAGAGAATTCTCCACCAAAATCAATACCTCTCTAAGGCCAGGTCTACACTGGCCACAGAAGATCAAACTCCAAAGGCTTGCGTGAAACGGTGCATTCCGGAGTCAGTGTTGACCTTAGAACTCCTTGTGACCTACAATGATTAAGGAAGGGTGAAGTGCTCCTGACGACATTCTGCAGTGAGAGCAGGAACCAAAGTCAATGGCTGCAAAATCGATTTTAGGTACGCAACTGGCATACTTAAAATTGTGTAGCAGCTATCGATATGCCTGGTAAATATAGACATAGCCTCAGATATCAAATCTTTCGATGTGCCTAAAATCTTTGGAAATGTATTTCAACATAAACATACCGTTAAATTTCATAAGCATTTTTTTTTATTCTCAGATCTAGTGCTTTCCATTAAGTAACTTCAGCATGTCCAGTCTTCACAATCTAGCTTGCAGTGGAAAATACGCTTCATTTTCTTTACAAAGAAATATTGGAAGAGTGTTTTTTTCCATATGGTATTTGCTATATGTAAATGCAGGGATTTGGCTAAAATGTGCGAGCAGAGAGAAAAGTGAGGAGTGTGTGGGGAAGTGGGCTGGACCTGCAAGGAGCAGGGATGGATTATGGGCAAGGCCACAGGCTGGGGAGCTTGCCTTCAGACACCATCCATAGGAAGAACTGTTGGAACATCTGGATGAGGTTGGCTATGCCACACTGAACGTACATTAGCCTGAATGCCATTTTGAGAGAAAAGGGCAAGTAGGCCAACTGATTATAAAAGTCCACCTGATGTAAACGGGGCTGATTTGCTATTTGCTATTGCTACATATAGCAATGAAAACTGGGTCTTCAAGGCAGCAGACGTGAAGTGGTCAGAGTCCTTTGAGATTCTCTGACTGCTAAACATTGGGGACATTGTGGCTTGGAAAGAAGACAAACGATCATGTACTGCAGCAATGAAGAACCTGGTTGCAGCTACAGAAGCATTAAAGTGAGATAGCTGATACATTTCATGGACATATCAAGGAGAGACAGTGATTGTTCAGTGAAAAGGACAGCACTAGGGTGAACAGCAGGCTAGAAGTGGGAGCACAGAGTTGATCAATATGACAGGATGGGTGACAAGCAACGAGCGAATGTCAGCACTCATGAATCATGATGTAGCAGGCCAGCTGCCCTCGGAGTTTAAGGTGGTGCTTGATAAAGATGGCTATATGTAATTTATGAAACTGTAAGCAGTTTAGTTAAGAGATGCATGAAATATAGGTGAGTGTTTCTGACCCTTCAAGCGTCTTGCAAACAAGATAGCGCTTTTATCTAAATGAAGCTGTGGGTTTCATATAAGAAAATCACATTGATATGAAGAAGATTAGAGATGTCTATATCAAGAAGTAACAAACATTCCTGACAGTTCTGCATGCCGGGTGGGAAACTAACTTTGTAGGTATTTTGCAAATTACAGTATAAAACACACGAGCATTTTTCTCCAACTGCTTTTCAGTGTAATTTTGAGATTAAAATAAAGTGGTTTAGTGAGACACATGCATGTAGGAATTCAACTCTTCGGTAAGCCTCAAAAATAATAATTTAATCATTAACATTTTCTCTAGTGTTTAATGTTGTGGTATTTAATTGTGAGGAACACATTTACTGTTGATGGGTTTATACTACAGTTTAGCATTAATTGGCTCTTCTATCATTTTTTGAAATCAAGTTTTCAGAAAGAGTACGTTTTTCCACATCAGTAATATAGGTAGTGCTGGAGACATGTTACAAAGATTCTTCACCAATACAGTATTTAGGAAAGAATAGTGCTGGTTTAGTGGGGGAAATCCCATACACACAGCCACATCTGTAGAATGTCTTTCCAGATAATCAAGTCTCCTGGCAAGAAAGCACAAAGCACAGTATTGCCAACACGTCATAAAACACAGTTCTATAAGGGATTTTTATCAATAATGTTTGAACTATGTTCCAGCACAAAAGCCAATTTTCAAGTGAAAAATAGTGTACTTATTAGTGAAAATAGGGGAATAAGGATTTGTTTGTGGTTTTGTGTGGTGTTTTTTTTTTAACAAATTGCCTATACTTATGCCTACAACATTATAACGCTAAGTTCAATATACAGGGTACAAAATTGTGTGAAAGAAAACAGTACACAATTTCATGCAAAATTCTGCCAAAATCTTTGAATTTCACAGAGCTCCCCAAAGAAGCTTTTTTCTGTCAGTCATTCTCATGATCCTGGAGTAGCTTTTTAGCCAATATATATATTTTTTCTATGACTTGCTATACTCTACCTCGCTGAACTTATAACAGCTTGTACTTACCTTGCTCCTCTAACCCAGCCTCTTCTCCGACTATTCTTCATCTCTCTCCCTCTCCCTCGGTAATTGGGCTTGCTCGTTCACTGAAGTTACGTCTACACTGGAATGCTACTTCGAAGTAGCTTATTTTGAAGTAGCGTCATCGAAATAAGCTACTTCGATGTGTAGCATCCACACATCATCCAGGGCTGGTGCCGTCGATGTTCAGCGTCAATGTAGGGATGCACTACATCGAAAGGGGCCCCGCAGGGGAACTTCTACACACAAAAGCTGCCCTGATCAAAATAAGGGGGCTAGGAATGCCTGTGGATGGAGTCACAGGGCAGACTAGCCCTTCCGGGGCAACAGTAAGCCACTCCCTTAAAGAGCCCCTCCCAGACACACTCGGCCGGCACAGCAGGATCCGCAGAGCCAACAACAGGTTGCAGACCCCGTGCACGCAGCATGGACCCCCAGCTGCAGCTGCAGCAACAGCAGCATCCAGAAGCCTTCAGGGCCATCTCTGAGGCAGGGGCTGCCCTGCTTGGCGCCGCACAGGAGGCGGCTCAGCATTTCCTGGAAGACAAGCCCTCCTCAGAGGATGAAGGGGCCACACCAGACCATTGTGGGGCCCTCCTGGCCCCACCCCGCCAGGTGCACTGCAGCTATGGATGTACCCCACCAGCATGGAGTGGTGGGAGCGGCTGGTCCTCGAGGAGTGGGACAACGACCACTGGCTCTGGAATTTCTGGATGAGCTGGCAGACATTCCTTGAGCTCTGCCAGTGGCTCACACCTGCTCTGCGGCACCAGGACACTCCTATGTGGCATGCCCTCACCATCGAGAAACAAGTCAGCATCACTGTCTGGAAGCTGGCCACTCCAGACAGCTACCAATCCATAGGACAGCAGTTCAGCATGGGCAGGGCCATTGTTGGGGCCATTATCATGGAGGTAAGGAGGACCAGGAGGGGAGCCTGGGGGTGGAGGGAAGCCCGGGGGCAGCTCAGCGGGGGAGCCAGGCACACCCTGCACATCCCGTATGGGTTCTCATGTCCTCCCCCCATAGATGGGCCACACGCTGAATGCTCTGCTGCTCCACAGGCTCATGCGACTCGGGGACCTGGATGCGGCCATCACGGGTTTGCCGGCATGGGGTTCCCCCAACTGCTTTGGGGCACTGGGTGGGAGCACAGCGGAGGATGCTTCCTGAACAGGAAGGGCTACCTCTCGCTGGTCCTCCAGGCCATTATGGACAGCCGGGGCCGCTTCCAGGATATATATGTTGGCTGGTCTGGCAGCACCCATGACGCCTGCATTTTTAGGAACTCAGACCTGGGCTGCTGGCTGGAGGCAGGGACCTACATCCCCCAGTGGGGGATTCCTCTGGGGACACCATCTTGCCCCTCTGCCTCACAGCTGATGCAGCTACCCCCTCCAGCCCTGGCTTATGCACCCCTACGCGGGCCACCTCAGTGCCAGCCAGGAGGGGTTCAACACCTGGCTGAACCACGCGCGCCAGGTGGTCGAGCGGACTTTCGGACACCTCAAAGGCCTCTGGAGTTGCCTCCTCACCTGCCTGGATGTGGGGCTCCACAGTCTGGTGGAGAGCAAAGGGGAGGGCTTCGTGCAGGAGTGGGCTGCACTGGGCTGTGGAGGCTGGCATGTCCTACTCCCAGCCAGCTGCTGCCCCGAGCTGCCAAGCTGACCATGAGGGGATCCGGGTCTGGGAGGCCCTGAGGGCCCATTTCAACCAGTCTGTGGGGTAAGCACCAGTGTGGCCATCCCTGGTGGGCCACTCACTGCCCCACCACCACCCGCAACACACTACTGCCCCCACACCCACACTACTGCGCCCTAAGAGCACACATCAACACATTTTTTTAAATAAACCTGAAGATTATTTAAACCAACAATAGGGATGCAATATTTTTAAACAGGAATGGGGGAACTATGTACATTGGGGTGGGGGGGACAGCTATTAAAGAGGGGGGTGGAACACAACTATTTACAATGAGGTAGGGGGAGGCTCCGTCAAGGCTGGGCAGGAGCTGGCAGGACCGGCAAATATGTCCGGGCTGGCTCCTGAGCCCTGCGGTCCTCCTTCTTGGGCTCCAGGGCAGGAGGAGGGCAGCTGGGAGGGACTGTGGCTGAAGCAGTGTGGGGGCAGCATCTGGTCAGCTATCCATTCCAGGGTCCCGGCGATGCAATCAAATGTCTGCATGAAGGACCCCCAGGCTTCCTAGTGGCAGGCCAGGGCTCACTCCTGCAAGTGGAGGTGGTGTCATGGCCCTCGAATGGAGCTGCTGAGGAAAAGAGTGGGGAAGAGAGAGGACAGCCATTAGTCTGGGCCCTGACCCATGGCCCACATCCCCTGCTGCCCTGCGGCTGGGTCCCTGTCCCCTGTCCCCCAGCATGGGTGTGGTGTCCTCAAGGGTGACCCCCTTCAGGGGTTCTGCTCCTCCACACCCCCACAGATGGGGTGTGGTGCTGTCCAATGGGGGGGTGGGTGCTTACGGGCTCTGGGGGCTGTGCTGCTGCTGTCCCAGGGCCATGGTCTGGCTGTGTCATAGTGGGCCAGGATCAGCTGGATGTGTAGGGGATCCCGGTCATATCCCTTACTCCTGCCCCTTAACCCAGGGGTGTGCATCTGTGGGGTACGTACCTGACTGTCCACCCCCTCAGTCGGGGGACACCGATCGGGCATATACCCCACTGGAGCTGTGGGAGGGGAGGTCTACATGGAGCTCACCATCGCTGGAGCCCTCCTCTTCCACTGTCCCAGGAGTAGGCTCCTCTGGGGGCCTCTAGGGTGCAGGGCTGGCCTCCACAGACTCTGGCTCCGAGGACTGCTGGGGCTCCTCGGCCAAGGTGTCAAGGGTGGCTGGGGGGAGGAGGTGTACTGGGGTCCCAGGAGTTCCCTGCCCTCCCTGTAAAAGGGGCAGGGGCGGGAGCGGCCCCTGACTGGCTGGTCATGTCCTGGGCCTGGGTATAACCCTGCTACAGCTCCTTGACTTTACTCCTGATATGGTCAAGAGTGTGGACAGGGTGACCCCCAGGTGGCCAGGCCCTCAGTGAGCTGGGGAACATTTCTGCATTCTGCCGTTTGCTCCCCATTACCTGTAGCATCTCCTTCTCACCCCAAAGCCCCAGCAGGTCCCAGATTTCAGAGTCCGTCCAGGAGGAGCCTCACCACCTCTTCATCCCTGGCTGGACAGCTGGGAGCCCTGGGCACCCCTGGGGGGGTGCCCTGGGGGCGCTCAGGGGGCTGGCTGGCTGCCATGGAGGTCTGTGGGGCCTATGGAGGGCATGCAGGGCAGCCACACCTCTGTGCAGCTGCCTGCATGCTCTCATCTTCCTGCCACAGGATATCTGGGTGCGTGGTGCTTTAAGGGCTGCTGCATATGGCATCCATAGAGCCCCACAGGGACTGGACAGCACGTCTCAACCCCTCAGCTGATTGCCGCCATGGAGGACCCTGGCTATTTTGAAGTAGTGGGACGCAGATTGTCTACACATGCCCTACTTCAACATTCAGCATCGAAGTAGGGCGCTATTCCCCTATTTCAAATTTGAAATAGTGCACAGTGCGTGTAGACATGACGCACTATTTAAAAGTTAGGCCGGCTACTTCGAAATAGCTGGCTAGTGTAGACGTGGCTTGACTGTCCCATTTCTCTGGAATATAATGGGCTAGATTCCCAAAGGAGCATAGGCACCTATGAAAATCATTGGGATTCACAAAGCCTGAGTTAGGCTTTCCTGCTCCCTTCGCAATGAATGGGAAGAAATAGGCACTTAAGATGGGATTCAAAAAAGCCAGCATGCTATGCGCCTCCTTGCCCAAGATAACCAAGAGAAAATACCAAGGTGTGTCCTAAACCCTGCCCCACACCAAGGCTACATCTACACTCGGGGAGAATACTAAGGAAGTGCTGAAATGAATATTCAGCACCTCATTAGTGTGCTGCTGGCCACGGCACTTCAAAAGTGCTGCATTTCGCTCGTGTGTGGCATGTCTACACAGGGATCCTTTGGAAAAGGACCATGCAAATGTCTAAATCCCCTTATTTCTATCAGCTAAGGGGATTTCAACATTCGCAGGATCCTTTTGAAAAGGACCCCATATAGAGGAGCTGTGTGCAAGTGAAAAGCAGCATTTTCAAAGTGCCATGGCTGGCAGAATGCTAATGATGTGCTGAATATTCATTTCAATGCTTCATTAGTATTCTCTGATTTGGCCATTAGCATGGCCATTTTAAAGTTTTCCCCTAGTGTAGATGTAGTCCAAGTGTTTGGTACCTAAATGCTGGCCCCAGGGAGTGCCTTCCCCTGCTTGAGATTCTCAGCTGTAAACAGTCTCTTCAGATTAGGACTTTTGACCCAGTGGCTAGGATAATTGCCTGTGATGGGGGAAACCCTGGCTCAAGTCCCCTCTCCACCTGGGTGAAGGAAGGAATTTGAACTGAGATCTGCCACCTCTGAGACAAGCTCCTCAACTCCTGAGCATGAGAATATTCAGACGTAGGGGTCTCTCAGTTTCTTTTAATGAAGTGTGCCACACTGGATAAGTAATTTTAAAAGTCATTGGAGTAGAGGGACTGGTGCTTGGGTCTCCCTTGCAAGTGGTCAGCATGCTTACTTTCTTCTTTTTTCTGGCCTGGTGACTCATTGTTTATCCACTGTGGAATTGCTTCAACAGGAATGATTGATGGAGCTCCACATGAGACTCTCCCATAGCCCATGGCTGGAGCACTCACCTGAGAGATGTAGCATGAACTTAACTAGGGTTCTCCCACATCCCAAATTATTACCATAACCACTCAGTCATGAGCGAGGTCCTCTTGCCGTTCCACCTCCTTCTGTTTCATATGAGTTCACCAGTGTTCCCTCGATTTTTTCCATCCAAGGGCAGGATAAATTTTGTTATGTGTACCAAGGCATGTGAGGATGTGTGCCACCAAAAAAAACACATTCTGCCCACTGTGAGGGGCTTTCAGTGCTCCTCTAATCAGCTGGGTGGATCCTGAATCTCAGTTTACAAGGAACACTGAAGCTCACCTGCTCACTGTAGCCTGATCGAGAAGAGCCGTGTCTACACATGCACGCTACTTCGAAGTAGCGGCACTAACTTCGAAATAGCGCCCGTCACGGCTACACGTGTTGGGCGCTATTTCGATGTTAACATCAACGTTAGGCGGCGAGACGTCGAAGCCGCTAACCCCATGAGGGGATGGGAATAGCGCCCTACTTCGAAGTTGAACGTCTAAGTAGGGCACATGTAGATGATCCGCATCCCGCAACATCGAAATAGCGGGGTCCACCATGGTGGCCATCAGCTGAGGGGTTGAGAGACAGTCTCTCTCCAGCCCCTGCGGGGCTCTATGGTCACCGTATGCAGCAGCCCTTAGCCCAGGGCTTCTGGCTGCTGCTGCTGCTGCTGGGGATCCATGCTGCATGCACAGGGTCTGCAACCGGTTGTCGGCTCTGTGGATCTTGTGTTGTTTAGTGCAACTGTGTCTGGGAGGGGCCCTTTAAGGGAGCGGCTTGCTGTTGAGTCCGCCCTGTGACCCTGTCTGCAGCTGTGCCTGGCACCCTTATTTCGATGTGTGCCACTTTGGCGTGTAGACGTTCCCTCGCAGCGCCTATTTTGATGTGGTGCTGTGCAACGTCGAAGTTGAACATCGACGTTGCCAGCCCTGGACGATGTGTAGACGTTATTCATCGAAATAGCCTATTTCGATGTCGCTACATCGAAATAAGCTACTTTGATGTAGGCTTCACGTGTAGACGTAGCTAAGGTGAGCTCTGAGCCAGATCAGGCCTGCAGGTGCACTGCATGGAAGAATGCCTCCCTTCTCCCAGTCCATGTATCATTCAGAGGAGAAAGTGTCTGGATGTCTACACCAGAGAGGCTGTGATTTGTCCAGAGGCAGAGAAACATGTGCCTAGGAATTTTACTGCAGAAGTTTAAGTGCCAAGGAATTTTAGGCAACTACAATGTTTGACAGCACCTGAGCAGGGTTTTTGTGCATCCAGTGGGGCCCAATTTGGGGATTTAGGCTCTGAAGTGGCAATTAGATGCATAAGTCATTTTGTGACACTAGCCATGTGTTCTTCTAAGCCACTGAACCATTTGCCATTAGATGCCACAGAGATGGACACAGTACAAGAATCTAACTAGCACATATTAGATTCTTATCACATGATAAATGCACAGGGCATTTTGCTTATAATTGTCACTAAATTTTACTCATCTTTCCTTCCTTCCACCATTACTTTACCTTTTCTCATTATATATAACCAAAAAGCACTCTTCTCTTCTAAGCTATTTCTACATATGATGCTATCTCTGCTTCTATGGTCATTATACTGCCAAATTCTGTAATTTGTTCTCTCTCTTCTGCCACACTTTCAAAGCATTAACACTTTTCATATGAAAGATGATCTACAACAATAACTGTATTATATTTGCATGATACCACACAGCCAGATATCTCACTCAATCATTTTTACTATAGAAAAGTTGTGAAGAATGAAAGATAATAAACTTCATTATTTCCTTTAAGAAACAGCCCACCTAAATGTTTACTTACTGGAAGTAGAAATGATACTCTCTTACAGTGTTTAATAAGCTGTGAAAAACATTTTATGACTAGGCAATGTTGCTTTACCAGCAATTCTTTACCAGCATTGCTGCTATGTGAATTGGGACAATATTTTTGATGTAAACAGGACAGTACTCTAATTGATGTGCTGATTGCTAAGTCCCTTAACAAGGAAAGCTCCCCACGGATAGGTCAATACCACTTTTTCCATAACATTAACAGATAATAGTTGGAAAATTGCTGATACTTCTAAATAAGGTAAACCTATACCTTTGAGTGACTGTAGTCTATGCTCTGAAAAAAGGATAGCTTCCACTTCAGTGCATTAACTGCATCAAGCTAATTTCTCCATATGTATTGTGCTTGATAAATTACAGCTTCTGAAGCTAAACAAATGATTTCAGCTACCTCTGTCCACGTATCATAATTCCTCAAAAAAACCCAAGATGAATTACTGAAAAGATTTTTTGTGTGGTTATAGATCAAAAATAACCACCACATTCCTTCATTTGGTTAAATGAAGTGTATATGTATATATTTTTAATCAAAACACCTCTCTCATGTTTCACGTGGGCATTCTGGTAAACTACACAGTTTTTTTTATAACCAGTGTTCATGAGGCTGTCTACCCTTTTAAGTGCAAGAATTGAAGAAATCAAGCCATGCTTCAACACACACTTAGAAGTCAATACATACTTAGAAACATAGAATCATAGAATGCTAGGAGTGCAAGGAACCTTTAGAGGTCATCATGTCCAGCCCCCTGCCCTCATGGCAGGACCAAGTACTGTCTAGACCATCCCTGATAGACATTTATCTAAGCTGTTCTTAAATATCTCCAGAGATGGAGATTCCACAACTTCCCTAGGCAGTTTATTCCAGTGTTTGACCACCCTGACAGTTACAAACTTTTTCCTAATGTCCAACCTAAACCTCCCTTGCTGCAGTTTAAGCCCATTGCCTCTTGTTCTATCCTCAGAGGCCAAGAAGAACAAGTTTTCTCCCTCCTCCTTATGACACCCTTTTAGACACCTGAAAACCGCTATCATGTGCCCCATCAATCTTCTTTTTTCCAAACTAAACAAGCCCAATTCTTTCAGCCTTTCTTCATCAGTCATGTTCTCTAGACCTTTGATCATTCTTGTTGCTCTTTTCTGGACCCTTTCTAATTTCTCCACATCTTTCTTGAAACATGGTGCCCAGAACTGGACACAATACTCCAACTGGAGCCTAACCAGCGCAGAATAGAGAGGGAGAATGACTTCTTGTGTCTTGTTCACAACACACCTGTTAATCCATCCCAGAATCATGTTTGCTTTTTTTGCAACAGCATCACACTGTTGACTCATATTTAACTTGTGGTCCACTATAACCCCTAGGTCCCTTTCTGCCATACTCCTTCCTAGACAGTCGCTTCCCATTCTGTAAGTGTGAAACTGATTGTTCCTTCCTAAGTGGAGCTCTTTGCATTTGTCTTTATTAAACTTCATCCTGGTATCAATATAGTAGTAGGTAGTCCGTTGTATCTGATGATGACGTCTTGAGCTTGCACAGGCTCATCGGCTGTGGACTCACATGTGGCCGAGCAGTCCAAGCTTTGAACGGCACGGGCGTTCACAGTGGGGGCAAGGGAATTGTCCTAGCTCTGTTGGTGTGGCTGCTGCTGTTGCTTTCTTCCTCTCACAAGCATTGAGGAGGCATACACGTTGCTGCTCTTCAAAGTTGTCATACACATGTCATATGAGAGCATGCCAGCCTATTCAGTCTTTTGCAAGCTGCTCTAGCTGATCTGGTTTTAAACCAGCATGAGCAATGTTGGCCTTCACCCAGCCCTTATACCTCTTGCAAGGCCTACCTTGATTCCTTTTGCCCTGGGAGAGTTCACCTTAGAGGAGTTGCTTAGGGATTCTTGACTCCTCCATTCATATGACGTGCCCTGTCCAGCAGAGCTGGGCTATCAGAATCATGGCTTCAATGCTCGTGGTTCCTGCTCTTGTTTGTAACTCTGTTCTGCCATCAAATGTGCATATTGACTTGAGGCTGCATGTGTGGAAGCGCGCCAGCAGTTTTATATGTTTTCTGTACAAGGTCCAGGTTTCACAGCCATACAGGAGTCTGGTCAGGACTGTAGCCTTGTCCACTTTCAGTTTAGTGGACTGTTGGATATTGTGCTGATTCAACACTCACACTCTCAGGCGTCCTAGTGCCTGGCTGGCCTGGCAGATTCTGGTATTAATTTCTTTGTCAAGGGAGCCATCATTGGCTATCACACTGCCAAGGCACTTGAACTCCTGTACTGTTTTTAACTCTGTTCCTTCAATAAAGATTGAAGCAGGGAGAACAGCAGATCCTGGAGCAGGTTGAAACAGTCCTCGGTCTTTCCTAGGCTGATGGTCAAACCAAAGAGGCGAGTGGCATCAGTAAACTTGTTGACAATGAGCTGGAGATCAGATTTCTAGTGTGCCATAAGTGCACAGTCATCAGCAAAAAGGGCTTCAAGGATGAGCCTCTCAAGCATCTTGGTTTTAGCATTCAGACAACAAAGGTCGAAAAGTTACCCATCAAGTCTGTATTTTATGTAGACTCCATAGTCCATGTCTCTAACTGTGTGGCTGAGGATGCGTGTGAAAAAGAGGTTGAATAACACTGGGGCCAGCATGCACCCTTGCTCCACACCATTGGATACCTCAAATGGATCTGAGGACTCGCCACTTGAAAGAACAAAGCCAGTCAAGTCATCGTGGAACAGGCGTATGAGGTTAATGTATCTTCTCAGGCAACCAAGTTTTGACAGGATAATCCATAAGGCTTCTCTGTTGATGGTGTCAAACACCTTGGTCAGGTCTATAAAGATAGCGTACAGATCCAAGTTCTGCTCTATGCACTTTTCCTGGACCTGACAAACAGTAAAGATTATGTCAGTAGTGCTGTGGCCTGGGCCAAAACCACACTGTACCTCTGGTGGATTCTCCTCTGAGATGCTGGTTATCAGACGGTTGAGGGTGACTCGAGCCAAGATCTTCCCAGCAGTACAGAGAAGGGAGATGCCTTGGTAATTTCCACAGTTGACTTTGTTGCCCTTGTTCTTGAAGAGCGAAATGATTGTGGCATCCTTAAAGTCTTTGGGTATGTCTTCTTCTTCCCAGATGCTGATATCAATACATACTTGCATATTTCAGTACATACTTAAAAACAACAAGGAGTCCTGCGACACTTAAAAACCAGCAGATTTATTTGGGAATAAGCTTTCATGGGCAAAACCCCACTCTGTCAGTGATAGAGTGGATTCTGATTATGAAAGCTAATGCCTAAATAAATCCGTTAGTCTTTAAGATGCCACTGGAACTGTTGTTTTTGCTGAGATGGACAAACATGGCCACCCCTCTAATATGTATTTAGATATTTCTGTCTGAAAAATATTGTGTATTATATTGTTTATAAAATATTTTACACTGACAATTAGAGAAGCAGCAGCTCATGTTTGCGAATGAATGAAATAAATGGCATGTCAAGGTATTTTGATTCAATCATCCTGGACATAGTTTGGCTGTTGAGATATTCCCCACCCACTAGTGGTTTATCTATGTATATAATGCCACTGAATCTGACCGGACAAAATAATTTCACTCAAGTGAATGCTCTTCTAGAACAGTCTAAGGTCCAGACAATAATGCATTTTTGTTTCTGGTCTTGTGAAGAAGTTTGGTTACAAGATTAACTATAGGGTACAGTGAAATTTTTTACACATTCTAATCAAAGCTTGCATTAAAGTATCATAAAAGTTCACAAGTACATGTGTACAGCTGATTTCATACTCTTTTATGGTTTCCCTGAAGTCAGCATGACTGACACAGAAGGATTCTAACATCATAGGAAGCTCCTTGGAAATAGGGAAGTGGGAATACCTTTTCAAAGGCAAAAGATTGGGGCACTCGTAGAAATCCTGTCCCCCTCTGCGGTCCCATTTCTTGCTCTTCCCATTGTGGCCCTGCCCACTGGCCAGACAAGAAGCCAGAGCCAAGCAGTATTAAGAGCAGGAGACTGGGATTGTCCAAGAACAGCTGCTGGCCCATGTCCCTACCTCTTAGGGCATGCCATCCAAGGCAGGTGAAGGGTTCCAGAGGTCTGGGACTACCAACAGCAGCGTGGGCTCCCTAGGAAGCTGTTACTACTGCCCATTTCTGACTTGTGGCCTGGCCTGGGTTGGCCTGGGCAGAAGTAGGACCTTGCAGGGAAGAGGAGGAGTAGGGAGCCAGTCTTAGCCTTTTCCCTCTGAACAAGCTGGTGCCGCCTCTGAGCCTCAGACACTTGGTGAGTGGTGAATACATTCCAGACTTATTTAGCCCAGGACTGGAACTTGAAATGTACATTTTGGAACTATCCTGTCTAATTAGGGACAGGTGAGAAGTCTTCTTGAGAAGTACAGAGTCACATCTCTTACTGCGTCATTTTCCTGTCAACTGTGAAACAGGCACCAGGGTTAACAGGGTGAATAGGGTACCCCTGGATGCTAGAAATATGAGCAAACATGGATAAGAGTTTCAATGATGTGACAGTATTTTATACAACCTGAAGATCTGGCCTAACTTTAATTGTTCATTTCCATATGTTTTGTTCTTACAATCACAATTTTTATATCATTTATGTTGTTTAATTTTGTTTTAATGTAATCTTAGATAATTGTCTATGTAGATAACATGATTACCGTAGGCCTAATTGTGTAATTAGTGCACATGTATTTACATAATTACAATATTTTATTAAAAAGTGTAATTACACTGTTAATGTGGTTAAGCTTAATGACATCCTGAATGTCCTAATGAAACTTTATGAAAAGTAATACCCCAAGAAAGTACTAACCTAAAGGAAAAAATTTTAAGTTCAGTGCCTCAGCTCTCCCACTCACTAAGCAACACATCATTGACTGCATTGCTCTCAGCATTATCACTAGAAATGGATCAAACCCCATACTTTTCTACCTGGTCCCATAAACTATAGGAGTCCTGATAAAAATAAATTATTTCATCTATTTATTCTACTACAAATTATTCTCTTGAACTGGATGAAGAACGCTAATGCAGGGTATATATTTATACCTCTAGCAGACTTTGTCTCTGGTAGATCAAAATGAAGCCAGTTTAGACAACCTGAACTCTGCAAAGACCTCCTAAATAAAAAAATTAAATCTTATGAATAGGACTCTGATGGATGATATTGTGTTTTATTTGATAGAGGAACCTGGTATCCTAATGGAAACCTTGTAATCAGCTCAGACTTTCTTTCACAGTTAGTAAGTATTGGACTTCTCAACTCTGGATACCTCTATAGTAGCTCAATTCCTGCTTTGACCTTAGCGGTAAACACAATAACCTCTGACTTTTGCCATTGATTGGTTCACATGTTTATTGGCAGCATTCGCACTAATGGTGTCTTTCTGTCTGCTACTGCTGTTCCAGCCGAAAACATCTTTCATAATCCATGATGTAATAGTGATAGTTTTAAATAAAATACCCATAAGAAAGATATTCTAATTACCAGTTGAACCTCTTAAGTCAGGTACTGTCTCGTCTGGCTACATCCATGGTCCAGCAGGCCAGAGCATCTTAGGAGTGGAGCCAACTGGCAACTGAAGTGCAGGGTCTAGCACTGAAGCAGTGGTTGGCAGCATGGCCAGGGCCAGAGCTGGAGTTCCTGCCTGCCCAGGCTGAAGCTGGAGCCCCCACTAGCTACATGGCAGCTCAGGGCCAAGGGCCAGAGATGGAACCCTCACAGCTTCTGCCTGCCCTCCGCAAAGCACCCACCTGCCCTGCTGCAATGCAGAGGCTGAAGCTGGAGGCCCCCTCAGCTCCTCAGAAGTGTGGCTCTGGGTCAGGAGGCCCCACCAGTCCGCCACAATGCTTGGCTGGATCCATAGTCCTCACTTGACCTGTTGCAGCAGGGGTCTGAGGCCAGAGCTCCTGCCTGCTGGAGCCCCGTGGCAGCCTCAGGAGCATGGGGACAGAGGATAGACCCCTGTGCAGCCAAGGGAAGCCAGCATCCCAGGGGAACTGGATACTGGGGCCACCTGGGGCAGAAGCCCTGGGCCTCCTCTGATTCAGCAGATTCTGTTGTTCAGGACCTGTCAGTTCCCAACCATGATGGACCAGAGAGACGCAACCTGTAATAAAAGAATGGTACCAATTTGACTGTTTGTGAAGCGTTTGAGCTTGGTATAGTCTTAAAATTTCCTTGCAGCAAAGCCCGTTGCCAACTGTGTCCACACATCAATTCTGGAGATGCCATCACTGGACCTAACCAGGTTATTCACAGAATCACGGGCACGTTCTCATGTTCCTCAACTAACATCAAATAGCCATCATGTGCCAACAATGCCCAGATGCTTTGTATATTAGACAGACTTTAAACTCTCTTAGACAAAGAATTAATGGGCACAAAACAGACATTGAAAACACTTCGGATTCATAAACTGGTCAGTCAGCATTTTAATGGAGTGGGCCATTCTGTTAATGACCGGAAGGTTTGCATCTTACTGAAGAGGAATGTTCATAACAGATTGGAAAGAGAGGCTGCTGAACTCTCTTTTATATTCAATTTCAACACATTAACACATGCTTTGAACTAGGGTGTGAATTTTCTAGGTCATTTTAGGGGGTCTTTTGCATACTTGGCTTAATCTTATTCTTGCCACCTCACTCCCACCCACCCCTCTGCTCTCTGATTTGCTCACCTTGATAATATTTTCTTATTTGTCAACCTTGATTACTATTTTTGGTTCTCTGTGCCTTAAATATTGAGTCTGTTCTGGTATGGCTATGATCTGAAGAAGTGGGTCTGTCCCATGTAAGTTCATCACCTAATAAATTATTTTGTTAGTCTTTAAAGTGCTACTGGACTGCTTTTTTGTTTTGATAGTATATAGACTAGCACAGCTTTCTCTCTGTTACTATTGTACCAAAGACATTGTCCCTTTACCAGTTCCAGGACTGTTACAGCATCTGAGTACTACCACATAGTGGGAGGGACAATTCCCCTCCCCAGTGTATACTCAAATGTTTATGTACACATAGCTTTGTGCACTCATAATCCCAGCCTGCATGCCTGCAGCATGGTTTTCTTTAGTTAATTTGTGCATGCCTGAAGATTCACACTCACACTTTCAGAATGCAATCACAAGCAACTAAGCATAATAAACAGGGTGGCATGGGGTGAAGAGTGCCCCTTTAGGAAGTGGTTAAAGAACAGAGGCTCAAGGATTTTGGTGAGGATGTTAGCATCAGTTGGTGTTCTGCACTTCCACAAGAGTACTCAGAGCATGTCCCCTGAAGATCCTTTGCTTTTCCTTGACAGCATATCCTTGAAATGCTTCTTTTAATCAGAAACATTTCAATCTATCACAGCTATTTTCCTTGATCTATTGCAGCAGAGAGGGTAGCTTGGAAAATGTTTTCCTGCATTAACTTCAGTAAGAGTTTCAAACAATTCCATATGCTCGCTCAGGGCTCTTGCTCTAATGTAGGCAGTATGCAGAAAACTACAGAAAGATTTCTCCAGAAAATATGTGTGAGGTAACTAAATGAGGCGCTGTCATAATACTTTTAGGATTCCTTCTAACCTCTGTCTCAATGCTAGAATTTCATCTGTCTGGTAAAAAAGCCTCCTTGTCTACTTGCTGTGCTACTTGCTTACTACTTGAGGAATACTTGATCCATTTTCTTGCCATTCCAACAAGCTGTCTAAAGGTAGAATATTCTTTTTCTCATCTATCAGAATTAAACCTCTGCATGAAGTAGCACAAAGGAACGTGCATTAAGGATTCTACTGAAAAATGCATATCACCTTATTTTAGTAACCAATCAGTTTAACTATCTGGTCAAAATCACTTGAAATCAAATATATTGGTTTGACGCTTTACCTCGTTATCCTGATGAACATTATTCTGCCTTTTAAAAAATGATTTAAAATGTACACTTGAAAAATGTCATCCTTTTGTACACCTCAAATAGCTCTATAATGACTTTTGTCCTGTGTTTGTCACCAGTAAATCACTGTCAGGGTACAAACTCAGATTTCTTTCATTGTTTATTACTTAAATATAGCAAATGTTATTACATATCCTATATCACTCAAAAATAAGGCATATTCATAGTGACTGTGGAAAAGGGATGAGTGCTGAATTTAGCTGACCAGATCACAGGTAGAAAATGAAAATTCCTGGGAAAAAATGTTTAGTTTGCAGAACAATTGCTCCTCTTTTTTCACATTCTTATAGAAGAACACTTTAAAAAATCAAGCAGATCTTTAACATACACCTTGCTCCCTCTCCCCCACATACCTACAGTCGTAACTCAAAGAGACAAGGTAAAAAGTCATTTATCGAAAGAATACAATTACCTGTACTTTGTTTACCAGGCTAACTAGCTATTGCAATTTGTCAGTGAGATATGGCATATATCTATGGCTTTTGAATTCTTTGTCTTATATTCATTCTATGAGAGGTAATATTTACTGATTATAATAGTATATATATGTAATCTGTTCTTAAATATCTCAAATGATGGAGATTCTACAACCATCCCAGGCAATTTATTCCAGTGGTTAGCCACCCTGACAGTTAGAAAATTTTATCTAATGCCCGGCCTAAACCTCCCTTGCTGTAATTTAAGCCCATTGCTTCTTTCCTATCATCAGAGGCTAAGGAGAATAATTTTTCTCCTTCCTCCTTCAAACATGCTTTTAGGTACTTGAAAGCTGCAATCATGTCCTCTTCCCTTTTCCAAACTAAACAACCCCATTTCTTTTAATCTTCTCTCATAGATCATATTTTCTAAATCTCTAATCATTTTAGCTAGTCTTTTCTGGACTCTCTTCACTTTCTCCACATCTTCCCTAAAATGTGATGCCCAGCACTGGGCACAGTATTCTAATAGAGGTCTAATCAGTGTACAGTGGAAGAATTATTTCTTGTGTCTTGCTTTCAACGCTCCTGTTAATGCATCCCAGAATCATGTTTGCTTTTTTTGCAACAGTGTCACACCGTTGACTCATATTCAGCTTGTGGTCCACTATGATCTCTGGACCCTTTTCTGCCATACTCCTTCTAAGGGTATCTCTTCCCATTTTGTATGTGTGAAACTTATTGTTCCTCCTTAAGTGAAGTATTTTGCATTTGTCCTTATTGAATTTAATCCTCTTTTCCTCAGACCATTCTCCATTTTGTCCAGCTCATTTTGAATTCTGAAACGATCCTCCAAAGGACTTGCAGCTCCTCCCAGCTTGGTATCATCTGCAAACTTCATAAGCATCATCTGTATTCTATTATCTAAGTCATTGATGAAGGCATTGAATAGAACCGATCCCAAAGCTGACCCCACCAGAGCCACACTTGTTATTCCCTTCCAGCGTGACTGTGAATCATTAATTACTCTCTGTGAATGATTATCCAAACAGTTACGCACCCACCTGGTAGTAGCCCCATCTTGGATACATTTCTCTAGTTTACTGATGAGAGTCATGGGATACTGTACCCAATGCTTTACTAAAGTCTAGGTATATCACTTTCACTG
Source organism: Carettochelys insculpta (assembly GCF_033958435.1). Classification (NCBI taxonomy): domain Eukaryota; kingdom Metazoa; phylum Chordata; order Testudines; family Carettochelyidae; genus Carettochelys; species Carettochelys insculpta. The sequence continues at coordinate 174,938,849 of NC_134139.1, read as the reverse complement.
CCTCTCCTTTTACCCACAAGGCTTGTTATCCTATCAAAGAAAGCTGTCGGGTTGGTTTGATGTGATTTGTTCTTGACAAATCCATGCTGACTGTTACCTATCACTTTATTGTCTTCAAGATGTTTGCAGGCGGATTCCTTAATTATTTTCTCTGTTATCTTTCCAGGCACTGAAGTTAAGCTGACTGGTCTATAATTTCCTGGGTTGTTCTTACTGCCCTTTTTCATAGATGAGCACTATGTCTGCCCTTTTCCAGTATTCTGGAATCTCTCATGACTTCCATGACTTTTCAAAGATGATAGCTAGTGGCTTGGATACCTCCTCTATCAACTTCTTGAGTATTCTAGGATGCATTTCATCAAGCCCTAATATCTAATTCATTGCTTGCACTGCTGTTTGGGATACGTTGAGTATGACAGCCATTAAGTAACTTTATTCTCTATGGCTTTATTATGGACACAAATGACACTTTCTAATTAGAGTGTCATGCCCATGTCAGTTATCGGGGTAAGATAATCAATTCAGGAGGAGGGAAGCACTTAATCTTCTCCAAGAGTGCAAGCCCAACACAAACCAATTGCTTTAAAAAAATCCACCAAAATTCAGGGTGGTTAAGTTTTGCTTTCTTTCCCAAAAAAAACATTGTTCATTTTCACTCAAAACTTGGTGTCCTGTTACTCAATGTGAACAAACCACTGGGTAGAAAAAACCCTCTTCTTTTTGCATTTTTAGCTCAACTGCTAGGGTGGAGTGTGATTCTCAGCTGAATTTGGCTGAAGTAAAGGATGTGGATGTTTCTACCAATGCTAAAATAAGAATGTAAACATGCACCAAAGGGTGTAATAAGACTGTCAAATAATTCTGTAAGTTCATTAGTTGTTATATAAATATATTAGTGTTTAAGGTGCTACAGGAGCGCCTGTTTTTTATGATTGCTACAGTAGCAGTCCTATACACATGGACCAGATTCTCAACCGGTATAAATCAGATAACACCACTGAAATCAATGCAGCGACGTCAAGTTACACCAAAGCAGAATCTGGCGCAATTGCTCCTAATTTCATATAGTACACATACAAGAAAGCATTGTATGCATTCCCCCTACTGGCTTTAGCCAACAATCATCTCACACACAGGATGCCAGGTCCCTCTACATACCTCATCAATGTTTTGTCTCTCTGTGGAGATAGCCAACAAAAGTATAAATCAGAGTGAAGAGTGAAACTGTTACTGGAAGATTTGAGTTCAATTATATTAAGCCAATGATCTTATTTAAAAATAATGCCTTTCATCTTAAATCTTGATTTTACCTGGAACAGCAACTGCGTTAGCTAAAACCTTGCATTAGGCAATGTACTATAGCATTTAGCCCAGCATCAATATATTTAAAATCAGTAACCAAGGTTGTGGTCTGCCCTAATGGAGTTTCCAGAGAAAGCAAGCCAGGCTTGTTGGCTCTTCAAAGGGCATGGTTATAGCCCACCAATCAAGAACAGGCATGCAAACAGCAGTTCTTCAGAAACAGTTTTGCTTTTTTTGTGCTTGTACTTGCCGGTACTGAGTGCTGGCACCCTGGCAGCCCCAGCCATGGGATTGGCTGGAGGGGGTGGTGGGAGTGGGGAGGCAGCTGAGAACGGGCTCCTCTTGTTTTACAGATATGGCGCTAAGAAACAGAGATGATTTATTAAAGAAATAAGCAGTTACAGTGCTAAACAAACAGGAAAGACTAGAGAGAAATACTATAAAGGGTACAATAAAAAGAATGAAGCAGCATGCTGTTTCTGAGGTAAAAGTGCTGTATCTGCAGACTGGGCTGCTAAGGAAGCTGTTACCATGGCAACCCTGGAATTCTGCGGCTCCTGCTGCTCCTTTTTAGGTTGCTTCTTCTGTGCAGACATCTTGCAACTTCTTTTCTCCTTCAAGGTCCCAAAACTACTACAGGGATACTACTTGTCACCTTGCCAGTTTCTCACCCAGGTTCAGCCAGCCAATCAGCTTCCTCACCTCTCCTGGCTGCTCCCCAACTCCAGCCAGTTGCATGTACCTATATATGACAGGCCCAACTCCCATCAAGTCATCATATTTCCCTAGGCTGAATATGGAACACAAGCTAAAATTATTCATATCCAAGCAAATTCAACTGTAATCAATCAGAACTATGTAATGCAAATTCAAATTAACATGAAGTTGACTGAATGCTGAATAGCTGGAGTCTTTTTATTTATCTTCTTGGCTATGTCTACACTAGCCCAAAACTTTGAAATGGCTATGCAAATGGTCATTTTGAAGTTAATTAATGAAGCGCTGAAATACACGTTCAGTGCCTCATTAGAATGCCAGCAGCCACGGAACTTCGAAATTGGCGCGGCTCGCTGCTGCACGGCTCGTCACTGTGCAGCTCATCCAGATGGGTCTCCTTTTCAAAAGGACCCTGGCAACTTTGAAATCCCCTTATTACTATCTGCTGTTAAGAATAAGGGGATTTCGAAGTTGCCAGGGTCCTTTCAAAAAGGAGCCCCGCCTTGACAAGCCGCGTGGTGGCGAGACGCATCAATTTCGAAGTGCCACAGCTGCCAGCATTCTAATGAGGCACTGAATATGTATTTCAGCGCTTCATTAGTAAACTTTGAAGTGGCCATTTACATGACCATTTTGAAGTTTTGGGCTAGTGTAGACACAACCAACATGTCAGAGGCTTGCATGGTCATAGGCCACCTTCACAGATTTCTACGAGGACTCACACCAGAACGTGACTGGCAGCTGCCTTTCAGCACAGTGCAAGAACAAACCAATTGGAGGTGCTCCCAGCCACAAGGATCAGGGATACAGGGTAAGGATGACTTTGCTCATGGTCTTTGCAGAGATCATCTTTTCCCTCCTTCCTCACCCCCAATTGCCTTATGGCTAGGAGTAGCTTGCCTCTTCCTTTCCACAGAAAGCAGTTAACGCCTACAAGCTGCTGCTGACCGCAGTTATGCATGGGCAGCAAGGTAAGGGTGCCTTGTGAACCAGGGACCTGGGAACTTGAGTGTAGCGGCTTCAATGAACCTAGCCAAAGAGGTTGCTCCGCAGAGTACTGTGCCTAGAATACAGAGCAGTCCCACAATGCCTGAGGGCAGGACCTAGGACTAAAGTAGCAAGTGAAGGCCCTGTCTTGGAAATTGCTGCAAAGCCTGCAGGATCAGGGCCAACCAAGTTAGAAATAGCTTCCTTCCCACCACTCCAGAGTTTAGCTAAAGTGTAGAAAAGCCTCCCTGTGCTGGTGCTATGTGGGTTTTTGGCACGTAGATTTTGGATCCACCAGTCCAGCATCCCAGGCCAGAGAGTGTCAAGCTTTCCACAGTTGCCAACCCAGACAGAGACAGTGGTGGAAAGAAGGAACCTGCCATCTATGCTGTTGGGGAGCTGAATGTTCTGAGCAGGGTCTGGTTCTCTGCACAGTGCTGGAAGCGGGATACGTCAGGTGAAGAGTGAAGAGGGTGAAGAGGCACAGCAGGAAGAGGACAGTGATGGCTGGAGTATGTAAAGGGCTGAGGGGCAGGTAGGTAGCTGAGGCAAGATATAACCAGCCACCTGTACTCGCCAGTCATCACTGCAAGCAGCTAGTGCTGGCTGGAAGTGGGACAGAGGGAGAGGGGCCTTGCTGGCAAGCAGAGGCTTGCAGCTTGGACTGCACTAATAGACCAGCAGGAGCAGTGCTTGGCTTATCTCACTGCAGCTTTGCCTGACCACCAGCCGTGAACACCCAACCCCATTATCAGCTACTGGCCCTGACAGCTCACCACTGCTGGATGGGCAGCTGATGAGCAAGGATGTGGCCAGCAGTAGGACCCACCAGTACTGAGGGGAGGTGAGAGACAGAAACTACGGGACATTTTGCCCATTTTTAAGAAAATGTAGGGACATCTGCAGGAGGGATTAAATATGGTACTGTCCCTTTAAAAACTGGACATCTGATTACCTTTTCCATGATCCCTATGAGACTGTCAGCTGTCAATTAAAAGAAAGCTTTTGCTGAGTCCTTCTCAGATGGAAGTCCTATGTATTCCTATGGAGCTATCAACAGTCAGTCAAAATCAGGGCTTTTTACTGAGTTATTCCTTACTGGAAGAGTAATTTACCAGTACATCACAAGAAGTGAAAATTCTTGTTCCATTACTGAAAATGGAATTATTGCATCACACTGTCTCTCTCAGAGTTGGACTCTGTCACAAGAAATGGAATCTTACATTCCTATATCTGCTACCATATTGGATTTTTAAAATCTAAATTATTGATTTATAATTAATTAACCATTTAATCTTTAAAACTATAGTTCTGTGCATTTAAAGGGTACTGATATTATCACCACCCTTATGTACAATTAAGAGAGGTAATTTTTCTGATTTTAAACTCATTGCGAGATTTTTCTGCAAGCCTTCAATTGAGGTGCTATAATTTATATCAAACAGCTAATGGCAAAATCTTGCATTACAACTGCTGCATAACTGGACAAATGTCCAGTAGCAAATTGCATCATCAAGTAATTTTACATACTACACTAAATTTATTTCAGTCATTGTAGCTTGGCTGGTATGATTAACTGATCTAGAGATTAAAGTCTCCAAAAACATCAAGCCTCCAAAGCCATCTAGTCCCCCAAAACATCTGAATTTTTGAGCTCTTAACCTTCACTGAATCAACAAAACCTCACCCATCACTAATAGTAATGCTTAGTAATTACATGAGTCTAACTGCTTTCCTGTTTTTAATTATAAGTTCCATTTACAATATCAATCAGATGTAACACACTGTGTTTTCCCATTTTGTATAGCACGTCTTGGGGTGAGTGAGCTCATGACATCAGGCTGTTGGTCTAATCATAAATTGTTAATCTTTTGTGATTTTGCTATAACAAAATAACTAGATATAAAAATAAGAGCAGTGATACTGACTACTAAATTCTGCTTAGATCATTGTTCTTTATGCATCGAAATTAACCTTGAGAATGAATTGGAGGTATTCAATTATCCTGTCTGTGAGACTGCGCAGCTACTCCAGATTTTTGTTTTCATTAAGGGTAAAAGTTGTCAAGTCCATACCACGTCTCCTGTTTTATGAAATGGGAAGACTCAACTTGTCACCAGAGTTGCTTATCATCTTTAATGAATGGGCTGAAAGATATCTGCAAATCTTTCTGGGCCTGATCCAAAGCCCATTCAAAACGGTGGAGAGGCTACCACAGACTTCAATGGTCCTTAGATCAAGCCCACTCATATTCCAGCTGACGTGCCATCCATACTTCTGGGTTAGGTAAACCCGTGGAGAAATGCAACAAAGGGTATGGCTTTGGAGAAGTTAAAGCAGGAAAGATGTAAAAAGGCTTGGAGACCACAGCTTGCTCATGAAGGACAGAATTAGAGAGGGAGTATACCCATTATATCTCACTGCATTGTTCACAATTCAAACATTTAATTTATTTATAGAGCCAGTGACAACGACATCATTTGTCTGAGTATTTGCTACAGCACTCATAGGAAGGAATAATATGAGAAGCAGCCAGCATGTTTTAAACAGCTAATAAGGGTGCACCTGAAGAAGCACATTTTGCACTGAGACTGGAAACAGAAAACTGAGGCTGCTTCTGAGTGCTTTGAACTGAGTCAATAATATCACTGGAGTTGAACCGGACATAACAAGACAAAAATTGCAGTCCCTGTTCAGGGCAAAACTCCTACTACAGAAATACTTCAATACCACAGAAGTTTATTTTTGTGAATGCCATTAATCTGTCACTAAAAATTCCAAGAGGGACAGATCACATAACACTGTGTCTAATGCATCTTAAAAAATGTGTACCTAACATTACTGAGTATTTGAGCTGGAGTCCAATCTAACAATCAGAAGGGTTAACTAGCTCAGATATTTATTTTTCCAAGTGTTGCGTATAGAATGCTAATACCAAATGGAAAACTGTTATTTTAAGTCCTTGCTGCCTGGCGGAGGGGACCTATTCCATGGATTAAAGCTCTAAATCTGAGCTCTCCAGGAGTAAATCTAAGAAACTGGTGGGTGCAGAATCAAAACAAAGCATTGTAGGAGCAAGATCCAAAATCACAAAGCAATTTTAATCTGGAGTCAATACCTAAAATAATAAAAGTCAGTAATAATATAGAGCATGTGTATAGCACATTTCACCTGATAATCATAAAACATTTTATTAAAATTAATTTATTAAGCCTAATAAATAGAACTCTCTTAAGTTTTACAGAACAGAAAACAGGCCGAAATAGGTTAAATAACCTCATCATGATTACACAGTGAGTCAAAGTCAGAGCCATAACAGAGCAAAGGCCCCATGAGTCACAGTCCCTTTGCTCTAACCATAGGACTACACTGCCTGTAGGATGAATCCAGTTTTGGTCTCAGTTTAGTAAAGTCCTTACAGAAGTTGCTCTTTTCCTTATTATTATGTGGGAATTTACAGAGGTTATTGATTAATCTGGCCGTAGCCCTTCAGTGGAGAACAAAAATGTACATTTCATAACATGCATCACGGAAATTTATTTTACTTGAAAGAAAAGCAGTGTGACAGAAAAGCAAGAGTTAATAAGTGTCTGCATTTCTCTCTGGATATCCCCTTCCTAATATGAGCTGGAGAAAATATTTTCAACCACAAAAATTGCTGAAATCAAACTAAAAGGGAAAAGATTTTACATGGGTCAATAACTATATTTAAAAAGTGTTACCATGCACGTGAAGATGTACTAAGGCAGTGTTTCTGAAACTGAGGTCAACAAGGGTACTCAAGACAGTTCACCAGCCATGCCGATCAGCTGCTCCCCCACCCTCCCAGAAGCATCTTGCACACCAGGAAAGAACTCTTCCACAGTGTTCATGAAGCACTGGAAGGGAGTGGGAGGAGCATGGACTGAGCACACCATGAGGTAAGGGTGGAAAAAGGTGGACAAGAGGAGGGGTGGGGTGAAGCAGCGGCAGTAATAACAATGGGCAGGATTGGGGCCTAGTGGGAAGGTGTGGTGGGGGGACAGGGCCTGGGGCTGAGAAGGTGGGGGATCAGCAAAAAAAATTAAACCAAAATGGGAATCCTTAGGTTGCAAAAGTTTGAGAACTGTTATAAGGGAAGCACAAACTAATTAAGAAAATGCCTGTAACATTCAAATCTATTTCATTAAAGAAAACAAGTGACTGGTGTTTTGTAAGGAAGACAATGTTAAATGGAAAACGGTGCTATGCTAGGCACATTGCACTATTACTCTGCTACTGTAATGACCCAGCACCTCCTTAACTGATCCTCATGGAGATAGGAAGGCAGCACTCATATTGCCCTCCTTCCCCAGTATTAGGAGTCTGAGGCTGCATCTACACTACCAGATAAATTCAATATATAATAAAATCAAATACTTAATCTCAATATCATGAATTCAAATAAAGCGTCCACAAAGGTTCTTGAAATTCGACCCACCTTTTCTCCATGTCATATCTCTGCATCCTCATTGCCCCATGCAAGTTCAGCAATGTGAGCACTGCATTGTGGGTACCTGTCCCACAGTGCCTTAGCCTCAGTTGCTTGTGGTGTTTCATGTTGGAATCCCAGAATTCCAGTCACTATCATGATCCCATCTGCATCAGTAACCATGCGAAAAAAGAACTGGAGGTTGTGCCATTTCCTGCTGAAGCATTCCAGTGCAAGCATGGATCCACAAATGCTCCAACTCATAGCACAAATTGTTTCAGCAACCACAGTGGCTGTCACACAATTTGTCCTTCAATTCCAAAGCTTGATGGTGCTTGTCTATCTTAGTGGTGCTGCTGCTGCTGCTGCTGCTGATGATGATGATGAATATGTTTTGGAACAGCAATTTGTGCCAACTGCAGACCAAAAATGCCGAGCTGGTGGCTGCTATGAGTGCATTGATGACAGTTAAGAGGCGTTTTTGGACTCCAGAGACCAGGACACACTGGTGGAATCCCATCATTTTGGAGTCCTGGGATGACCAGCAGTGCGTGCAGAACTTTCACATGTGCAAGTCCACCTTATGGAACTTGGTGATGCACTGGCACCTGCCCCACAGCACAGCAACACAGAAAGGAGCGAGGCTTTAACGGTACAGAAGAGAGTGGCAATTGCACTGTGGAAGTTTGCAACCCCCGACAGTCACCCGTCAGTAGCAAATCAGTTCAGGGTGGGCAGATCTGCAGTGGTGTCCATGGTGATGGAGGTGGCCCATGCAATCTGTCGGCATCTCCTCATGAAGACTGTGACCCTGGGAGATGTACAGGCAATAGTGGATGGCTTTGCTGCCCAGGGCTTTCCTAACTGTGGTGGGGCAATCGATGGCATGCACATCCCCATCATGGCCCCTGCACACCTGGCATCGGACTATATTAATAGAAAGGGGTACTTCTACATGGTTATGCAGGGGTTGGTAAATCACAAAGGTCGTTTTACCGACATCGACGTTGACTGGTTAGGGAGGGTTCGTGAGGCATTCATGTTCCAAAATTCAGGACTGTACCGAAGGCTCCTGGATGGGACTTTTTTCTCTGATCAGAAAATCAAATTTGGTGACACGGGAGCCCTGGACCCCAGCAAGGAAAACTTTAATTACAGAAGCAACGAGGGGTCCTGTGGCACCTTATAGACTAACAGAAATGTATGAGCATAAGCTTTTGTGGGCAAAGACCCACTTTGTCAGATGCAGGTGACAACGAAGTGGGTCTTTGCCCATGAAAGCTTATGCTCATACATTTCTGTTAGTCTATGAGGTGCCACAGGACCCTTCATTGCTTTTGCAGATCCAGACTAGCACAGCTACCCCTCTGATATTTAATTACAGACTGAGCAAGTGCAGAATGATCATGGAATGTGCCTTTGGACATTTGAAAGTGAGGTTCAGATGTTTATTCACCCATTTGGACATTTCTGAACTTAATGACCCCACTGTTATTACAGCATACACTGTTTTGCACAACATATGTGAATCAAGGCAGAGAGTTTCCCATCTATATGGCATTCTGAAGTGGAGGCAATAGGCATGTCTTACTTCCAGCTGTTTGCATTGCCATCCACCAGCACCCATGCTCAGGCTTCAACAGTCAGGGACACTTTAAAAAACAGCTTTATGACAGATCTGTAACACACCTGGTGCCTATGTATGTCTCTGCCATAATGCTAACAAATCAATCATGCCTGAATGAATGAATGCTCTTTTGTGGTGGGACAAGGGAGTTTCACTTCCCCTTTTCCCCCACCACTACCTCGTTCCCTCAGCTGCACTCCTGCTGCAGACAAGGGAGTTTCACTGCCCAGGTGTGCCTTCAGCAGCACTCACCCTCCCTTTACCCACTCATATTGATTTGTGTCCCCCCCACACGCACACACACTCCTGCAGGACAAGAAATCACACCAAGCTAAAAGGAATGATTTTATTTTTGGGTTAGGAGAGGGTTAAGTGGCTGGGAAAAGCAGCTTTCTCAAGGGTGCTTGAATAGCCCTTTACAATGGCTCTCGGGGCTGGAGCAGCAGCTTAGCCTTGCCCTCCCTCCCTGCATGTGGGGAACCTGATGACAGTGGGTGGGTGACGTCCCCTCAGGGGACTCATCACAGGAAATGCAATGATCGGGGGTGGGCACCCCCTCCTCAGGGGACTCCGGCCAGTGTGTATCAGCTGATGCCCTGCTGGTTTGGGAGCCTCTCTACAACTATAGCAGGGAGCACTGAATCCCCATGCGCTGAGTAACAGCCATTATGAGCTTTGCAGCACCCTCGGTCTGCTTTGCTGTGACCTCATTCATTTTGGACAATTGCTGCTGCTGCAGGTCAAGCATTCTATCATTGAATTTTACTTGACTCTGACACCACTCAGCTGTACTGTCACGCCACTGAGCAGTGTCCTTTGTCAAGTTCTTACACTCTGCATGAGTGTCTTGCATGTGCTGCAGGATCATATCTTGTTTTGCTTTCCTGCATCTCCTGTTTTTTTCTGCAACACAGAGCACTGGGTCTGGAAAATGAAGGTCAAAATTAAGGTACGGTTGACATAATGTGCTTTGAAGTGCAATGAATGGGTCTTTCTGTGCACTATCACTGAAAGTATGTTTTTGAAGGACACATGGGTTATTAAGGATGGGACAGTAAAGGACACATGGGTTATTAAGGATGGGACAGTAACTGTGCAGTTCACAATATCTCACTTGTCATCACTTCTCCAGCACATTGCTTTGTGGACATGGAAAACTATAAGCAATTGTCCTCTTTTGGTGGGAATGGGAAGGTCTGCAAAGCTGGGGCAGCAGCCAGGTGTCCTGTCCGGGTGTCCTGTGGCAGTGACAAATGGACAGCTGCATGTAGGTCTTCAATGCACAATAAGAATGATGTAAATAAAAAATATATCCAAAGAAAGGCTGGATGTAAAGGGAAGTGGGAGAGGAAAAGCACAGCACAGGAATCCCCCACATGGTGCAGGGGGATTCCTGAGAACTGAAAACAAACAGTTCTTGCTGAGGGCCGTGGGACAGGAAACACCCAGCAGAGCCTGGCAGCCATGTGGCACCTTGGAATCCTGCAAAATCCAAAGAAACTTGAGACAGAAGCTATATCTGTCCCGTATTATCGATATTCTGTAATCGGCACTATGTCTCAATGGCTACGTCTACACAAGCCCCAAACTTCTAAATGGCCACGCAAATGGCCATTTCAAAGTTTACTAATGAAGCGCTGAAATGCATATTCAGCGCTTCATTAGCATGTGGGCGGCTGTGGCGCTTCGAAATTGACACGGCTTGCCGCCGCGCGTCTCGTCCAGACGGGGCTCCTTTTCGAAAGGACCCCGCCTACTTCAAAGTCCCCTTATTCCCATGAGCTGATGGGAATAAGGGGACTTCGAAGTAAGCGGGGTCCTTCCGAAAAGGAGCCCCGTCTGGATGAGACATGCGGCGGCGAGACGCATCAATTTCGAAGCGCCACAGCCACCCGCATGCTAATGAAGCGCTGAATATGCATTTCAGCGCTTCATTAGTAAACTTCGAAATGGCCATTTGCGTGGCCATTTCGAAGTTTGGGGCTTGTGTAGATATGGCCAATAAATCGAATTAACAGTAACACAAGTGAAGACAGTCACATTTTAATATCGAGCTAAAACCTTGACATTTGAATTTATCTCATAGTATAAACAGTATGAGATGCAGCTTGCGTTAGTCCAGGTTGCCATTTCCTGCTAAGATGACTGTGGGTAGATGACCCGAGGCATTCTGCTATAGTGCTCGGCTATTCTAGCAGCTTTTCAGTACTATGAAGATTCCTATCCAAAATGAGTGATTACTTACAAATGGTATGATAACCTGGTCAGCTGCCTTATAGTCAAATAATTTGCTCCAACCAGTGTGTTCTAGCTAGAAAGGAAGAGGTGAGGAATTGTGAAACTTCCCTACAGATATTTTGTTTGGACTGATGGCTGACAGTCAAAACCAGATACGTCAGTTTTACAAAAACACAGGTCCCAGAATGAGATATTAGAAAGAAGCCAATGTTCTGTTTTGCAGTTTTATGTCATTTCTCTCACAGGAAGGCCACCAGCTATGAACCTGATGGAACACAGAATTGGGAGTTCTCGACATTCTGCCCCAAAAGATCCAGGACCATAATTAGCCTTTTGCTCTGTTCCTTATTCTTAGGCTGCTGAAGCCACCTCTTGTAGGTCTTATGGAGAGAAGATAGGAATTTTTTCTACATTAGTAGAAACTGAAGAATTATTAGGGATTCCACGTCACTGTACATATTTGCAATATGTTCTCATTTTAACTAAGATTAACACATCATAAGGAACTAATTCCACAAATATATGTACTACATCAATTTAGAATATTAAAATTAACTCGTAGTACTGCAACCAGACCATTTTGCTTTTCTAGTGCATACCTAAGAGATGCATCTGTGTTTCTCCACCAAAAATTGTTTTATTTGTATGCAGTCTAACATTTATGAAATCATGATATGTCAAATGAGACAGATGTAGGAGAACTAACAGAAATTTTATATGAAACTTATTTTAATTAAAATAGCTCTTTTTTCAACAGTTATTTGTTTGGGAAATATTCTCTATGACATTCTTTGGGATGTTATTTCAGTTTTCTGCTTTGGGTGAGCAACTGAAAATTTTTAAATATTTTAATTAATTATTTTTCCTGTTATTGAACGCTGTCATGGAACCAAAAATATTTCCAACCCATACATAATAATCTATTGTTTGGCCCCTGAGAGAGCTAGAATCCTTACAGCCTTAAGATTATGAAATAAGTTTAGGGAACAGAGCTTTCTTCTTATGTAAATAGTTCTACCAGCTATACTAGTAACCATATATGACTAATATTTTTTTAATATTATTCATTCAGTTCTTCAGCATTAGAAACCATTTGGGTCAGTCCAAGGCAAATTTATAAGATGATAATTCCTGGCCTCAAACAGATTATAATTCAAAAGACAACATATACCATGTAATCCACTCCAAAAGCCATTTAAATTATTTGAATGCAATTTTCAAAGTGCTTGTCTAATCCTGTTTCCAATGTAGCCAATGAACGTTTTCATTAATGTAAAGGGGATAGAGTTAGGCCAGTTGTGAATGCTTTTGAAAATTACACTGTTTATCGTGTTTTATTACTGTTAATATTGACTCAATTTGCAGACATCAAGGAAGAAGTAATTTTTTTTTTTTGGACAGGACTTGAATGAAGAGGAGTAAAAGAGGAAAGTCAAACAATGCATAAGCATCAGATAGGAAACATCAGTGTAAATTTTTGGTGTAAGTTCTCTTTATTAGTAGTCATGCACTTCTTCCATGGGAATCAAACACATATTGCAAATGATCCTTTTGGTATTTCACCTTAAATTATTTGGTGAATGAAATAACCACAAGTATAATACAACCTGAGAAACCCCTGTTCTTTTGTCACAATGAAAACTGACCATTTAGTACTAATCTTTATTCCCTGGTTTTGGATGCAGAGGAACTTGATGAGTGGCATGCTTGGCCATTTGTTGTTTTTTTCTTGTGAACAATATAGGGCTGGGTGGTGGGCCAGTGAGACAGGTATGCTTGTTCCTTGGCTTAGTGAGGGCCATCTAGCTATGACGTGTTTTTGAATACACTCAGTTTGAGGTTTCTTGAGTTGTAAACCCCTCCCTGTTAATGAGTGGGTGGAACTCAGCAGGGAGTTTAGTATGTTGCCAAGCAAACTGGCAAGTTTCAGTGGAAGAGTAGTCCTTTCATTTTAGGTAGCTGGTGTTGATTTTCGTGGAACAGCTACTGTATACTGTCTTGGAAGTGTTTTTTTCTTTTGTGCTGGAATACAGAAGAGATTCCTGATGCATGAAATGTAAGATAGTGTCCACAAGAAAGAAGAAGGTACATGATTTGAAAGTGAAACTTTTAACACTTACAGCATTCAAGAAAACAAAGATGTGTTCAACAACCAGATTGAGATATCATTGCCCAGCCAACAAAAGATGGAAGGACCAGAGATAAGGGAACTGGATGTAGCAGAAACTGAAGTAGTGAAAGGATGCGTGACTGGATCATTGTCAAGTAGTCAATGAGTCCACTTTTAATGAATCTAGCACTAGAGCAATGAAAAGGGTCATATTGTGATATGAAGCCAGCAGCTATGAAGAGAGTTCCTTTAACTCTCCTAAGAAGACAAGCAATCACTACACAATATTAAGGATAGTGCACAGAGAATTCATCATGGGACACAGAGTTAATAGGATGATATGCTGCCTCCCCACACTGAAAATAAAAGTTGTAACCTCAAGAATAGATTGGATTATGCAGCTGGTGATGGTATACATTAGAATCAAAGACTTGGTATCATGTGAAACTGCACAGATTATAGAAGACTCAAAAAATGTCAAGATGAAGAAAAGGAAAGTACTAGTTATCTTCTCAAAAATCCTTTTGGTTTCATCAGACAGAAGGCAAAAGACAGACAAATACCTGAGGTGCACCATTGGCTGGGCTACTGGGGAAGCTAGAAGTTTTTATTTCATGGAGCACTGGGTCACTTTCAGTTGGAGAAGACAGTTACACATGTAGATGGTCTCTGTGTTACAAGTAGGACAGTTAATTTTCTCTGAAAGAGAGACTGGTTGGTTAAAAACAAGGGCCAGGAACTAAGGAGGCAAAAGTAGTACAAACTCAGCCTGGTGTAGACAAATTGAACCAATATGAGAAAGAATGTGAAGAAATGAAATTTTTAGTTGCCTATATAAAATTCCTTTTTCTGGGACAAAATGACAGAACTGTGTCCCACAGGTGATACATGGGGGTAGCCCCCTTTTGAGGAAATTTAGGAAGGTCACACCAAAACTTACAGAATAAGATTCTGTGAACCAACTGTTGTAAGGAAAATTCTGATTTAAACTGGGGCAGACAGGGCTTTCTCAGCCTCTTTTGGCAAGCCTTTCTAGGAGAAGGAAAGCTTCTTAGCCTTGGGAGGCAAAAGGAGTGTACATCCAGTGCAGTTGTCATCTAAGCTATGTCTACAGGTGAAGCCTACTTCGAAGTAGCCTATTTCGATGAATAACGTCTACACATCCTCCACAGCTGGCAACGTCGATGTTCAACATCGACGTTGCGCAGCACCACATCGAAATAGGCACTGCGAGGGAACGTCTACATGCCAAAGTAGCATACATCGAAATAGGGATGCCAGGCACAACTGCACACAGGGTCACAGGGCGGACTAGCGCTTCCGGGGCAACAGCTAGCCGCTCCCTTAAAGGGCCCCTCCCAGACACACTCAGCCTGCACAGAACGCGGTCTGAAGAGCCATAGGCACGCAGACCTTGGGCGACGCAGTCATGGACCCCCAGCAGCAGCAGCAGCAGCAGCAGCAGCAGCAGCAGCAGCAGCCAGAGGTCCACCCAGCCCTCTCTGCAGGAGCAGGGCTTGCCCTGATCCATGCCATGCAGGAGCCAGCTGAGCATCTCCTTGCCACACCGGAGGAGGAGCAGCCTGCAGGGGAGCAGGACTCAACCCCCAACCGTGCAGCACCCCGACCCCCCCGCCGCCTCACACGCCGCCGCCTGTGGAGCTACCCCACCAGCACCGACTGGTGGGAGTGGCTGGTGCTTGAGGAGTGGGACGACGACCGCTGGCTCAGGAACTTTAGGATGAGCCAGCAGACATTTATGGAGCTGTGCCAGTGGCTCACCCCCGCACTCAGGCACCAGGACACCGCCATGCGGCGTGCCCTCACCGTGGAGAAATGGGTCGGCATCGCTGTCTGGAAGCTGGCCACTCCAGACAGCTACCGATCCGTGGGACAGCAGTTTGGCATCGGCAAGGCCACCGTCAGGGCTGTCCTCATGGAGGTAAGAGGACCCACGGGGGGGGGCGGGCAGGGGGGCCCTGGCAGGGCAAGTCAGGACAGGGCAGGGGAGGGGAGGGGGGCCCGGGCAGGGCAGGGCAGGGTAGGGCAGGGCAGGGCAGGGGAGGGGAGGGGAGGGGGGCCCGGGCAGGGCAGGGCAGGGAAGGGCAGGGGAGGGGAGGGGGGCCCGGGCAGGGCAGGGCAGGGCAGGGCAGGGCAGGGGAGGGGAGGGGGGCCCTGGCAGGGCAGGGCAGGGCAGGGGGGCCCGGGCAGGGCAGGGCCACGCACACCCTGCTCACCCCTCATTGGTGCTCTCCCATGTGCTTCCCCTGCAGGTCGTGCGTGCCATGAACGCCATGCTCCTGCACAGGCTCATGAGGCTGGGGGACCCAGATGCCACCATCATGGGCTTTGCCATGCTAGGCTTCCCCAATTGCTTCGGGGCTCTGGATGGGACTCACATCCCCATCCGCGCCCCGCGAAACAGTGGAGGGCGCTACGTAAACCGCAAGGGCTACCACTCAGTGGTCCTCCAGGCCTTGGTGGACAGCCGGGGCCGTTTCCAGGATGTTTATGTGGGCTGGCCTGGCAGCACCCATGACGCCGGGGTTTTCCGGAACTCGGGCCTGTGCCGCCGGCTGGAGGCGGGGACCTACATCCCCCAGCGGCGGATCCCTCTGGGGGACACCACCATGCCCCTCTGTGTCATCGCAGATGTGGCATACCCCCTCCAGCCCTGGCTCATGCACCCGTACACGGGCCATCTCTCTGCCAGCCAGGAGCGCTTCAACCAGCACCTGAACCACGCGCGGAGATGTCTCCTGACCCTCTTGGATGCGGGCCCCAACAACATCCCCCAGATTGTGGGTGCCTTCTGCACCCTACACAATCTGGTGGAGAGCAAGGGGGAGGTCTTTTTTCAGGGCTGGGCTGTGGAGGCCGGCAGGGCCGATGTCCAGCCACCCGCTGCCCCCAGTCGCCAGGTGGACCCCGAAGGGACCCGGGTCTGGGAGGCCCTGCGGGCCCACTTCGATGAGGCTGCGGGGTGAACTCTGCCAGGCCCCCCACTGCCCCCCACCTTCCTCCACAACACTCCCTGCCCCTACGCCCACACCACGGAGCACCCAACAGCACGCCCCCGCCACACTTTTCCTGGACAAATAAAAGCACGCACTTGTTGGTGAAATGAAACTGGTTTTCTTTGAACTGTTTTTTCAACTAATAACAACAAACTATATACAAGACCTTCTAACTAAACTATTATATAAGTGACTAATAAAAAAGTTTGCATATATTATATGTACAAAAAACAGAAAACCAGGGATTACAAGGAAGGGGAGAACTATTTACATGGGGGGGGGACGGGGCAAACGGGGGGCACAAATAAATAAGTCCCAAAACTATATACAAGGTGGGGGGGGCAAGTCCTGGCCCCATGCCCCTATAGTCCGGCACTGGGGGTGGGCGGCCGGGAGCCCCGCCTCGGCCGCAGCCCTGTCCGGGGCTGGCTGGGGGCTGGGCGGACCGGAAGATACGTCCGGCGAGTCTCAGCTGGCCCCAGGTGTCCCTCGGCGGTCTGGCCCTCGGTGGCGGGTGGTGGGGCGACGGCGGACGGCGCGGCAACGAGCGGAGCAGCGGGTGGTGCGGTGGGTGGAGCACTCAGGGCAGGTGCAGCGGCGGCCGGCACAGCATGGGGGGCCAGGTAGTCCACGAGGTGGCTGAAGGTCTCCAGGTAGCCCCCCCATGCCTCTTGGTGCCAGGCCAGCGCCCGCTCCTGGAGGTGGAGGCGGCGTTGCTCCACCCGCAGACACTGCTCCGTGACCTCTAGCTGCCGACGGTGGATGGCCAGCAGCTGGGGGTCCGTCGCCGGCGTGTGGTGTTGTTGGGTCCGCCATCTTGCCCGCCGTGGGGCTGGTCGGTCCTCTGCCGAGGGGCTTGCCTGGAGCAATGGCCCGGGAGGGGTTTCCAGGACCACTGAAGCCTCGCCGGCGCTCTCCGGTCCTTCCAATGGTGCGGCTGTGGAACACAGGAGAGGGGGAAGAAGAGTGGAGACAAGCGTTAGTGTGGGCCCTGAGCCATGGCCCTTGTTCCCCCACCCCTGTGCTGCAGGTTCCCCATCCCCGTCCCCAGGAGATGCTGCTGTGATGGGGTTCATGGGTCCCCCTGCACTGCACCCCATCCCCTGGCAGGAGTGACTCTCACTTCACTCAGCAGGGTCTGACAGGAGAGGTTTCTTAGGCCACAGATGCCCAGTTTCTCCCAGGAGTGACAGTACAGCAGTCAGAGACAGTAGTTCCAACCCGTCCTGGGGATAAGACCCCAAGGGGTGCCCCTCTGGGGTGTAGCTTTCTCCCTCCTCAGGCTGCCTGCCTTCCAGCTCTCCCTTCCCCTAGCCTCTACCTGTGGCCCCCCTCCCGATTCAAAGCCAGCTCAGCTCCTCCCTCCTCTTTGTTCAGGGCAGAGGTGTCACCTGCCAGTTGTAGCCCCAGGATCATCCTTTGCCCCTGGGAGCTATTCAGCTTGTTGCTCATATCTAGCCTGAGTCTCGCATTTGCACTCCCCCCACTCCATCACATGCTGCTGCAGCTGCTGCTGCTGCTGCTGTGGGGTGTCCCACCCTTTCCTCCCAGGGGACCCTAGAGGTTCCGCTCCCCCCTGCCCCGGGGATGGGGCATGGCACTGTCGTGCTGGGGCGGGGGGGCAGAGGCTGATGCACTCCTGTGAGGGATATGGCACTGCTGTCCTTGGGGCCATGGCCATCTGGGCATGTAGAGGGCCCTGGCCACATATCTATTACCCCCACCCCTCAACCCCGGGGGTGTACACAGCGGGGGTACATACCTGTAGATCCACTCCCACGGTCCGGGGACACCCGGGGGGGGGACGCCCAGCTGCTGCTCCGGGATGGGTGGAGGATGTGCAGCCCCGTCTCATTGGAGGAGGAGTCCCCCTCCTCCTCCTCCTGCTGCGATGCCCCAGGTGTGGGCTCCAGGGGGGGCCCCCGGGGTGCGGGGCTTACCTCCGGGGCAGACTCCGGCTCCGGGGCCTGCTGGGGCTCCTCAGCCGAGGTGTCAAGAGTGGCCAGAGGGGAGGAGGTGTGCCGGGGGCCCAGGATGTCCCTGAGCTTCCTGTAAAAGGGGCAAGTGACAGGGGCGGCCCCAGATCGGCCGGCCGCATCCCGGGCCTGGGCATAACCCTGCCGCAGCTCTTTGACTTTACTCCGGACATGGTCCGGAGTGCGGGCAGGGTGACCCCGGGCGGCCAGGCCCTTGGCCAGCCGAGCGAACGCATCCACGTTCTGCCTCTTGCTCCCCATTACCTGGAGCACCTCCTCCTCACTCCAGAGCCCCAGCAGGTCCCGAAGCTCAGCCTCCATCCAGGAGGGGCCCCGCTGCTGCTTGCCGGCCTGGCTGCCAGCCTGGCTGCCCTGGCTTCCCTGGCTCCCCTTGCGGGGGGTCCCCTGGGGGGGCTGCCAGGCGGCCATCGGTGCACTGGGGGGTTCTTGGGGCTGCTGAAGAGCGTGCAGGCTGGCCGCGTGTTATTGCTGCTGCCTGCACGCTTTCTCAGCTTCCTGCACAGAAAGGGAGGGGGCAGGGACCTTTAAGGGGCCGCTCCACGCGGCCACCATTAAGCTGAGGGGCTGTAGAGAGCGTCTCTCAACCCCCCAGCTGATGGCCGCCATGGAGGACCCCGCAATTTCGATGTTGCAGGATGCGCAACGACTACACGGTCCCTACTTCGACGTTGAACATTGAAGTAGGGCGCTATTCCTATCCCCTCACGGGGTTAGCGGCTTCGACGTCTCGCCGCTTAACGTTGATGTTAACATCGAAATAGCACCCTACACATGTAGCCGTGACAGGCGCTATTTCGAAGTTAGTGCCGCTACTTCGAAGTAGCGTGCACGTGTAGACACGGCTCTGATGAATCATCCATCCCAGAGTCCTGTCTTCTGACAGTGGCCAATGCCAGATGCTTCAGAGGGAATGAACAGAAGAGCAATCAGCAAATGAACCATCCACTGTCATACCAGCTTCTGGTAGACAAAGGTTAGGAACACTCCAACCTCAATGTTGCATGGTCTGATCATCCTAGTTAATAGCCTATCCTTCATGATCATATCTACTTCTTTTTTTGAACTCTGTTGCATTTTTAGCCTTCACAAAATCCCCTGGAGCAGCAAGTTCCACCTGTTGATTGTGCACTTTGTGAAGAAATACATCCTTAATTTGATTTAAGCATGCTGCCTTTAATTTCATTAAGTGACCCCCTAATCCTGGTGTTATGTGAAGGAGTAAGCAATGTTTCCTTATTCACTCTCTCTGCACCAGTCAAGATTTGATAGCTCTCTACCATATCCCTCTAAGTTGTTTCTCTTCCAAACGAGAAAGTCCAGTATTTTTCATCCTCCCTCAAACTGGAGAGATTAAATTCTGTCCACATAATGGAATAGTGTTGAACTGCAGATGCCAATTCCTAGCAGGCCAACAGGTTACATAACATGGTATTCTCAGAAGCTGGATAGAACAGATTGGCCTAAGAAGCCATTACATCTGTTAAAGAAAGAGTACAGCAAGCCAAACAGACTTATATGGGTTTTGACCTAGACCTATAAAACCTAACACATGGAAATGGTCTGGTATTTCAGATAACAGTAAACATACTGTGAGCCGAAAAGTCAGCTATCTATTTTTTCCATGTCAGAGTGAGCTAGTACCAGTGGAGCTAAGGAAATAGCAAGTTTCTTTTGCTACCATATAGGAGACAACTGGAGGTTATACTTTCCTTTATTCCAAGCATTCAAGTGAATAATGAAAGCATATGGATGGTATTGTTATAGCAGACAAGGAAGCAGTCAAAGAAAAGGACAACAAGCACCTGGAAACTAGTGTCTGAGTAGACTAATCATAACAAAACCTACTACTGTGTACAATAAACTAACTGTAAGTATGATCTGTTATTATGCAACAAGAGAAGCAGGAGATGTTGAGAAGGATGGATTTTACCAATAGTTCAACAGCATTGTAGATGAAACTGTGAATCATTATATAATTTTGGAAATGGGGATGGGCAGAGGAGATGAATGAAAAGGTCAGTAGCCAATATGGGCTACGTCTACACGTGAAGCCAACATCGAAATAGCTTATTTCGATGTAGCAAGATCGAAATAGGCTATTTCGATGAATAACGTCTACACGTCCTCCAGGGCTGGCAATGTCGATGTTCAACTTCGACGTTGCGCGGCACCAGATCGAAATAGACGCTGCGAGGGTACGTCTACATGCCAAAGTAGCACACATCGAAATAAGGGTGCCAGGCACAGCTGCAGACAGGGTCACAGGGCGCACTCAACAGCAAGCCGCTCCCTTAAAGGGCCCCTCCCAGACACAGTTGCACTAAACAACACAAGATACACAGAGCCGACAACTGGTTGCAGACCCTGTGCATGCAGCATGGATCCCCAGCTGCCGCAGCAGCAGCCAGAAGCCCTGGGCTAAGGGCTGCTGCCCACGGTGACCACAGAGCCCCGCAGGGGCTGGAGAGAGAGCATCTCTCAACCCCCCAGCTGATGGCCGCCATGGAGGACCCGGCAATTTCGACGTTGCGGGACGCAGATCGTCTACACGGTCCCTACTTCGACGTTGAATGTTGAAGTAGGGCGCTATTCCGATCCCCTCATGAGGTTAGCGACTTCGACGTCTCGCTGCCTAACGTCGAAGTTAACTTCGAAATAGCGCCCGACGCGTGTAGCCGCAACGGGCGCTATTTCGAAGTTAGTGCCGCTACTTCGAAGTAGCATGCACGTGTAGACACAGCTATGGTAAGCAAATGAACAGTGTACCACATTGGAACAGCAAGCATAACAGGGAAATGTTAAGAACTTGCTGTGAGATGCACAATCTGATTATTGGCAGTACTGACTTTCCTCACAAAAACACATAAGGTTACACCAGATGGTAAACTAAAAACAGATTGACCATATTATCTTTTTAAAGGTACGAAAGGTCTCTGTTGGATATTAGAGGCTATACAACTGATCGGTGTAACAGTGATCATGAATAGTAACAGAGAGAAAGCCGTGCTAGTCTATATCATGAACTATTAATGGGAAAGGTTAAGATTAACTGGATGTAACTGGAGCCAGATTTCATCTCCCTAAGTTAAAGGATGGGTGCACAAAGTGGGGGGCAGGTGGGGCATGAAATTTCATAAGGGGGGGTGCAACATGGTCAGGTGCTCCGTCTCAGGATCATCCATCTCATTAAAAATGTTGAAATGTTACTGCGTATATATATGTGTATTCACATTTATATACTGATTAATAAAGTTTTTACATTCTACATACTTAAGCTTAACATGTGCCAAAAGGGTTTTGTTTTGTTTTCTTCATATGAACATAACTGAAATTTCTGTTGGTTTGGATTACATTATATGAGTTGGGCAGTGGGGTGGGGCTGCTAATTTCAGGGACAAAAAGTGGGGCCCAATGTAAAAAGTTTTCACTCCTGAATTAAAGGATAGCTGTCTGAATCACACATATAGGGTAACATTTGCAAGGTATTTAGGGGCACTAATTTTTCATCTGAAATATCTCTGTGGGAAATATTAAAGGAAACAATATAAAATACAACGGAGGAAGTTATTAGAAGGTGTAAGCAAACAAAGAAATGCTAGACAAGCAGCAAAACACGATTGCTCTTAAAGAAGAAGTAACAAATGTGTTGTGAAGATATCATAAAAGTTGGAAATACAAAAGTTCTAGAAAAAGAGGCATCAGGAAAACAAGATATGAAAATAATATACAAAAGAGGCTAAGTTGTACAAAAAACACAGTCAGGCCAGCGATGCAAATAGTAAGAAAGGCTGCTTGTGAATGAAAATAAATAACAAAGGGGTGCTGGAGGTATGGAACAAGCATTTTAACAAATCCAAAATTCTGTAGTTCTCCCAGGTGCATGCATTCTACACATGTTAGATGAACAGGGCAGCTTGTAAAACAGGATGGATATTAACAGTGACACTCCATCAGAAGAAGAAATAGAAAGAGTAGTGAAGATGTTAAAAATATGGGCAAGCTGCAGGAATAGACAATATAAAAACTGAGCTAGTAAAAGTCAGTGGGACAAGTGCTATGAAAGCATTAGGAAAATATATGAGAAGATATGGTAGCAAGAGAAAATACCAGAGACTGGCTAAAGGCAGCAGACATACCAATCCTGAAGAAAGATGGTCCTGCCAATCAAAATAATTATGGAGGTATAAACTTATTTTCAGTACCACGGGAAAAATAAACATGATGAAAGTAACTGTCAACAGAGTAGCAGAAGTGATAGGTGAGGAACAGTGCAGACCAGACAAAAATTACACTAATCAGATATTCATGCCCCAGCAACTGATGGGAAATAAAGAAAATGGTGATTAATAAGTCTGCTGGTTTCATCTGAATCAAATGCCTTTGTAAATCTATGTGGGGAGAAGTTTTGTGGAAAATACTGAAAGCATATGAGATTCCAGATAGGAAGTTATAAATTTTATGTCTTGCAGTGCTGTGAGAACTGATGGAAAATTAAGCAACTGGTTTAAGGCAAACTTTGGTGACAAGGAGGGATGAAGCACAATGGCTTTTTATCATGTTCTGAGATTGGCCTTTAAGAATGAAATATCAGATGTGGATATGATGATGGATAATCTATGTTCATCATACAACTGAAAGAAACATTTAAATTAGTGATGATACCCTTCACGATCTTGGAAAAATGGGTGTCATTAACTTGATATTCGTTGATTCCAGCCAGGATGAGTTTAAAAGGAGATAGCCAGAAATGCTGCACAAAAGTTGACAAAATTATGGACTGATGAAAACCACGGTGTGAGCTTATCAAACCATTGTAGTAATGATTTTATTCTGTAGTCTCTGGGAGCAGCTCCATTAAATGAAGCAAACATCAGAAGGCTAGAGGCAGTAGAGATGAAAGGGCTTCAGAAAATGATAGGTGAAAAGTGGAATGAGTTTAAGACAAATGAAAAAGTTAGAAAGGGAATAGAATTTGAAATCAGAGAACGACATTGGCTGCAATAAAAGATTATGATGAGGGACCAAGCAGAGGACAAACAGATGACAGGATTCAATGAAAGAATGCAAACAGATCTAATGTCAGTCAAATTTAAACACCAACGTCATATTCAGATGCATGGCTAGGCTGGGCTTTCTGCAGAAACTAGCCATAGACAAGAATGAATGGCAATACTGTACTGCTCTGTTTGTGTGTACGCATGCTTTGGGACGAGAAGAAAAAGATATGCAAATATTAGAAGTCTGGATAACACACAAGAGGAACTGGAAGCAATTTCTTATAATTAGCATTCTTGGTGGTCACTCAACAACAAGTAGGATGTCTTCATGTTACTCTCTAATTTGTGAGTCCATTGATGGCTGATCAGCCCAGTTGTGGAGCTGCAGAGCTTATCACGGAAGGGGCAGGGGTTGGTAGCTGTTGGAGGAGTGCGGAGCAGTTTTTGATGCTCTTTTTTAATTCTCCACTTTTCCTCATCTGCACTGCAGCAGGACCTCTCAACTTGTGCCACCCCCTCACAGATTACCACTCTCCACTGGGAATTGTCCTGGCCAAGGTTCTCCCTAGTGTCAACACCAATTCTGCACTTTTTCCATGTGTGATTTCAGCATATCCTTATATCACTTCCTCTGGCCCACAATGCTTCTCCATCCTTCCTTCAATGCACACTAAGGGAAAAAAAGTGAATGAAAATTGGGAGTTCTTTAAGAACAGTGTACCAGATGGCTAAGAAGCCAAGATTCCACAGAAAGCAGATACTTGTCTAAGAAGCCCAATCTGGTGCAATGAAGGCAACATTTTTAATAAAAATGCAGATAGAAAGGAATGAAATAGATAGAAATCAAAATAAATTAGAAGATCTGAAGTATAAAAGCTGATATGGGAAGCCTAAAATGTCAGGGAAGAATGCATGACTGGCAGGACTAAGTAATAATATAAAACAAAAATAAAAGTTCTGTAAATATATTATGTACAAAAATTTTAACAATGATGCATTCCTTTACGGAGACGGTAAAATTGTTCATAATGATGCAGAATAGGCATAAGCAGTCAATATGTATTTCTGTTTGTCATTTGGAAAGAATCAAGATGATGTACTTGTATTACATGAGGAAAACCAAAGGCCTTTTAGTTCATTTGTAATAAAAGAATATTTTAGACAATGTCTCTTAGAGAAGAATATTTTTAAATCAGCATGCCTAGGTAAATTTTACCCAAGAGCCCTGAAGAAATCAGCTGAGGAGCTCTCTGACCCACTGCTCTTCATTTAAAACAAAGGTTGAATTACTGGAGAAATTCCAGAAACCAACATTAGAACTCTTCCAGGAATTTCTGGGAGAATGCTGATGTTGTACAAATATTTCAAAAGGTCACACAAAATGTTTTGGGAAAGTATAGGTAGGGTCAGTTCTGAAAAAAGTAATGGAAAACCTAATATGGGATTCAAGAATAAAGAATATATATATATATATATATATATATATATATATATATATATATATATTATGCAAAGTAGATTTTGTCAAACAAACCTGATTTCATTTTGTCATGAGATTACAATTGTGGTTAATAAAGAAGACTTCATAATATAATATACTTAGGGCTTTGAAAGTCATTTCTTTTAGTATCACCTGGGTACAGTCATATAGACTAATATTGATTCTTGGCTAAACTCAGCCCATTCCAACAAAATGTACTTTAATACAGATAAATGCAAAGTTAGACATCTAGGCACAAGAACTGCCGACTATTCCTGCAGAATAGGGGACTGGCAACTGGAATGTAATGACTGAAAAAAAAAGAGGGATAATGGACAAGCAAGTTAACAGGAGCTGAAAGTGTGATGTTGTGGTAAAAAGGCAGAAATGATTCTTGGATGTCCGAACAGACGAGCAATGGTCAGGAAGACTGATGGGTGTGATTTTACATCTGTATAGGGCATTGATGCTCCTGACACTGGAATGCTGTGTACAGTTTGTGTGTTCAAATTTTTAAAAGATGCTTAAAAATTGTCAAGGGCACAGAAAAGATCCACAAAAATGATTCAAGGATTATAGAAGATGCTTACAGTGGAGAAACTTAAAGAGATCAATCTGTTAAGCTTTACTTAAAAAAGAAACATTTACAGAAGAAAAATAATGTGTACTGAAGAGCTCTTTTATCTAGCAGAGAAAGGCTTAACAAGAACCAATGGCTGGAAGCTGAAGCTGGGGAATTTCATATTAAAGATTAAGCACACATTTTAACAGTCAGGGGCTGTGTCTACACGTGCCCCAAACTTCGAAATGGCCATGCAAATGGCCATTTCGAAGTTTACTAATGAAGCGCTGAAATGCATATTCAGCGCTTCATTAGCATGCGGGCGGCAGCGGCGCTTCGAAATTGAAGAGCCTTGCCGCCGCGCGGCGCATCCAGACAGGGTTCCTTTTCGAAAGGGCCCCGCCTACTTCGAAGTCCCCTTATTCCCATGAGCTCATGGGAATAAGGGGACTTCGAAGAAGGTGGCGTCCTTTCGAAAAGGAGCCCTGTCTGGACGCGCCGCGCGGCGGCAAGGCTCGTCAATTTCGAAGCGCCGCTGCCGCCCGCATGCTAATGAAGCGCTGAATATGCATTTCAGCGCTTCATTAGTAAACTTCGAAATGGCCATTTGCATGGCCATTTCAAAGTTTGGGGCACGTGTAGACGTAGCCAGGGTGATTAACTAATGTAACAAAACAGCAAGGGAAGTGGTGCCTTCAAAACCAAGAGTGGATAACTTTCTGGAAGATTAGATGATCTAACGTTTTTTTCCTGGCCATAAACTCTGTGTATCTAGTTGTAGTGGGTTGAAGTGGCTCCTCACTAACCCCAAAACCTTCTTGAAGGCATTCAAGCCAGTGGCTGTGGGGTAGCTCCAGGGATAGTTGGCCACTCTTTTGGCAAACTACCTGATAGGCCCTGCCCAGGCTGCCTACCAAGGACCCCCAGTTGAGGTGGCGCAAAACTACAGGTAAATGAAAGCAGCCATCTTAGATACTCTGGATATCTCACCAGAGACCTTCCGCTGATGGACCCAGACAGTAACTTACCCAGAGGAGGGCTGACCCCTAGATTTGGTCCATGAAATAGTGTCTCCGTGCTGGTTGCTGCCAGACCACTGCTCTGCTGATGAGATACTGGACCAAATTGCCTTGGAATAATTCTCTCAGGTTCTTCTATCCTGCCAATGAGTTTGGGTACTCCACCACCATCCAGTGATGCAGAACATGGCCATTATCCTGAGGGAGGACTTTTTGACTGCTGACCCAGAGCCAAGCCAGGTTTCTATGTCTAGACTGCTGGTTCCGTTGCTGACCCAAAGACCTGGATCCAAGCCTGAACAGCATGCTGGCTTCCAATCTCCAAAGGCACAGGCCTGGGATATCCTGTGGCCTGCCAGACCCTGGGCATGTGAAGTCCCTGAAACTCCCTGTCCCTGGAGTTGGGAGGGTCAGCGAAGTCCTCCTTCCACTGGGCCCACTTGAGCAGAACAATCTGAAGTAGGGACTTGCTTCACCTGTGGCCACCTCGGACACCTCCGGTGGGACTTTTGGACATTGATTTGCAGCTTCGTCTGAATCTGCACTGGAAAAGCCCAAGCTCGTGAGCCCGCTCCACTGAAGCTGATGGCACCCATAGCAGTGGCACCCAGACAGTGGCCCTCTCAACTCAGGATGTGGATAGGCTCTCATCCAGAGGGGAGTTGTCCACATCCCCACTGTAATGGAGGGGGGAGCTCCAACTACAGTGTATCCATGGGGATGTAAAGATATAACCCCACATCAGGGTTCTTTTGATAATGAAGAGGGTGACTGATGAGATGGTAATGGGGTTGGCCCCTACTTTACCCTACCTCATCATACTAGGCTGTCACTGGCCAAGATGTAATTATTTTCTTTGAGAGGCCATTCCTGGGACCCTGCCTTCTTCAGCAGCCCTGGAGGGTTACCCTGTGACAGATTGTCACCTCCAGATCACAGAAGAGGAACCTACTGGGGAAGATGAGGAGGCATCAGAGGAATCTAAAGACCATCTACGCCAGGTAATTGTGGTCTTGTGGATGCTCCAAAATGCAGGTCTCTCAGGCAAAAAGTGCCTTATTGGCTGGCTAGAAACTACTTATCTGGGGTACCACTTGTGAGGCAGCCTCATGGGATCACTTGGGGAAAGATGCAGGCGATCCAACACTGTCCTGTCCCATAAACAAAGCAGAAGGTGCAGAAGTTTCTGAGCTTGGCCAGTTACTGTTACTACTTGATCCCACAGTTTGCACCTATTACCACTTTCCTCATGGCCCTGCTAACCAAAGATAGCCAGTGGCAAGTACAGTGGTCAGACAAGGGCAAAAAAGCATTCCAAGCCCTCAAAGAAAGTCTGTGTTGGAAGTTGGTCCTCTTCAGCCCTGATTTCAATCACTCTTTCCTGGTGCAGAATGATGCCTCAGAAGTTGGACTGAGGCAATCTTGTTCCAAGACCGAGGTGGAGAAGAACATCCCATATTATACACTAGTTACAAGCTCTTTCTCCAGGAACACAATTATGCAGTTGTTGAAAACCAGGCCCTTGCTATCAAATGGGTGGTAGAAGCTCTTAAGTACTACGTTCTTGGGGCTCCATTTGCATTCATAATGGACCATGCACATTAAAGTATCTGCATGCAATGAAAAATGCTGATGATAGGCTGGTGAGGTGGTACCTGACTCTCCAGCAGTCATCTTCACCTTCCAGCATAGACCGGGGAAGCAGAATGGTATTGTGGACTGTCTGTCCTACCTAAGGGAAGATCAAAGCACCAGCACTGGAGATCTGGAGCCAGACTTAAGGGTGAGGAGATGGAGTGAGGTGGAGTGGCCCCTCACTAACCCAGAGGGGAAAGAACCCCTCCCTGAGTCTTGGTAAGCAGAGTTCCACACCTGGCGAGAATTTATTTCAAAATAGCATGTGCATCACTTAGACGCTGCCAAAGTTATTTTGAAATAACTAGTGTTATTTCAAAATAACTTTGCTGTGTGTACATAGCTTTACTGTTGGAACTCTTGCTGCCCTGCACTGAATGAGAGCCTGGGCCTGTTTGACTGTCCACTCGGTCTGATCACAGGCCCAAGCCCTGAGACTAGTACAGTTGCTGAGACAGATTCTCCATAGATGAGTGCAAAGAGGTGGAGCAGCCACTCACTGACCAGAGGGGAAAGAACCCCTCTTCAATCCCTGGTGGCCAAGCCCCCCTCCACGTGGGCAACACTCATCTAGAAATTGGACTACTAATCTCAGTTTTCTGGTACTTGTGGGTGAAGTTAGATAGTGTAGAGACACAACAGACAAAGCATGCCGCTCTTTTAAAATTCAAAGAAAGGAGTTACATTTAAGGAAAAATACTAAAACAATTATTTTTTTAAATCCCAAGCAGACCACTTATTCCTAATAATACAAATATCAGTTTTCTTTCCAATACATAATTTAGTACTTGACCAACCCACTGTGCATTTCCACCAGAAAAATCAACACCACAGGTTAATTACAATTTCCTAATTTTCCTCATACTCATCTACAACCTCCTCTAAAAGCTCAAAATTTGAGAGAGGAAATAGGAGTGAGGAGTTTACTTTTAACAGTTCTTTTCAAATTTGAACAGTAATTTAAGGCTCTTTTTTTTTCAGCACAAACCTAGCAGAATTCTTTGGTCCTAACCAGCCAAAAAAAAAAGTTTTGCCTATCGCTCAGTTCAAGGCAACATTTAATTGTCAAGCATTCCTCTTTCAGGGGATGTTACTTTATTCATTATTTGACTAAGAAGTTTGATACAGTATTTAAAACTTCCTGGTTTATATTTGGACCTCTCAAAGCCTCAAAGTAACACAAAGGCATAATCACATACTTAGAAAACAACTTGTCTTTATTTAAAATGGAGTAAAGCCAGCAGAGCTAGAAATGATGTTGCCAATACACTCTGACTACATTAATGCTGTCATCACTCATCAACTGCCTTGTCACGTTTCACACTGCAGCACTTCTAGGTGCTTAGAGTATTACTGCAATCACATTCTATGAAACATGTTGAGTCTGCATTTCTGGGATTCACAAGAGAATACACTTCCACAGTATTGAACAAGAAAAAAAAACATATTTCTAGGGAAGACATTAGTATAGGAAAATCAGTCTGTGTTTCTCCAACCCACTTACCAGAGCTATAGGATCGTTACTAGAAATGTTCTCTGTATTTGGATAAATAATCTATCAGAGAGTACTTTGGGCATGCAGAGATTTTCTGGAGCTTTTATATTCTTAAGCCTAGTACAGAGATCTCAGGTCTTTGGTGCATAATACTAATATCTGATGCATAAGACTCCCTCTAGACTCCAAGGCAACTAGTTTATGTCAGTGTTTAAAATACGCACCCAGCAGCTTAGGGACCAGAGAGTGATGAAGTCTCTTCTCCAAACTACCGCAATAAGGACTTTGAAGCTAACAAAGTTTGTTTTATTAGTATCCTTGCTGTAAATCTGTTGTCTGAACACAATGACCCTTTAGGTTTTGTTACTTAAATAATTAATTAAAAGAACCATGGAAAAAGGCCAGCATTTATTTAAAGCCAAATGATCCCCTCTAACATTCAAAGGGATTCTGATAATTTACATGTATCCCAGATCAGGATATACCCCTTTCTTCATAATTCAGGAAAAGAGAACTTGCCTGGCTAGATAATCAGTGACAATGATGTTGCTACTAAGAATAAAGTTGCACCTAATAAGCAAATTATTCATATTAAATCTCTAGTGCTTACCATCTGCATATTTGTATGCTGCTTTTTTGGGAACAATTAGAGCTGGAAGAAAAAACAGATGGTTTACTACCCAGTAATGAGTACATGGTATTTAAAAGAGGTATGTGAATCTCAAGGATGCTGAAGAAATTGTGGAGATGTGTGAAAATTCATTCCAGAGTCTCCTGTAAGTAAGAGTAGGACCTGGAATCAGAGCCGCATATGTCAGAGGCTGTGAAAATACAGGTAGACATGATCATTGAAGAAATGTAAGTCTGCAAACATGAGCAATTTACAAAGAGTAGGGGAAATGGAGGTAATTAGATACAGTTTTATAGATGTGTGTATATACAGACACCGATACACGTTTAGTTTGTATGTAATTACATAGAGAAATTTCCCCTCCCCACCCTTAATACACTTGTCAATTTCTTGTAGCTTACATGGTGATTCTATGTTAGATTAACTGCCTACATTTCCTTGTACTTTTGCAGCATCTTGAACATTTCTAGGAAATACTTTACACTGGGATTGTATCAATGCTGCAATAAGCTCTGCTGCCACAAAGTCCCAGTGCTGAAGATACATAACAGTAAATCTACAAAGCATTTGGGAGGAAGCGAAAGTGAACAACCTAGCCCAGCTGGATTGATACAGGCTAGTGGGGCTTCCACAAGTGCTCTAAAATAGCAATATATACAGCTCTTTGAAGCTGCTGTTCAGGCTGGAGCTCAGCATCTGAGGCCTAGAGTGTGGAGTGAATTACAGACCCTGAATTCCAGCTCAAGCCACAACTGCAAAGTGCTGTCTGTTCAGCTTTTTGTAGAGGTATACTGGCCTCTTAAACAAAGGTGCAGAAACCGGCTGGCACCAAATGAGAGGAAGTTCCTGAGAATTAGTACTTGGATAGTGAGTTCCTTCTCTTCCCTCCCCATAAAATATCCATTTCATGGCCAATCAACAGTGACCTTAGGGTATGTCTACATAGCAGCCTTATTCCAAAGTAAAACATTCTGGAATAGTTATTCCAAAATAGATTATTTTGAAATATGCCTGATACACACGAAAATGCATTTTGAAATAGGACTTAATTATTTCAAAATACATTGTCTACATAATTTATGGAACTGGAAGGGACCCTGAGAAGTCATTGGCTGTGGCCACACTTGGCCAAAACTTTGAAATGGCCATGCAAACATCCATTTTGAAGACGACTAATTAGGCACTGAACTGAATATTCAGCACCTCATTAGGATTAGGATGCTTCTGGATGCAGAGCTTCAAAAGTGTCGCTTTCAAATACACGCGGCTCAACGCAGCTACACAGGGGAGTTCCTTTTGAAGGGGGGGGTCATTTTTGAAAGGACCCTGCAAATTTTGAAATCCCTTATTCCGCTCGGCGGAGGGGAATGAGGGGATTTCAAAAGGTGAGGGTCCTTTCAAAAAGGACCCCCGTGTAGCCGTGTTGATCTGTGCGCATTCAAAAGCAGCGCTTTCGAAGCGCTCCGGCAGAAGCATCCTAATGCTAATGAGGTGCTGAATAGTCAATTCAGCACCTCATTAGTAATCTTTGAAATGGCCATTTGCATGGCCATTTTGAAGTTTTGGCCAAGTGTGGCCACAGCCATTGAGTCCAGTCCCTTCCCCTCTCAGCAGGACCAACCACCATCCCTAACAGATAATTTTTTAATCTATTTGCTCCAAATGTCCTCCTCAAGCATTGAACTCACAACCCTGTGTTTAGAAGGCCAATGTTCACACTAAACATATGCAGCCTATTTCAAAATAGAGCCATTGGTCACACTATGGCTTATTTCAAAATAGGCTTTACTCCCTGGCTGCATCTACACTAGCGAGTTCTTTCAAAAGAAGGGGGCTGTTATGAAAGATCCCCTGGAGCATCTACACAAAAAAAGCATTCTTTTGAAAGTAAATCGAAAGAATGTGGCACTCCTTTCAAAAGCACTCTTCCACTCTCTTCTCAGGAATAAGGTCTTCTTTCAAAAGAAGCCTTCAAAAGAAAATGTGTGTAGATGCTCTGCAGAGCCCTTCTTTCAAAAAAGCAGTCCTCGTGGCACCTGATTTTTCGATCCCAGGCCTGTTATTTAAAAAGAGCAGGGGCTATGTGGACACTCTCTTTCCAAAGAGCAGATCACTCTTTTCATCTGCTTTTTTGTGTGTGGATGCACTCTTTCGAAAGACGTTCTTTCAGAAGTTGTCTTCTGGAAGGGCTTCTTTCAAAAGGTCTCTGTAGTGTAGATTTAGCCCCTGTCTACACAGCCCCTGTTTTGAAATAGCTCAAAATAGGACCTATTCGTCATAGAGGCTGTGGCCATACCACCTGTCCCTTTCAGAAGGGGCACGTTAATGAGGGCATTCAGAAGACACTAATGAGTTGCTGACATGAATATGCAGCACCTCTTCAGCATAATGGCAGCTGCAGGTGATTCGAAAGTGCTGCTTTTGGAGTGAACACTGCCCATGTAGCTGTGGCCTTTTGAAAGAACCCCCTGACTTCGAAAGCCCCATCTTCCTATTTGGTTTTAGAAAGATGGGGCTTTCAAAGTCAGGGGGCTCTTTCAAAAGGCCACCAGCTACATGGTCAGCGTGCATTCCAAAAGCATCTTCCAAACTCCCTTGTTAACATGCTTCTTTTGAAAGGGAGGGGCCAGCGTGGACGTAGCCAGAATGAAGTTTACCTATTTCAAAATAAGGCAGCCGCTATTTCAAAATTATTTTGAAATAATGGTTGTGTTGCGTAGATGCTAGCAAGGTTATTTTGAAATAAGGGCTGTTATTCCAAAGTAACTTTGCTGTGTAAAACTACCTCTAGAGTGAAGGTGGGACAGAGATGCCTTCTCTCCCAGACAATAAGCATAACAATGAATTATGCACAACATTTAAGGTCCATGAACTGCCTGATCTTATCCTTTGAGGTTGTAAACATTGTTTCAGTGAAAAGAGTCATTTATAGAAAACTCAGAGGGCCTTAACAATAGCATTTCCTTGCACAACTCATCAAGAAAAATCAAGAAAGCAAGGAAAATGCTACCCTACCCCCCGCCTTTTTTTTTAAGATGTTCTTCTGCAAAGTGCTGGAACCATTTGAATAGTTGGGGTGCAGCTGAGAACCATTGAAATAAACTGTAACCCTGTATATAGCAGAAGCCACTCCAAGGCAGGGCATGTGATAGCACCTAGCACCCCTAGTTCCATCATCTATGCTCTTCTGCAATTTTTCAAGCAGATCAGGAAAGGTGCAGGACACTAAGTCATGAGCGAGACACAAAGTAGAATGTTGTCAGAGTCAGGAAGCTAGTCTGCCATGCCACAATATCCAAGAACAAGACTGATGTTGAAAGGAGAAGGGACCCTGAGCTCAAAGACTGAGCTCTAGATAGAAGTGCTGGAAGAAGCAGCACTGGGCAGAGCACAGTGAGACAGAAGAGTTCTAGGTTTGGCAGAAGAGGCTATAATGGACTTTATTTGTAGGGATTTGAGAATTATTTTTGGACTCTTTCGATTATTGAACCAACTGGGAAGGTGATAATGGAGAGAGGGTATTTTAAAAAGAGAAACTCTAAAAGAGGTTGTAAAGGGTCTTGAAGAAGGGAAACTGAGGCAGGCTACTGAAGGATGACCTCTGGCCACAGAGGGGTGCTCAGGAGGCAGGTGCCCTCTTACAGGTTGATAGTGGTTCAGTAGCTGACTTTAATGGACCAATTTATCCCCATTATCACAAAGGCTCCTAGACTTTCTGTGGGCTATTGTCAGAGTGAAATTAATCCCATCTTTTTCTCCACTATGCTCATGGTCCAACACATTACAATTTCAAACTAGAAGACTCGTGTCAGTTTCTGTTCTGTTTTAATCCTACATCCAGATCAATTCCCAAAAACATCTTAGGGTCTACAAATTGTCAGGTCATATTTTAGATAAATTAATTGAGCAAGTGTATTTTTACCTATCTTTCAATAACATGAGCATAGTTTTGGATTTTTTTTTTATTTTCACTAATTAATTCTAACATTTTGAATCTGTGGCATACATTGACAATGTTAAAATCTCAGATTCATTAAGATATGTAAAGTCATTACTCAACGTTCCTTTGACACACTATACACACATCCACATAGTGTTGTGTGGCAAATAATGCAAGTGATTCTACAGGAACAGATGGTTTAGACACAATGAATAGGAAACCTTGAGTTATTTGCATATTCATTAGATAATATCAGGTATTCCTCATCCAGAACAAAGAATAACAGGAGTATATGTTTCCCTTCATTAGAGCATTAAAAGCAGACTGTTTGCAATTAAAACAGAAAATAGCAATCCTTGAAAATACAGGGATAGTATCTAATATTATCCTAATATTATCCACTTTTATTTCCACAATAGTGGAAGCATTTTGTTCATGTAATGCTCTCTTGCTCTATAATACTGAAAACAGACAAAAAGATGCCTCAGGCTTCTGGACACAACAGTGCTTCCCAGAGACTAGGACTAGCCGAGAGGATGTGTAATAGCTAAGTGAAGACAAAATCACAAGGGTAAAGGCTACAGGCTAAATTTATGCTTAAAGCATGATTGGCACCAAAGAAGTTTAGGTTCAACTCCCATCTCTGCAACAGACCATCTTTGTGGCTTTGGGTCAATTTTCAGAAGAGTTCAGTACCCAGAATCACAACCAGGCATCAGAATAAGTGGCAGGAGTTTCAAGAGTGCTGCATGCAAAGTACTGAGCCTAATGTGGGAGCAGAGTTGATCTGAAAATCTGGGCTTCACTTTTGACTTGATTTTAAACACATAGAAAATCCAGCTCTTCCTCTCTATAATTTCATAAACAATTTGCAAAATAAGGATAATACTTCCTCACCTCCCTGCTTTCTCTTTTGTCTATTCTTTACACTGCAAGCTCGTGGGCTCAGGCCCACACTCTTAATAGCTGCTAATACAATATCTAACTCCACAGAGCCCTAAGACTGATTAAAGCCACCCCTTCCACACAAGGCCCTGCCCCTTTGGTGGGGTGGGGCAAGAAGAGTCCAGAACCAAGCCCTTCCAGACACTGCCCAGGCCCAGTGAAGTCTATGGCCAGCCCTGGGAGACAGGGTAAAGGGTTGGCTGTAACAGACTAATGAATGAGACCAGCCATCAGGATAAGTTGCTCCTTAAGCACTTGTATTATGGGGTTTGGCATAATGGGCACAATCCAGATCAGTGGGTGCTGAGTCTGCAACTTTGGGTGCCTTACAATAACATGCTAAAGTAGCTCCTACCAGGACTGCTCACAAACAGCCTTCAAGCATGCAAGCCTCTCACTGAGTGTCTGTGTAACTGCATCCTACCAGCCTCACTTGGATTACACTCTGACATTTGCCAGACTTAGTTATATTACAGAGTGTCACATGACTGGATTTTTATATTGGGTCAGAAAGCCATTTTAAAGCCCAGAGTGTCTATTGCCCCCAAATAGTTTTCTAGGGGGGCTGTATGAGGTGTCTAATGAAAGCTAATGATGCCCTGAATCTATGTATGCTATGTATATATCTGTATCATGTTTATAGGCAAAGTTACAGATTTTAGCGATATAGCTGTATTAGAGAATGTTTCCATTGTAAGCTTCACAATAGGAGGTGTGAACTCAGCCCCAGCCAGGATGAATTGACTATAAACAAAGGCTCAAACAGTCGAATCCACATCCTATATGCTTGGGATTTGCCAATGAAATGCAGTGCACTTCTCAGGTGACCTGGACTGAGACATAGGAACAGGTCCATCTCAGAAATTTAAGACTGTCTCCTGGGATTCATCCAGTGGTAGTTCGCCTGAGTTTGGTTGGCGAGCCTTCAAGGGCTGATTAGACTGGAGGCAAGGCTTTGAGCCAGGCCTGACCAGCCAGCAGCTCTCTCTCTATAAGAAGGGAGCTCCCAGCGAACAAGGGGCAGCAGCGAACAGGGGGCAGCAGTGAACAGGGAAGGGAGTTTGCCTCTGGGCAAAGCGTCCTAGAGGAGCTTGGGTGAGTGTGGGATTTGGGGGGCTGTGTGGTGAGCTGGTGGGTGAATGTCTGTCTGTCTGTGCAGCTATGTTATTTGCAGAGAAGGGCAGTTTGATCAGCTCAGCTGCCTGGGTGCCTGTGCTTGTGTTGTGCAGAGAAGAGCAGTTTGCAAGGTGTGAATTGGGGGAGTTCCCTGCCAGGTGAGCCTTCAAGGGCTGATTAGACTGGAGGCAAGGCTTTGAGCCAGGCCTGACCAGCCAGCAGCTCTCTCTCTATAAGAAGGGAGTGAGCAGTGAACAAGGTGAGCAGCGAACAGGGAAGGGAGTTTGCCTCTGGGAGTTCACCGAGGGAGGAGCCCCGTGTTTGCCGTTTTCAGGTATGGTGTTCCACCTGTGCCCTGCAAGGCAGCACTATCAGGAAAAGGAGTCTCCGAAGAGAAGAGCCTGAAGAGCGATGGGGGAAGGTGGACGTGGGGGCACTGAGAGCAGCTGAGGGGAGAGGGGCCAGTTCAGTGAGGAGGGCGGACATGGGAGCAGATGGGGGTAGTGGGTTGGGGAGGGTCCTATGGTGATGGTAGCTGAGGGGAGGGCCGGTGAAAGGTGGGGAGGAGGATCCTGGGGATATGAGGTCATTGCTCCACAGGGAGCTATGGTGACTCGTGGTGACAGAGGTATGAAGTAGTGGGATCCTTAACCACATTCTCCACACCCCACTGCCTTGTGGGTTATCCTGGGAAGGAGAAAGGCTAAGGGAGTAAACCCTGACAGAAAATCCAGAGTGGAGTCTGAAGGCGGTTCGGTGTCAACTTCTGGCACTGTCCTGGCAACTCCTGCAGCTGAGCTGGTACCAGACGTGGAGGTTATCCTCTCTTTTGGACTATATCAGTAAAGCCGAGAGGGGGACACTGGTGTCTGGGCAGCCCAGAGTCTCCATAATAAGTGCCCAGGCTCGCGCCCGGAGAAGTACTCCGGCATCACAGAACAGCGTTGCATCAACACGGGAGGCAACAGATACCGGTCATAAGCTCTTGCTCGATTGGCGTACAGAACGAGCGCCAGGGGTTGCCTTCGACCGTGGGAGAGATCCTCGCATCTCACTGGACAGTCACCGCCCGCCTCAAGCTGGGCAGCCCCCAGCCAATAGGGTACTGTCCCGCCACAGTTCACCTGCCTTGCTGGGTGCGTGAGGCTTAAGGTTCCTGAACCTGACAAGTGACTGAAATTTGGGCACAAGGCAAACCAATAAGAAAATCAACAAGAAATGAGAAACATCAATGATTTAAGCTTGCTTGCTGGAATGTGCAGACCATGCTGACCGGCTTGACTGAAGATCTTCAGGCCATCAGTGACACCCAAAAGACCACTGTCATCAACGAGGAACTGAAGAGGCTCCGAGTTGATATCGCTGCACTGCAAGAGACGCGACTCGCAGATTCGGGATCTCTAAAGGAAAAGGACTACACCTTTTTCTGGCAGGGTAAAGCCCAAGAAGAACCCAGAGAGTATGGTGTTGGATTTGCTGTCAGAAACACCCTTCTATAAATGGTGGATTTAGTCATGGGCGGATCAGAAAGACTTCTTCGGATCACGCTTCAAACTTGCACCGGTCCTGTTCACCTGATCAGCGCTTATGTTCCAGCCCTGTACGCCACACCAGAAGTAAAAGACAAGTTCTATGACATGCTTAGTGCTGCAGTAGCGCAAATACCTGCTCGTGAACAACTGTACATCTTGGGTGACTTCAATGCAAGAGTTGGAGCTGATTGGGCCTCATAGCCTTCCTGCTTAGGACACTTCAGTGTGGGAAAAATGAATGACAATGGACAGCGTCTCCTTGAACTGTGCACATACCACAATCTGTGCATCAGAAACACATTCTTCCAAACGAAGCCACAGCACAGAGTGTCGTGGAGACACCCACGTTTGAAGCACTGGCATCAACTAGATGTGGTCATCATTAGGCGTAATAACCTCAAAAATGTCCTTCTGACACGCAGCTATCATAGTGATGACTGTGATACAGATCACTCGCTAGTTTGCTCCAAGCTCAAGCTGAGACCCAAGAAGCTGTACCGCTCTAAACCTGCTGGAAGGCCCTGCATTGACGCCAGAAAGACGGCAAACTCGGAGAAAGCTGAAAAGTTCAGAGAGACCCTCCAGGAAAATCTGTGCAGCGGCCCTGGGGGCGCCGATGCAACATCCAAATGGCAACATCTGAGGGATACAGTTTACAACACGGCCTTGTTGGTGTTTAGAAGAAGAGCTAGAAACACAAACGACTGGTTCGAAGCTAACTCCGATGAGATGATTCCAGTCATTGAAAAGAAGCGCGCTGCACTCCTGGAGTACAAACGCTCACCAAGCCAGAGTACCCAGAAAGCACTTAGACAGGTCAGAAGAACAGTACAGCAGACAGCCAGGAGCTGTGCCAACAACCACTGGCTCCAGCTATGCAGCAGCATTCAGACCTGTGCTGACTTTGGTAATCTCAGAGGAATGTACGAGGGTATGAACAAGGCATTAGGACCCACACAGAACAAGATGGCACCTCTGAAATCCAAATCTGGTGAAGTTATTGATGACAAAGCCAAACAGATGGAGCGCTGGGTTGAGCACTACTCCAAGCTGTACTCACACAAGAACGTTGTGGTTGATGCAGCCCTCGATGCTGTCGAGCTCCTACCAGTAATGGACGAACTGGATCAAGAACCGACTGTGGATGAACTGAAGAGAGCCATCTACAGCATTGCAGCAGGAAAGGCCCCTGGTCAGGATGGTATGCCACCAGAGGTAATCAAATGTGCCGCAGACACACTCCTGGAACCCCTACATGAGCTACTGTGCCTGTGCTGGAAAGAGGGTGAGGTTCCACAGGATATGCGCAATGCTGACATTGTAACGTTGTTTAAGAACAAAGGAGACAGAAGCAACTGCAACAACTACCGTGGAATCTCCCTCCTAAGCGTCACTGGTAAACTGTTCACTTGCATCATCCATGGCAGACTCCAGAAGATTGCTGAGAGGGTGTACCCCGAATTGCAGTGCGGATTCCGTGCAGAGAGGTCTACCGTTGACATGGTCTTCTCTCTAAGGCAGCTGCAGGAGAAGTGCAGGGAGCAGAGAAAGCCACTCTACATAGCCTTCATCGACCTGACCAAGGCCTTTGACTTGGTCAGCAGGGATGGTCTGTTCAAACTGCTCCACAAGATAGGCTGTCCTCCATGGTCACTCAAGATGATTCAGTCATTCCACAAAGACATGAGAGGAACCATCCAATATGACGGCGCATTATCAGATGCTTTCAGAATCAGGAGCGGCGTCAAACAAGGATGCATGCTTGCTCTGACATTGTGCGGGATCTTCTTCGCACTCCTCCTGAAGCATGCCTTTGGATCTTCAACAGAGCGCATCTTGCTGCACACAAGATCTGATAGGAAACTGTTTAACCTTGCAAGGCTGAAAGCTAAGTCTCAGGTGCGAGAAGTCCTCATCAGAGACATGCTGTTCGCAGATGATGCTGCTGTAGTGTCTCACACAGAAGACCAGCTTCAAAAACTGCTGGATCAGTTCTCCAAAGCGTGCAAGGACTTTGGGCTTACCATCAGCCTAAAGAAGACAAACGTACTCGGTCAGGATGTTGCTGACTCCCCATCAATCAGCGTTGACAGCTATATGTTAGAGGTCGTCCACGAGTTCGTTTACCTCGGGTCCACCATCACTGACACCCTGTCATTGGACACTGAGCTAAATAGGAGGATTGGAAAAGCGGCCACAACTCTGTCCAGACTCAGCAAGAGAGTGTGGAATAACAACAAGCTGTACACTCACACCAAAATGCAAGTCTGCAGAGCCTGCATCCTCAGCACCCTCCTTTATGGCAGCGAGACTTGGACCCCGTATGCCCGCCAGGACAAGATGCTGAACGTCTTCCACTTGCGCTGCCTCAGGCTCATCCTTGGAATATCATGGAAGGACAGAGTGACCAACACCACCGTCCTCGAGCAAGCTGGAATCCCAACCATGCACACCCTCCTCAGGCAGCATCGGCTCCGCTGGCTTGGCCACGTCCACAGGACGAATGATAGAAGGATTCCAAAAGACATCCTGTATGGTGAGCAGCCTCTGGCAAAAGACCTCCCAGATGCCCCCAGTTGCACTACAAAGATGTCTGCAAGAGAGACCTCAGAGAGGTAGACATCGAGCTGGACAACTGGGAAGAACTAGCAGATGACCGCAGCAGGTGGAGGCAGGGGTTACACAAGGGCCTTCAGAAGGGCGAGATGAAGATCAGACAGCTAGCAGAGGAGAAGCGAGTGCACAGAAAGCACAATAAGGACTTGCCAGACACCCACTACATCTGCAAGAGATGCAACAAGGACTGTCACTCTCGTGTGGGTCTTCATAGTCACAATAGACGCTGTAAATGAAGTCCTCAATTGAAACTTTAAAGGGCGCGATCCATAGTCTATGCAGACTGAAGGATGCCTACTACTACTATTGCTGGTTGGGGAGGACCTTCAAGGGACTATGAGAAGAGGAAGGGGCTTGGTCCCTGAGCACGAGAGAGAACAATGGTGTGGACTTAGCAGTGTCCATCTTGCCTCTTTTGTCTTTTGCATACCTGTGCCTGTCTCCAAGGATCCTTGCTCAGCATGTGGACCCCAGCAGGCTGGATCTACAATGCACCAATAACTGGATCTATGTAACCCGAAATGAACTTTCAGAGACTTTCAAGAATCAGCAAATGATACCGCTGACCAGCATCAGTAGTTATGCTTGATGTACGTAAAGTATTGCTTCAACAATTCTGCTCTCTAACTCTGTTCTTTCTTTTCCTATTAATAAATCTTAAGCTATTTAGATCTAAAGGATTGGTTGAGTGAGGTGATTTGGGTAAGATCCAGGTATATATTGACCAGGAACTGGGGCTGGACCCTTTGGGGCCCAGAAAAGTCTGTGTAGTGGTGGGTGAAACAGGTTTAATAACTGCTCACCTGAATTTGGGGGTTGCTGGTCTGGGCTGGTATAGCAGCTGGAAAGTCTATTGGTTTTCTTGTATGGCTTCTGGCCATCCAAGGGCTGGCAGAAGTGCTGTGGTTGCTGGTTGGATTTGTCTACTGAGAAGGAAATCCCAACTTAGAGCTGTAAGTAGCCTGGATTTTAAG
This sequence comes from Carettochelys insculpta, assembly GCF_033958435.1. Taxonomy (NCBI): domain Eukaryota; kingdom Metazoa; phylum Chordata; order Testudines; family Carettochelyidae; genus Carettochelys; species Carettochelys insculpta. The sequence continues at coordinate 174,897,462 of NC_134139.1, read as the reverse complement.
CAAAGGTACCCTGGATTGATTTCTCCAGCCGTGCCCAGAAACCTCATCCTATGACAGTGGTGTAGTCGTGTTTGGATCCACAGAACCTAGTCAACTGACTTTGGGAACAGGACCCCATGCTGTTCTAAATTTGTTTTGGGTTTTCAGAGAGTTTTGGTTAAAGTGCAGTTGCAATGGATTCACAATGGTATGAGAAGTTGGGAAGAGAATTCCTGGAAAGGGAATGCCAGGGGGAAAAAAAAGCTCCTTTAGCAAAGAAGCTACAAATGGAGAACTTAATTCTTTGTTGTTGGCACGGTGCCGGGAAGATGCAGCTGAAAAATTAGCATGAGCAGTCAAATTGGAAAGAGAAGCAGCTAATTGGAGAGAAAGGGAAGCCGAGTTGAGAAAGGAGAAAGGAGGCTGAGCAGAGGCATAGAGAGCTTCCCGCTGCCAAAGAAAGAAGTGCAATGCTGGATCTTCAGTTGCAGAGGAAAAGGGAAGAATCGCAGAGACTGCACCCTCTTGGAAATCCAGTGTGTAACTGATCTGGTATGGACTCTGATTGTAACACATCATGTATGCCTGAGAATGAGTATTTATGTAACTCTTCCTGAATTGCATGTATGAAAAGGGGAAGGGTGTAGCTTCGAGAAATGCTCTGTAATTAACCTGTATTGCTATGGCCAAGGGGAAAGTTCCTATAGATGTATATCTAGGGTAGCTAGCTGTCTGCATATGCGGAAAATCAAGGTGTCTGTATATGCAATCCCGCATGTGAATCTAAGTCCTTAGAAAGGAGTTTGGATTTAGACTGGAGACAGAAAAAGTGCAGGAAACAAGAGGATTCTTTGAAGTATGCTGAAATTAAAAATCAGGTTAAAATCCTACCTAAGAAAAAGGGAAAAGTTTGTGTTAAGGAGAAGTTTCAGTGCTGTGGTGTCTGGTTGGATTTACCTTAGTGAGAAGGAAATCCCAGCCTGGGGCTGCAAGTAGCCCGGTTTTTAAGCAAAGGTACCCTGGACCGATTTCTCTCTCTGTGCCCAGAAACCCCGTTCTGTCACACAGGCTGACTTCAGTCTATTCCCACTCCCAGATTTTTTCTCAGAAATGTTTGCCTTGTAGTGCCCAGACACCTCCTGGGCAATCTTATATATTAAATGTTATTCGTTTAAGGGAATAATATGCACTAGCTTGTTACTGTAAGCAGAGTTTCACAAACCCTTTAATTTAAACACTGGATTAGCTGAAACAAAAAAATTATAAAATTCAGCGAGAGAGTTTAACTAAGTACAAGAAATGAGGAACATAAGTCACCAATAGTTACAAGGAAAATAAACAAAAATATTTTCAAATGCCTAACTTAAAATACATTATAATCAAGCAAAGTTTCTCTCCAGATGTTTCAAGCAACATTATTAGCCAAAATCTCCAATTTAGGACCCCTCCCCAAGAGTCAAAAGGCTGTCTTCTCAGAATAAAGTGGGAAGGGTGGGTGTTTTGTTTGTCCTTCCTTTTTATAGTTACATTTTTAGTCCCTCTTCATAAATCATGTCCAGGACAGAACAATGAAACTGCTGGAAGAACATTCTACAATGTTCCTCAGATGCTGGTCTCATTTCCCTGACCCATTCCTTACCAAAGACTGGCCAATTGGGAAGTGACGGTCTATTAGTCTTGTTGACACCTGGCTGCCCTTTATCTTTGATCAACTGATTTAGATATTTCTGAGACTTATCAGGGGAAACACACTTCAGTCCTTATTGTAGGTTATGTTCATAACTTTACACATACTACTGATATATGCCCTTTACTATGATCTTACTGATCAGCAAGTTAGTTTTCAAATGACACCTTGAAAGGTATATCTTCTACAAAAGTTTATTATAATAATGTTGAGGGTTTATACAATCACAAGGAGATTATGATAAAAGCATAAGATGGAGATCCCATGTAGCCAGTAGTAAATATTTTTAAGATTTCTGCAAGTAATAGATTATTTTCTAAGACAAAGCTATTGCACCCAGTAGCCATGTCTACACGTGTACGCTACTTCGAAGTAGCGGCACTAACTTCGAAATAGCGCTCGTCATGGCTACACTTGTTGGGTGCTATTTCAATGTTAACATCGACATTAGGCAGTGAGACGTTGAAGCCGCTGATCCCACGAGGGGATGGGAATAGCGCCCTACTTTGAAGTTGAACGTCGAAGTAGAGCACGTGTAGATTATCCGCATCCTGCAACATCGAAATAGCAGGGTCCGCCATGGTGGCCATCAGCTGAGGGGTTGAGAGACGCTCTCTCTCTAAGGTCACCGTATGCAGCAGCCCTTAGCCAAGGGCTTCTGGCTGCTGCTGCGGCAGCTGGGGATCCATGCTGCATGCACAGGGTCTGCAACCAGTTGTCGGCTCTGTGGATCTTGTGTTGTTTAGTGCAACTGTGTCTGGGAGGGGCCCTTTAAGGGAGCGGCTTGCTGTTGAGTCCACCCTGTGACCCTGTCTGCAGCTGTGCCTGGCACCCTTATTTCGATGTGTGCTACTTTGGCGTGTAGACGTTCCCTCGCAGCGCCTATTTCGATGTGGTACTGCGCAACGTCGATGTTGAACGTCGACGTTGCCAGCCCTGGAAGACGTGTAGACGTTATTCATCAAAATAGCCTATTTCGATGTCGAAATAAGCTACTTCGATGTAGGCTTCACGTGTAGACGTAGCTAGTGTGAGGTAAATGTTCTACATCTCATCATGATGGAAGAAGATGAGTTAATCACTGGGTTAGTAGTCTGTGATTGCATAAGGACTCAGGCTCATGACCCGATTATATTCAACATGAGCAAAAAGGGAAAGACCCAACCAGCAATACATCAAAACAAAAAAGCAGTCAAGCAGCACTTTAAAGACTAACAAAATAATCTATTAGGTGATGAGCTTTCATGGGACAGACCCACTTCTTCAGACCATAGCCATACCACAACAGACTCAATATTTAAGGCACAGAGAACCAAAAACTGTAATCAAGGTGGACAAATTAGAAAAAAATTATCAATGTGAGCAAATAAAGCTATGTCTACACGTGAAGCCTACATCGAAGTAGCTTATTTCGATGTAGCGACATCGAAATAGGCTATTTCAATGAATAATGTCTACACGTCCTCCAGGGCTGGCAACATCGACATTCAACATCGATGTTGCACAGCACCACATCGAAATAGGCGCTGCAAGGGAACGTCTACACGCCAAAGTAGCACACATCGAAATAAGGGTGCCAGGCACAGCTGCAGACAGGATCACAGGGTGGACTCAACAGCAAGCTGCTCCCTTAAAGGGCCCCTCCCAGACACAGTTGCACTAAACAACACAAGATACACAGAGCCGACAACTGGTTGCAGACCCTGGGCATGCAGCATGGATCCCCAGCTGCCGCAGCAGCAGCCAGAAGCCCTGGGCTAAGGGCTGCTGCACACGGTGACCATAGAGCCTCACAGGGGCTGGAGAGAGAGCGTCTCTCAACCCCTCAGCTGATGGCCACCATGGTGGACCCCGCTATTTCAATGTTGCGGGACGCGGATCAGCTACACGTGCCCTACTTCGATGTTCAACTTTGAAGTAGGCCGCTATTCCCATCCCCTCATGGGGTTAGCGGCTTCGACGTCTCGCCGCCTAATGTCTATGTTAGCATCGAAATAGCGCCCAACACGTGTAGCCGTGACGAGCGCTATTTCGAAGTTAGTGCCGCTACTTCGAAGTAGTGTGCATGTGTAGACACGGCTTAAGAGAGCAGAGGGGTGTGGGGGAGTCAAGAATTAGATTAAGCCAAATATGCCAAGGAGCCCCTATAATGTCCCAGAAAATTTGCATCCCGGTTCAAACCACGTGTTACTGTGTCGAATTTGAATATGAAAGAGAGTTCAGCAGCTTCTCTTTCTAAATCAGACTGAAATTTTTTTTCTGATTTGTCAACTTTGATTACTGTTTTTGGTTCTCTATGCCTTAAATATTGAGTCTTTTCTGGTCTGGCTATGGTCTGAAGAAGTGGGTCTGTCCCACGAAAGCTCACTTAATAAGTTATTTTGTTAGTCTTTAAAGTGCTACTTGACTGCTTTTTTTGTTTTGATAGTATATAGACTAACACAGCTCCTTCTCTGTTACTATCCAGCAATATATGTGTCCTTTGTAGATCAGAGTAGATATTTCCTAAAGATGAGGAAAGCTGTGAGCTAACCTGATAGGGTATGTCTACGCTACAAAGAAATTTCGAAAGGGGGAACATTGAAAAACAAAATCGAAATAAGGGATTTCGAAATAGTCTGGCTACACACACAAGACGGATGGCTGTACCAATCCCCTATTTCGAAAGAACACCCTCCATTTTTCAAAAGAGAGCGTCCACACAGGAACACGGGCTCTTTCAAAATAAGCAGCTGGGAAACATCACGCATGGGGTCACATTGCTGACAAGCCCTTCCAGGTCACACAGCCAGCAGTGCCCTTAAAGGGCCCCTCCCAAACACATCCACCCTGCACACACAGAGCACAGCAGAGCAGTACACAGCACAGTTGGTGCATGGACTGTGCACCAACAACCGAGAGGAGAATGGAGCAGCAGCAGCTGCCAGAGGCCGATGCCGCCACTATCACCGGGAACCAGGTGGTCATCGCCATCCTGGGCGTGGTGGATGCCCTGGAGCCCACCTTGCCCCACCACAGGGCTTGTGCAGGCCCTGGCAATGGGGCAACCGCCTCTCCCCATCCCCTGTCCCCCACAGCACCTCTGGAGCCACCCCAGCAGTGGGGACTGGTGGGACAGGCTGCTACTGGGCCAGTGGAACGACGAAAGGTGGCTCGCAAACTTCAGGATGACAAAGCAGACATTCTTGGAGCTGTGTCAGTGGCTCACACCCGCCCTGCAGCACATGAACACCTGCATGTGGCCCGTGCTCCCAGTCAAGAAGCGTGTGGGGATTGCCCTGTGGAAGCTGGCCACCCTGGACAGCCATCATTCAGTGGGGCACCAATTCGGGGTGGGCAAGGCCACCATGGGAGCCGTCCTCCTGGAGGTAAGTCAGACAAGAGCCCCACACCCTCCCCAGGAAGGGGCAGGGGGCCCCCAAGTGAGGGGCCTGCATGGGCAGGGGGGCCCCACAATGCACAGGCCCACATGTCGGTGCTCCCCCTACAGGTGGTCCAGGCCATCAACTGCCTTCTCCTGTGGACGGTCGTCCGCCTCGGCAACCTGGACGATGCCATGGCGGGATTTGCAGCCCTCGGATTCCCAAAGTGCTTCGGCGTGCTCGATGGCATGCACATTGCTATCCGTGCCCCAGACCAGAGTGCAGAACGCTATATAAACCGCAACGGGAAACACTCAGTGGTGCTCCAAGTGCTCGCTGATGCCCGGGGCCGGTTTAGTGATATATGCGTTGGCTGGTCCGGTCGAGCCCATGATGTGCGGGTATTCCACAACTCCTGGCTGGGGCAGCGCATGAGGAGGGCACCTACGTCCCTGCCTGGGAGCTCTCCGTGGAGGACACAACAAGGCCAGCCTGTACAGCGGCCAATGTGGTGCACCCATTACAGCTGTGGCTGATGCGCCCCTACACTGAGCACACCACTACGAGCCAGGACATTTTTAACAACTGCTTGAACCAGGCCTGCAACACTGTTGAGCAGGGCTTCAGACATCTCAAGGGGCCTTTCCAATGCCTCAACGCATGTCTGGATGTCAGCCTGCCCAACGTCCCCGGGGTGGTAGCAGCCTGTTGCACTCTGCACAATGTGGTGGAGGGCAAGCAGGAGCGCTACATGCCCAGGTGGGCTGTGGACCGTGGCCTTGGCTAGGAGCAGCTGCCCACAGCTCCATGTCACCAGTCACATCATGAATGGGTTAAGGTCCGGGAAGCCCTCCAGGAGGCCTTCAAACAGGAGCCACGCAGACCTCTACCTGGCACATGGTTCACACCCACCCTGCAGCTCGCCCCCTGCACACATACACAGGGGACACTGGGGTGCACAAAAGGGTTTATTAACTGGGGACTAACTATGTATAAATAAACGGCTGTTGAACAATGGTGTGGGGTCTTCCTATTGGGGCTAAATATGGGGGTAACAGGGGGAGAACTATATACAATGGGGCAGAGGCATGCCCCGAGGGCTGGGGCCACAGCCATGGGCAGGCCTAATCCCCCACAGGGGTGGAGGGGCGAGATCCCTGGCATATACGGGTGCCCCTGCCTCCCCTGGTGTGGGGGCCCTGTCGAGGCCAGGAGGGGGCTGGAAGGATGGGGAGGTATGGTCAGCCAGGGGCTGAAGAAAAGGGTGGGCTGGGTGAGGCAGGGCAGGGGCTGGGGGGGCCAGGGATGGGATCCCCCTCCTGGCTGGCACTGGCGATCAGCCAGTGGACCAGGGCAAGAAGGGCGGATGGCCTGAGGGTGGCTGGGTACAGGGCAGTGTGTTTGGGGACGGCAGTGGGAATGGGTCCAGGGGCAGCAGTGCGAGTGGGTTCAGGGGCAGCAGTGGGAGCAGGTTCAGGGGTGGCTGGAGGGGTGGGTTCAGGGCAACTAGAGGGGCCAGCTGGGGGGCCAGCCATCAGAGGGCTGTGGCTGCCTCGGCCCAGACATCCTTCCACCAGGCCCTGTCCTCCCACGCCATGAGCAGCCAGTCCCGGAGCATGGAGGTCTGCTCCCGGATGGCTGCAGTGTGGGCCTCCGCCACCTCCTGGGGGTCGTAGTGCCACTGGCATTGGGCCCTCTGGGTCTGGCCAGGAGACAGCCGGGGTGATGGGGAAGAGGGCTCTCCAGCTCCGTCTGATGGTGGCCCGGGTGTGGTCCAGCCCTCAGAGGATGATGCTGTGGAGACACAAGGGGAGAGCAGCCACCCATCAGCGCTGTCGCCTGGACCCAGGGGCTCCACCCACGCCTCCCGCACCATCCCTGGGCCATCCCCCAAGGTGGTGCCTCCCCTGCCGACCCCCCCTTGGGGCTCCCGTGTGCCCACTGGGACCTCGTCTGTGGGGCAATTGCTGGCTGCGGCCTGGCCCCCACATTCCTCCCCGGTCGGGCAGGCTAGGGTGCTGTCCATGGGTGCAGGTGCTGGATGGCACTGTGCTTGGGTCTGGGACGGGGCAGGGCACCATGGGATAGGCCCCCCCACCAAGGCCGCCTGATCCACTTTCACCTACCTGGGGCTCCAGAGAACAGGTCCAGGGACACCGGCCTCGAGGGCACCTGGCTGGAGGTACCAGAGCTGACTGCAATGACTCCTCCAAGTTGCTCCCAGGCCCTGCAGGTGTGGTGTGGCTGGAGGGTCCCAGCTGCTCCAGCGGGTCTGTCTCCCGATCAGTGTCCAGCCCGCACATGTCCACCACCACCAATGGCTCTGGGATGTCCTTCAGGCCAAGAAGCTGTTGCAGTGCCCGGTAGTGTGGGCACCTTGGGCTGGCCCTGGCCCTCGATCGGCTGTGGGCATCCTTGGCCTGGCTCTAGGCCTGCCTGAGCTCCTTTACTTTGGAGCGGACCTGAGCATCCGTGCGCTGTGGGTGTCCCTGCTTCCGCAGCCCCAGGGACAGCTGCTCAAAGGCAGCTGCATTGCAGGGCCTCCCTGTGCTTTGGAGCAGCACCTCCTCCTCCGCCCAGAGGCCAAGGAGGTCTTTTACCTCGGCCTCCATCCAGGACGGGCCCCTTCTTTTCTGGCCCTGGCTGTCCCCCAGCGACCCCTCGGGTGGGGAAGAAGGGACCTCCTGGGGTGCTGCAGAGTGCAGGGGGCTCACCATCCCACTGATGTGCTTGGTGGCATGTCGGTCTGGCTGCTGGAGTGTGCATAGGGCTGAGCTCATGCTTCTCTAGCCCTGTGCATGGTCTCACCTTCATGCACAGGGTTTCCAGAGCCACACGGCTTTAGGGGCTGGCCCAGGGACCATAGAGCCCCGCTGGAGCTTGCTAGCTCGTCTCCCGCGCTCCCTGGAGCCACCACCATGGTGGACCCGCAATTTCCAAATTGCGGGCCTGGAGCGTCTACATGTGCACTATTTTGAAATTTTATTTCAAAAGGGGCAGCTCTTCCCAATCCTGGATGGGAAGAGTGGTTTTGAAATTCGGGCCAGTTTTCACCAAAAACAATTTCGAAAGAGACTGTTGGGAGTGTAGACACTCGGCAGCCTCTTTCAAAATTGGGCCCACTTTCGAAATTAATTTCGAGATACAGTGCTAATGTAGATGCACCCACACAGAAAAAGCAAAATGTGAAAGAACATCTGGAGTTTGTTAAGAAGAGTTTGTCAAATGAGTCCAAAAGCACTATTCCATAGCAAAAGAAGAGGGCAAGTTGGGCTAAAAGCCCATCCTCATTCAGTGGCAATGTAAAAGCAGTTTTAAAATTTAAAAAACAACATATAACAAGGAAAAATAAGAGGTAATAGGTAGGAACAGCTATAAAAAGGAGCGTAATGTGCAGAAAATTGATAACGATGATAAAGATATCAGTGAAAAATATATGTTCAGCCAGGCACAGGTCAGGGCACTATATAGGAGGGGGGATTTAAAATCATATTAGGAATTAGGTAAAGCCTATTACTTTATGGAAATAGTAAAATTTAATATTGCAGAAAAGGCAAAGAGATAAATATTTCTGTTCTGTATGCGGAGGTATTCATATTACATGAGAATGAGCTACATTTAGCAATCAAAGTATAACATGGAGGATGAAAAACAGCATCTGCTGAGGACAAAATTTTACACTAGCAGGCCTGGACAACTTGCACCCAAGAGTCCTAAAGGAGTTGGTGGAGGAGATGCCTGGCCTGTTTATGTTAATTTTTAATAAATCTTGAAATACTGAGGAGAATCAATAGCCTGGACAGTGGTTAGTTAGTCAAAAAGGACAAACAGGATGACCAAGGTAACTGTAGGTTGGTTAACCTCAAATCTGATAAAGAAAATGAAAAACCTGAAACAGGCTTCGGCCAATAAAGAATCACAGAATCATAAACAGTAGTTCTAAAGGGAACCTCAAGAGGTTCTTTGTCCAGTCAAGGGAACAGAAACTACATCTACAATGGCCCTCCATTTCAAAAGAGGCATGCAAAAATGGCAAATCAAAAATGTAAATGAGACACTGGTTTGCATATTCAGCGCCTCATTAGCATAATTTCAGCCACTCACCATTCCAGAAGTGCTGTTTTCAAAAGCTAAAACAGCCCCACTTCCGAAAGCACCCTTCTTGCTGAAAAAAAATTAGGAAAACAGCAGTTCTGGAATGGCGAGTGGCCATTATTATGAATATGAGGCACTGAATATGCAAATCATCACTTCATTTGCATTTTTGAACAGCTGTTTTAGCATGCCCGTTTCAAAAGGGAGGGTCAGTGTAGACATAGCCTGAGTAAGGACCAACTATACCTAGGCCATGTGTTTGTCTAACTTGTTCTTAAAAACCTCCAATAAGAGAGATTCTACAACCTCTCTTGGAAGCCTTTTCTAGTGTTTAACTATCCTTACAATTAGAAAGCTTATTCTGTTATCTTACCTGAATCTTCCTTGCTTCAGATTAAGCTAATTACTACTTCTCCTACCTACAGTGCAGATGGAGAACAATTGATTATCATATTTTTATAAAGCTGTTAATATAGTGGAAGATTGATCAGCCATGCCCCTCATTTCTTAAGACTAAATAAATATATACTGTTTTTTAAAAAACTTTTGCTCATAGGTGATGTCATTTTTTATCATTTTTGTTGTTCTCCTCTGGTCTGTCTCCACTTTGTCCACATTTTTCTTAAGGTATAATGCCAACACTCCAGCTAAGGCCTCATCAGTGCCACACAGAGCAGGATAATACCTCCAATATTTGTATATGAAATTTCTGTTCATACAACACAAAAAATGTGTGTTTTTGCAACTGCATCACATTTCTGGCTCGCGTTCAATTTGTGATTCTCTATAAGCCAGAGATCTTTTTCTGCAGTACTATTGTACCAGCTATTTATGTCATTTTGTATGTGTCTGATTTTGTCTTCCTAAGTATTGTTCTTGCACTTGTAGCTTACTGAATTTCAACTTGCTGATTTCAAACCAATTTCTCAATTTGTCAAGATAATGTTAAATTCTTACTGCTTTCAGCCTCTCCCAGCTTGGTACCATCTGCAGATTTTATAAGCACACTCTCCATTCCATTACCTGAGTCATTAATGAAAACATTGACTAACATTGGATCTAGGATAGAGACTTGTGAGATCCCAGTAGATACACCGTTAGTTTGACAGTGAACCATGGATAACAAGTGTGAGTATGGTCTTGCAACCAGTTATGAACCTACGTTGTAGTAATGTCATTGACATTTTTTTCTAGTTTGCTTATGTAAGACTTGCAGAAAGCCTTACTAAAATCAAGATATAAAATTTATAATAGCTTTTCCTCCCACAATGGAGGAAATTAGTTTGGTTTGGTGTAAGTTGTTCTTGACTCATCCATGTTGGCTATTGCTTACCACCCTATAATCCTCCCATATAATCTGCTATGTGCTGACAAACTGGTTGTCTAATAATTTGGTCCACTATATCTCTGGATATCAAAGTTAGCTTCATTGGCTTATAATTGCTTTCATCCTCTTTGTTTCCTTTTTAATGATAGATACGATGTTTGCCCTTCTCCAGTCCTCTGAGACCTGACTTACCTACCATGAGTTCTTAAAGAAAGTCACCCGTGGTACAAAGATTACTTAACTCTTTTAGTACCATAGGATGAATTTCATCAGGCCTTACTAGCTTGAGTATATCTACCATATCTAATTATTCTTTAATCTGCTCTTTCCCTATTCTTGTTCATGACCCTTTTCCCTTAATATTTATTGTAGTGAGTAGCTGCTCATGATTAAAACTTTTAGTGAAGACAGAAGCAAAATAAGCATGTAGCACTACAGCCTTTTTGATGTTATCTATTATTGCCTTTCTTATGCTTCTGTGTAATGGACCTAAACTTTCTTTTATCTTTCCCTAGTGTCTTATGTATTTATAAAAACTCTTCTTATTGCCTTTTATGTCCCCAGCTAAGTGTGGCTCATTTTGTGCCCTAGCCTTTCTGATTTTGTCTCTGTGTCCTGGTGCTATTCTTTTGAAGTCATCCTTAGAAATTTGTACAATTTTTGTGGTGTTTTATTAGTAGTAGTAGTATTAGTATTAGTATTAGTATTAGTATTAGTATTATTAAAGAGCTCCACCTGGAGATATATTGGATTCTTACTATTCTTACTATCTTTTCTTCATACATTGGTAGTTTATTATTGTGCCATTAATATCATCTCTGAGAAACTGTCACGTCTCTTGAAATCCTTTTAGCTTTTGGTTTTATTCCCTCGGGACCTCCCGTACAAGCTCTCAGTTTGTTCAGCTTTTCTGCTTTCAAGTTCTTTGTCCTCATTTTGCATCTCTTACATCTTCCTTTCATTAGAATCATGTGCTCTGTCATTTCATGATCTCTTTTACCCAAATTGCCTTCACTCTTCAGATTTGCAACCAGTTCCTTGCCGTTAATCAGAATCAAATTTAAAATGGATGAATTCAGGGTTGGGAACAAAATTGATGTCAGTCAACCTGGCTTAATGGAAAATATGTCTTGTCAAACAAAATTGATATAATTTTGATGCAATTACAAGATTTGTTGAAACAGAAAACCTCATTGATTATATTTTGAGTTTTATAAGGTATTTGAGTTAGTGCCATCTGACACTTTGGTAACAAAAAGCACTTTACAATATTAAAACCCATGTTAAATTGATAAAGAACAGATGTAAAAGATCTCAAAGTAGTTGTCCATGAGGCATCATCAATTTGGGGCATGCCCAGTGGGGTTCTACCTGAATCAGTACAGTGGTTGAGGCTAGTCAGTATTTCATCCCTGAACTGGAAGTTATTGGTGGTAACATTTTTTTAAAATAATTAGAGATACACATCACCTAGAACTGGAAGGGACCTTAGAAGGTCATCTAGTCCAGTCCCCTGCCCTGTTGGTAGGGCTATGCACCCTCCCTGACATCTATTTGCACCAATCCCTAATTGCCTTTTCAGGGATTGAGCTCACAACTCTGGATTTAGTAGACTAATGCTCAAACCACTGAGCTATCCCTGCCCCATGATGTGAAGGAGGATGGGGCACTTATACACTGCTAACCAGGATTGATGGTAAACTGATCCCCCTCAAATAAAATGTGTTTTGAATACAGACGCATGCTACATCATGCCTCTGTGTAAAAATGTAAACCATAAAAAGACAGGAGGGAGAAGGGAGGAGAACCATATTTTGGAAAGTAGTGCCTCTGAAAATTATTTGGGGGTCACAGTGGACAAACTGTTCAACATGATCATCGAGGGCAATGCTCAGGCAAATTATATCCTTGAAGGTTTAAAGAATTCAGTTGTACCTGGCAGTGCAGAAGTGATTTTACCTTTATTAGCCACCAATAAGAATAGTAGTGGAATACCACACACACAGCTCTAGTGTCTTCATTTTTAAAATATATATTAAAAATTGGAGAAAGTGCAGGACAGAGACACATGTGATCAGGGCTACATTACAATGAGATGTAAAACACTCAATCTGTTTATTTTATAAAAAAAGTCTGAGAAGTGACTTGAATACAGTATTTCAGTACTTTCCTGTGGTAAAAAACTTGGTACTAGCAGAGAATGGCAGAACAAGAATTAATGGCCACAAAGCAAAGGCAAACAAATTCAAATTAGACATCAGGCACACTTTTAACAGTGGCAGCAATTAACCATTGGAACAAACTACCTGATAGTGGTGGTGGCTTCTCTCTCTCTTGAACTCTTCGAGACCAAATGCCTTTCTGGAAAACACGTTAGTTAACAAAAGCTATACAAAGATAGGTGAGTGAAATTCTCCAACCTGTGCTTTGCAGGCAGTCAGACTAAGTGATCTGAGGATTCATTCAAGCCTTAAAACCACAAAATCTGGGGCAGAATTGCCATTTAGCCAGCTGAGGCAATAGATGCAGGATAGAGCAGGGGCTGGGTAACGTGGGCATGTAACAAAGAGGAGGCATTGCTTCCCTTATCGGCCTATTTACATGTCTTAGGACCATCTGCATGGTTGAATAGCTTCCAGCCTATCACAAGACCTGCTCAGTCCCAGGGATCACTTATCAGGCTTAAAACCACGCAGGCTCAGAAGTAGCACATGAGGGCGGGGGGAGGGAGGGAGAGAGAGAGAGAGAGAGTGCACATTTGTGCACTAGCAACAGCTCCCCAGTTCTGAAGGCGAGTGTGTACCAACCTCAGCCCTACAGTGCTCAAAACAGCCACTGAAGTCTTTTTAAAAAACTAAAAAGCAGTAATGTAGCACTTTAAAGACTAACAAAATAAATTATTAGGTGATGATCTTTCATGGGACAGAAGCTCATCGCCTAATAAATTTTTTTAGTCTTTTAAGGGCTACATGACTGCTGGTTTGTTTTGTGAAGATACAGGCTAACATAGCTACCTCTCTGTGACTGTTTAAAAAACTGTGGACTAGAAGAGAAGGCTGGTCTAGATGACCTTCTGAGGTCCCTTCCAGCCCTATAAGTCTATGAATGTTGGTCACAGAAATTACCTCCCTATATCAAGGCTACACTACCATTGGCTACAATAATTTAATACTTTTAAAAACTTGTATGCCCATTTTTCATTCATTAGTTTTTATTTGAATGCAGTAGGCACTTTACTAGAAAGAATGCATAATTGGGGTGGGAGGTTGGACAACATCTCTTTAGGCTCACAGGATGAGTCTTAAACCTATTCAATGAAGATGGTCACTGATGCAAGGCTCTAGAACCTCAACAATAAATTACACAAACAAAATAAATTGTGTAGCCAGTTGAACACAAATCTTCTCCTCCCTGTAAATATACATAGAGGTGTTTTGCTGCATGGAGTCCTAAGATGTTTCTGAACACAAGGGAAGCTTTTCCCAGAGCTGAGGACACCTCATGGAAAATATTTTACCACCAGCCCCATGTCTTTCAAATCAATACGAATCTAGCTCAAGAGCCTCCATTGATCACAGCTGTGGCAACATGAGAAGGAAAGAGGCCATTAGTTACATGACACATCCATCTGTGCAGAATGAGGGAGCTGCATATTATTTTATACAGAGAGTATGTGCACCCTAGCTGACATGTTTGATACCATACAGTTTGGAAAGATAGAGTCAATACAAAAGAGGCCTTTTAGGGAAAAAAAGCAGGAAATGAAACAACGACACAGCTTAGACTGGAAATGGAGTGGAAAAAGAGAACCCAAGGTTTATATAGCAGTGAGCAAGGAGCAGGTGGGGGAGGAAAATACCTCACTAGTAGAATCAATTAGTGAAGCAAATGAAGTTTGATAGGTCTTATTCCTGTGAATATCAAAGGTGGGAAATTAACCTTGTAATATATAAGCCAGTTACAATCTTTGTTCAAGCCTCGGTGTTAAATGTGTTAAACTTTCCAATTCAAATGGCTCCTTCTGTAATCTTGTGGTAAAATTCTTTTGTAGAAGAATGGCTACTTTTAAATACATTATTGAATGTCCAGGGAGGTTACCATTCTTCTACAAAAGAATTTTACCACAAGCCTAACACAATTGGATCCATTAGATTAACTCATTTGTAAACAAGAGGGCGGAGGCCCAGAGATCGAGTATGAGAGTGTTCGTACCATGTAGCTCTATGCAGACTGGAATGAAGGTAGAGAAGTCTGTCCTGAAAAGCAATGCACTTGAGAGGGATTTAAAGGAATCTAAGGAGAACTTTAGTCTGTAACTCTGACAAACTCTACAAGTATGTTGATTATTATAGCAAAGAATGAGTTTGGTAAAGTAAATACAGTACAATGGATTGCAGTAGAACAGAAGTGAGGATAGTATACAGAAACCTGTATTTAAAAAAAAATACCCTCAAGGGCAGCCTCTTGCAATACAATAAGGATGTAAAGTGGAATCTTCATCAGGTCCATTGTGGACAGTAGCATTCCACATCCAATGTATTTACTCATGATAAAAGGTAATACAGAACGATGTGAGACTTATGACTTGTTAAGGTGGTTTTAGTGAGGGCTATATTGTGTTCATGTCATTTTATGTTTCATCTCAGGTTCTCTGTATGCGCCACAATTTCCATGAAATATGATATTAGTCTTCCATAGCCTATCTTCACTACAACCACTTAAGCGTGTGTTGTGGGAGTCAGCATTCCACTGCACTGCAGATAGTGTTCATTTGTGACATGCCTTTTCTACCCTACGTCTTTATCTTGGCACTTTATATTTTTCACCTTTACATCCAGTTCCCAGTGCCTGGACATTGTTCATTGTGCCAATGAAAATGGAAGTCCTCTCTCAAAGCATTTGCATTATAATTGGTGAGTTGATGTCTTGAACCTCTAGCACAGTGGTGTCCAATAAGTATTCAAAGGTTACATCTCCACTGTGAGATAAATTTGATATTTAATAAATCTGAATATTTAACCTCAATATTATGAATTAGAAAAAAGTGTCCACAAAGCTTCTTAAAATTCGACCCAACTTTTTTCCATGTAAAATCTCCCTGTTCCCATTGCTCCATGCAAGTTCAACAGCATGAGCACTGCACTGTGGGTATCTATCCCACAGTGCCTTAGCCCTGGTTGCTTGTGGCTGTTTCACGTTGGAATCCCAGAATTCCAAGCATTGTCCCAAAATTCACTGCATCACTAATCATGCAAAAAAAGAACTAGAGATCGCACCATTTCCTGCTGCAACATTCTAGCTCAAGCATTGATCCATGAACACTCCAACTCATAGCACCAATCATTTCGGCAACCACAGCAGATGTCACACAATTTGTCCTTCAATTCCAAAGGTCAATGACACTTTGCTGTTCTACTGGTGGTGCTGCTGCTGCTGATGATGATGATGGTTTGGAAGAGCAAATCTCCCAGTTGCAGTCCAAGAACTCAGAGCTGGTGGCTGCCATGAGTGCATTGCTGACAGTGGAGCAGTGGTTTGGACTCGAGAGACCAGGACACACAGATGGGACCACATTGTTTAGGAGTCCTGGGATGATCAGCAGTGGGTGCAGAACTTTTGTATGCGTAAGTCCACCTTTATGGAACTTTGTGATGTGCTGGCACCCACCCAGAAGCACAGCAACACCAAAATGAGGCGGGCTTTAAAGGTTCAGAAGTGAGTGGCAACTGTCCTAAAGAAGCTTGCAACCCTCAACAGTTACCCATCAGTGGCAATCAGTTTGGGGTGAGCAAATCTACAGTGAGGTCCATGGTGATGGAGGTGGCCCATGCAATCTGTTGGCATCTCCTCAAGAAGACTGTGGCCCTGGGAGATGTAAAGGCCATGGATGATGGCTTTGCTATCCCGGGCTTTCCTAACAGCAGTGGGACAATAGATGGCACACACATCCCATCATGGCATTAGCCCACCTGGCCACAGAGTATATTAGTTGAAAGGGGTACTTCTCCATGGTCATGCAGGGGTTGGTAGATCACAAAGGTCATTTTACTGACCTCAGCGTTGACTGGTCAGGGAGGGCTCATGACGTGCACATATTCCAAAATTCAGGACTGTACCAAAAGCTCCTGGAAGGGACTTTTTCCCCTGATCGGAAAAACAAGATTGGCAATGTGGAAATGCCCATTGTTAAACTCGGAGACCCTGCTTACCCTCTGCTTCCCACCTGATGAAACCCAACACAGGAGCCCTAGACCCCAGCAAGGAAAACTTTAATCACAGACTGAGCAGGTGCAGAATGATTATGGAATGAATCTTTGGATGTTCAAAAGTGAGGTTCAGATGTTTATTGATCCATTTGGACGTTTCAGAAGCTAATTTCCCTGCCATTATTACAGCATGCTCTATTTTGCACAGCATACGTGAATCAAGGTGGGAGACTTTCCCATCTATCTGGAATTCTGAAATGGAGGCAATGGGCAGGGCTTACTCGCAGCTGTCTACATTGCCACCCCCCCCCCAGTAGCCATGCTTGGGCTGCAGCAATAAGGGACACTTTAAAAAACAGCTTTATGACTCATCTGTAACACACATGCTACCCATGTATTTCTCTGTCATAATGCCAATAAATCACACCATGCCATAACAAATGAATGTGTTTACTTGGTGGGAGGAGGTTAAGTTGCAGTAAACTGAATGCATGTGATGGGCAGCCTTGCCTTCAGAGGCCCCTCTGCTCCCCCTCAGCTGCTCAGTTCCCTCAACCATGCATCTGCTGAAGACCAGGGTGTATCACTGGCCATCTGTGCCCTTCAGTGGCACTCACCTTCCCCCACATCTGCCCTGTTCGAAGGGAACATGGTAAGTAGTGTGTTGGGAGTTTATTAATGAAGTGCTGCAGTGAATATGCAGCACTTCATTAAACAAATTCCCCGTCCCCCCACGGCAACTTCAAAGTGCTAAACTTCGAAGTGCTGGCTCACATCTAGCCGCAGCTCACCTGGAGGTACTTCGAAGTGCCCTTTAATCCTCAAAAGTACAGAGTCCCTTTATTTCCTTTGAAGTAGGGAGCTAGTGTAGACAAGCCCTTCATTACTTTGATGGCAACTTGGACCTCATTCAGGGTAGGTTGTGTTGCAAGACCATCTCTAGGCAGTTACTGAGGGATTCGGTCAAGGTGTTCTAGGACCATGGTGGATGGGCACTTCAAGACCTCATTATAGTGCTCTCTCCAGTGAGAAGCAATGGCTTCATTGTCTTTCAAGAGTTGGGTACCATCCTTTGATTTCAGGGGATTGATTCTATGTTTTCTTGTTCTATAAACAGCTTTAGTAGCATTCAAGAAACCTCTTGAATCATTGATGTCTGTGAGATGGTGGTGTTCTCCTGCCTTCTCAGTCCACCACTGGTTTTTCACAGTCCTTGTTTTACATTGTTGTCCTTGGTTTACATTACATTTTAAGGAGTAAAGGGACTTGGAAGTACCCTGGGAATGCCGAAGTACAGGCGGGTGAGCCACGACTAGACGCAAGCCAGCACTTCGAAGTTTAACACTTCAAAGTTGCTGCGGGGGGGAATTTGCTTAATGAAGTGCTGCATATGCATGGCAGCACTTCATTAATAAACTCCCAACACCCTACTTACCATGCTCCCTTTGAAGTAGGGAGCTAGTGTAGACAAGCCCAAAGTACAACAAGGCAAGCGGACTAGATGGAGTCCTATGGAAGTCTTCAAAGAAGGTGGGTCAGAGCTCCACAAACAGCTCCACCTCCTGATTCTCAGGATCTGGGATAGGGAGAAGATGCAGAGACACTCTGATTGTCAGTCTTTTCAAGAAGGGTGACAAGTCGGACTATGAAAGCTATCATGGCATCTCTCTCCTGGCAACAACAGGGAATATCTTAGTTCGAATCAATGGTTTTCTGAATTCAGGAACTCAGAATGAATGTGTAACGAATCCTTGCAATTCAACTCCTGCCACTCTCAGAAATTCTCCCAGAATCCCAGTGTAGCTTCCAACCATTCCAATGAATGGTGGACATGATCTTCACTGCCTGGCAACTTAATGAAAAATGTTGCAAACACAACCAAGCCTTATGTATGAGTTCCATCAACCTGACCAAAGCATTCAACCCAGTGAATCCTAGAGCCCTGTAGACCATGATCTCAAAGTTCAGGTGGCCCAAAAAGTTCATTAGAATTTTAAGGCTGCCTCATGACAACTTGACTGCCCCAGTATTGGGCACCAATGGATCCCAAAGCAGCCCCTTTGAGGGTAAAACATCAGTCAAGCAAGGCTGCATCATTGCCCCTTCACCTCATTGATGGCAAGCTTCCAGGTGGTGTAAAGATTGTCTATAGAATGTCCATCTCAGGAGACTGAAGGCTAAAAGCAAGACCTCCACAACCTCCATCATGGAGCTCCAGTGCATGGATGACAATATGGTTTCTGCTCTTTCTCCCACAGCCCATCAGACAATCCTAAGTGCCTTCACCAAAGTTTATGAGTATCTCAAACTCACACTGAACATCAGAAAGACCGAGGTGCTCCACCAACCTTCACCAACACGACAATCTCATGCACCTTATATTGAAGTAAGTGGAGAACTGCTGGAACGTTTGGAGCACTTCCCATACCTTGGAAGTCATCTTTCCCCTAAAGTCAACACTGAGGTGGAAATACAGCATCACCTGAGCCATGTAAGCTCTGCTTTCACCCACCTGAAACAAAGGGTTTTTGAGAACCAGGACATTTATCCCAAGACAATGCTCCTTGTATACCTTGCAGTGGCTGTTCCAATGCTCCTGTATGAATGTAACATCTGGACAATACACAAGCATGATTTGAAGGCACTTGAACAATATCATCAATGCTGCCTCAGAAGAATCCTAAATATCTCTTTGGAGGATAGGTGTATGAACACTAGTGTCCTGGAAGAGTTGAATATGACCAGCATTGAAGCCATTATCATTCATCACCAATGTCATTGGACTGGTCATGTGGTTTGGCTGTCTGATCAGCACCTCCCAAAACAGATTCTCTTTTCTGAATAGGAGGAAGGACAGAGGAGCATTGGGGCCAGTGGAAATGATATAAGGACATCCTGAAGTTACACATGAAAAATGCAGCATCACTGTCAAAACTTGGGAGAACCTTGCCCAAGACCATCCACAGGGGATAACAATAATCCATGAGGGGGGTGGTGCGATTTGAGAGGCCCTGCCACAGTGCATATGAGAAGTGGAGAAGAAGAAAAGAGCATCAGAAACTGTCCCACCCCCATCAAACAGCCACTAACATCTGCCTCTTTTGTGATAAGATCTGCAGCTCCAGAACTGGGCTGATCAGCTATCAATAGACTCATAAGCAGGAGGGTGACATGAAGACTTCCTACTTGTTATTGAGTGATTGTGAAGAAGACAAATGTCCAGTCTGTTCTTGCATGCATGTAGCATTGTGCAGAACTGAGATGTTCTGGTGCCTGTATTTGAATTTGTAGTGTAATTATTATTGCTTCAAGAGTTGTATATTTGCAACAGTAGTGAGTTCAAAAGCACAAGACTCTAATGGAGAGTGTTCTCTAATGACCTCACAGCCTTGGAACCAACTGCTGATGCACAAGGGGTTTGATCTGCAGTCCTGAAGAGCATATTTTGAAATGCATGAATTAACAAAGGCTGGGAGAGTGGGGGCAGTGTTGGGCATGAGCTCGTTAGAAGTTAAGGTGTGTATGATGGCGGGGAGTTTATGTAGGAGTCTTTGCTGGGAGTTCATTCGTTGTGTTATCATTTATTTCTGTAACTAATATCAAAAGGGGCCTAGAGTTTTAGATGCATATTTTAGGAGGGGTGTAAATAAATATAATAAGATATGATGTATAAATACATTGAAAAAAATCAGTCAAACTTCATTCTTCCTTATGTGAAAAGTATTTGAAGCATCTGGGTCCACATTCCATTTATATCCTATCTCAGACAATTTAAAATTGAAGACAATTGAGCACTAAGTTCTTCTTTAGTTTTTTTAAGGCACCACATACAGAATTCAGCTACAGTTAATGGCCCATCTTTTCATAATCACAGTTAATAATTTCTTGTTTAGAGCAAAAAATGAGAAATTCAAAAATTGGGTGTCTTTCTGACCCCTGATTCAATTTGCTAAAACAAATAATGTACATCAGGCAGGAACCATTTAAGATAAGTTTACGCAACTGTCAGACTTAAGGCAATAAGAATGGTCATACTTGGTCAGACCAATGGTCCATCTAGGCCTGTAACCTGTCTTCCAACGGTGGCCAGTGCCAGATGCATCAGAGTGAATGAAAAGAACAGGGCAATTGCTGGAGTGATCCCATATTGTCCAATCCCAACTTCTGGAAATCAGGTTTAGGGCACCCAGAGCTTGGAGCACCCTGATCTTCTTGGCCAATATCAAGTGATCAATTTCATGTCCATGAACTCTTCTAATTTGAACTCCATTATGTTTTTGGCCTTTGCAATACCTCTGGAAAAGAGTCCACAAGTCAACTGTGTGTTGCATGAAATACTCTCTTAAATTAGTTTTAAGATTGCAGCCCAATAATTTTGTTAGATGACCTCTAGTTCCTGTGTTATATGAACACGTAAGTAACACATTCAGTTTCAGTTTCTCTACACCTTGCATTATTTCATAGACCTCTATCATATCTCCTTTGGTTATCTTCTCTAACATGAACAGTCCCAGTTTTACTAATATCTGCACATATGGAAACTGTTCCACGTCTTTTTCTAATCCTAACGTAACTTTTTGAGTTGGGGCTCCCACAACTACAAGAAATATTCAAGGTGAGTATGCATCATGGATTTTTACAATAGCATTATGGGCTGTGTGTACACTGAGCCATAGTGCCAGCAGCCTGATGCAAAGGAAGACTATCAAAAATGAAAATGACTGCTCATTTGCATATTTGTGCTGCTAATTTGCGTATTTTCATGAGATCGCCCTGCTAGCAGAAAACAAGCAGTGTAGATGTGGTTCTGCCTGCAAAAACTCCCTTTGCTGGCAGCCCCTTATCCCTGATTTTTTCCAGGCATCAAGCTAATGGTACTATGGCTCAGTATAGATGCAACCATGATGTTTTCTATCTTTTTGTCTACCTCAGTTATTCATAACATTCCTAATTTTAAGATTGGTTAGCTTGGAAAAATCAATGTCACACCACTGCCCAGAACTCTATGCCAAGCTCAACTAATACTGCTTCCTATTATCTTTTTTAAAACTGTACTGTATTGTACTGTATGTACAATATAGTATTATTTTATATTTCATCACTTTATGCAAAGTCAACAAGAAGTCCTGTGGCAGCCTATACACTAACAGATATTTTGGAGCATAAGTGGGTCTTTGCCCATGAAAGTTTATGCTCCAAAATGGCTGCGTCTACACGTGCACGCTACTTCGAAGTAGCGGCAGTAACTTCGAAATAGTGCCCGTCACGTCTACACATGTTGGGCGCTATTTCGAAGTTGAAATCGACGTTAGGCGGCGAGACGTCGAAGTCGCTAACCCCATGAGCGGATGGGAATAGCGCCCTACTTCGACGTTCAACATCGAAGTAGGGTCGTGTAGACGATCCGCGTCCCGCAACATCGAAATAGCGGGGTCCTCCATGGCGGCCATCAGCTGGGGGGTTGAGAGATACTCTCTCTCCAGCCCTTGCGGGGCTCTGTGGTCACCGTGGGCAGCAGCCCTTAGCCCAGGGCTTCTGGCTGCTGCTGCTGCAGCTGGGGGTCCGTGCTGCATATACAGGGTCTGCAACTAGTTGTTGGCTCTGTGTATCTTGCACTGTTTAATGAAAGTGTGTCTGGGAGGGGCCCTTTAAGGGAGCGACTTACTGTTGAGTCCGCCCCGTGACCCTGTCTGCAGCTGTGCCTGGCTCCCTTATTTCGATGTG
Source organism: Carettochelys insculpta (assembly GCF_033958435.1). NCBI lineage: Eukaryota > Metazoa > Chordata > Testudines > Carettochelyidae > Carettochelys > Carettochelys insculpta. Next base: position 174,875,082 of record NC_134139.1, on the reverse strand, counting down.
TGCTACTTTGCCGTGTAGACGTTCCCTCGCTGTGCCTATTTCGATGTTGGGCTGAGCAACGTCGAAGTTGAACATCGACGTTGCCAGCCCTGGAGGACGTGTAGACGTTATTCATCGAAATAGCCTATTTCGATGTCCCAACATCGAAATAAGCTATTTCGAAGTTGGGTGCACGTGTAGACGTAGCCAATGTCTGCTAGTCTACAAGGTGCCACAGGACTGCTTGTTGTTTTTGAGGATACAGACTAACACAGCTACCTCTCTGATACTTTATGCAAAGTGCATCCCAAAACACAGTACAGCTATAAATAAAGACATAACAGAGGGAGAGAAATTAGCAGGTGAAAATGAAAGTGAAAATGAGAATGTTAGTTTCTAATATGTTTGTCTTCCTGACATCATCAGAGACAGGAAGAATTTCGTTACACATTCATTCTGAGTTCCTGAATTCAGAAAACCATTGATTGGTAGTATCAAATTCTATCTTGAGCATACCTCCATGTAGTCTTTCTTTAAGCAGAAATAAAGGATTGTATTAAAAATTGCAACTGATTAAGGACTGTAAATGTTATCCTATTGTAATGATCAGTATCAGAGTTTTCTGGTGCTGTGTATAGACGAGCAAACACTATTTAGCTATGAGTTCTCTGAACCTACACAGTGACAGTGAAGAGGGGGAAGACCATTTTAGGTAGCAGTTTATTTTGAAGGCAAAGGTTTTCTTCTGGTTAAATGTGAATATATTTTTTTTCCTTGAGATGATGTAGTAGAAAAAGAGAAAGAGGCTACAGTAGTTTTGAAAAATAAATTGTAATTACTATCTGGGGTGAGTGATCAGAGTATTGAAAAGAAAAAGTTGCTCACATGTTCAGGAAAATACTCTGGTTTTAACATGAGTAAAATCTACATTGAGGATTTTGCATGATGAAAAGAAACAGAAACTGATTATACAAAATGTGAATAGAAATAGGGGATGATCTCCACTTTAATTGGCATAAATGAATGCTGGAGCAGCCTAATAATGAGCATGGGGAATTGATCAATGTACAATTTCAAGCACGAAATTTCTTATGGATTTTTTGAAAGTCTGATTAATTTTGTATTTGCCAATGAGCTCCTAATTGAATGATGATTTAGGTGTGCAATGAGGCGTGAAAAATCATTTATAAAATCCTGTTTCACATCAATGAAAAGTAATTTAGTTTTATGCATACCTTTTCCAGTTTGACATCATCTGCAACTTGCATACCATCTAATTTTAGCGGGAAATTTGTTCACATATCTGTTTTAACAGGAGAATTAAACTTGCCTAATTTTATTTTTAATCCTTCCCAATGATGTCATTCATTTGAAACAGAGATCCATAAATCCAAATAAAGAAAATTCTGCACTCTAATAAATGTAGTGGGGGAATAAATATAAAGGTAGCAAGAAAAATGGAAAGCAGCCTTCTCTTAAATCCAGATAAGCACCAGACTTCTGCAAAAATTCTGTCACAAAGTTCAAGCAGTCCTGTAGAACCTTAAAGACTGATTTATTGGGTAATGAGCTTTTGTGGGTCAGACCCAGTTCTTCATATTGGAGTAGATAATAAGAATTCCTACTCTAATCTGTAGAAGTCGGTTTTACACAGTTCATTAGTCATCAGTTCATAAGGTGCTACAGGACTGCTTGTTTTTGAGAAACTACAGACTAACACAGCTGGCCTCTGAGACTGTCACAAGTTGTTCACCAAGTGAATTACATGGTGTCCAACCAGTTCTGAAGCAGTAGCCACTATGGCAAACAAGCCACATTATTTTGAAAATATATTTATGGTTCAAACCAATTATCCACACTCAACAAGCCAAACAGCCACATGTGACTAGAGGCTGCCATGTTGGACATCATCTGAATGAATGCTTGCTTGACTCACAAAGAGAGCTGATAAAACCAAAGCACAGTGATGTGGAAAGCAATGAGTTACTGCAGCACAGGAAACAGCAACAGTTTTAACTTACTTTTTGTTAATATTCTTTCACTTGCTTTGTTTGCTCTGAGACGTGGAAAAAGAGCAAGACTACCTTACACAGACAAGTAACAGAGAGGGAGCCGTGCTAGTCTATATACTCTCAAAACAAAAAAGCAGTCAAGTAGCACTTTAAAGACTAATAAAATAATTTATTAGGTGAGCTTTCGCGGGAACCAAAAACAGTAATCAAAGTGGACAAATCAGAAAAAAATGATCAAGGTGAGCAAATTGGAGAGTAGAAGGGTGGGGGGAGGGGGTCAATAATTAGATTAAGCCAAGTATGCAAACAAGCCCCTATAGTGATTCAGAAAATTCTCATCCCAGTTCAAACCACGTGTTAATATGCCAAATTTGAATATAAAAGACAGTTTGGCAGTCTCCCTTTCAAGAGTGGTGTGAAAATTTTTCTTCAGTAACACGCAGACTCTTAAGTCATTAACAGAATGGCCCACCCCATTAAAATGTTGACTAACTGGTTTGTGGATCTGGAGTGTTTTTATGTCTGTTTTGTGCCCATTAAAAATTAAAATTTTACAGACCTCTCTCTGCTGATTTTCACACCACTCTTAAAAATGAGACTGCCAAACTGTCTTTTATATCATTTTTTATTGGTTTGTCCACCTTGATTACTGTTTTTGGTTCTCTGTGCCTAAAATATTGAGTCTGTTCTGGTATGGCTATGGTCTGAAGAAGTGGGTCTGTTTTTACACAGATAAGTGCTTGCTATACTAATTATGCACTACAAAACACAACATGGTGAGAGGAAAAGAAAGTTATTTTGACCACTGCAGAGTTAGCTCAGGAGGATTGTATACCCATCCATAACAACAAGTAGCCCTCAGTATGCAGGACAGTATAGTTACGTACTTTAACTTTGTGTATGCAGGACCTTAACAATCATGCTATGCTGTTACGGTACAAGAAACTAGACAAGAGACTTTTTGCATAGCCATCTCATGTCCTTCAGGACTAACATGTGACTTTTAATTGCTTTGAGTACGTGGTATTCTGCCATAGAAAGACAAGAAAATTCACTGGTATTGACTTCTTGTTTCAAAATACTCTGAACATCACCACCTCCAGAACAACACTGACATTTTGAAAGGAAATTGGGTTCAATTTAGCTGTCACAACTCTGTGCCTTTTACAAGAAAATGATGGAAGACTGTATTAGAAAAAGGAAAACACACAAAAAAAAAACAACAGAGTGAAATTGATGTCACCACAAGACTTTGGAAACCAACATTAAAATGTCAAGATGCAATAAAATACAACTTTGCAAAATAGAAATGTAGGAAAATGATGTATCAAATCTAAGTAAGGAAAGACATATCTAGTCTGTGACAATGTCACAGTGAAAGTGTAGGAACTGTACTTCTAAGAGTTTGTCAAGGGTGCTTAGATCCTGGCATGAGAGCTCTTCTATGTAGCCACTACAAATGTGACTAAATGGTGTCAGGGATTTGTTCTCCTAATGTGCTTGTGTAAAACACAAAACTACAAAGATTTAGATTCAGACTTTAAAGCCAGAAGTATCCATTAGGATCATCTCATCTGATCTTCTGCACAACATTGGCTTAAGACCTTATCCAAAGCTGTCTACGGAATTATAAGAGAAAACACCTGGTTTTTGTTTTTTTTTCTTCAAGCTTGCATTTAATCATTCACCTGCAGATGCCCACATTGTCCATTGATGTTCTTGTACATAGCTGGTGAATGTATTTTTTTTAACTTTGTTTTTTTAAATCGTATACTCTACATTTGCATGGGGGAATCATGGTAATAGAGTAAAAAGTGGGAGGGGGTTGGTTTTTTACAGTACATTGTTTACCGCACACTATTTGCTTCATGTGCACCATGCAGGGACCAAATTACTTAGTATTTATCTGAGACTATAGAATACCAAGCTAATGACTACAAAAGACTTCTGCTTAAATTAAAGACTTTAAAGTTTACAGCTCCAGGTCTGAGACAGTATACAAATTTTTTTATAAAAATTATTAGTGCTTGGTGCTTTGACTAAAACTTGCAGCAGGATTTATGATGTTTGTAAAACATTTTTGCAATTTATGACAAATGATAAAAATGCAGCTTCATGAATCAGCTGTTTAAATAATTGTTATGGGTTTAAATATCAATTTCTCCCTTTAACTTTTATGTTTCAGATAAAAAACTTCAAACTATAACATGCCATATTAGTAGCACTGTTCAGATATAACAAAATTCTGTGCTTTTATAGATTCTTTGGGACATTCCTACAAATGTGAGGGCATAGTAGAAAGGGGATTTTTCAAGGATCATGTGGCTTTTCCCCCGCCCTCCCCCAAGAAATTTCACATGGAGATACTTTCCAGACTTGCAAAAATTAATGCATCTGTGAAATTCATAAATTCAGGTTTGACACCCTTTACATTTCCCAGCAAGATCCAAAATTGAAAGGGATCAGTTTTCTGGTTCCAGTCTGGAAACAGGTAGAAATCTCTCAACAGCAGCTGATCTCAAAAGAATTCCACTTTTAAGTTTTCCAAAATCTCACCTCTGTGAATGATTTTAGCCTGAAATCCAGACTCTAAGTCTTTTTTGGACTTGAACCCAAAACTTCACTTTCTAAAATAGTCGCACTACTTCATGCTAAATCGATCTTTAAATCAGCAGGTGCATTTTGTGATGGCACAGCATTGTTTGTCTAACTAGATTTTAAACTAAGGATAGGAATCCAGTCATCCTTTAAAGCTCAATCTAGATTACATTAATTTGTCATCAGAAGGTTTTGTTGGGAGATACCATTTTTGTCAACAAAACCCTGTAGTGTAGACATAGCCTAAGTAGCACTAGGAACACTGATAATACTCACCAAATGGTATGCAAACTACCATCAGGTGTCTTTACATTAAATGAATGTCTAAGTAGGTTAATTCTGGAAGAATTAAGGGCCATCTTCTACAGGAGGTGTTACACCAATCTATTCTATAGCTGTATATTCTATTTATTTTAAAGCAATGCTAGGGTTGTCTAACCAACAGTGACTAAAAACCAGTAATCTGCTTATTGGTACAAATATATACTGCACAGGTGGCTGCAGTACCATAGTGAAATGGACTATACAGTACCATACTGCAAGGAAGGATAAATAATTTAGACGACATGAACAACTGACTGAAAGGGTATTTAAGCTTTTGGGACCATATGGGGTAAAAATGGCATCCCAAATCTCTAGAGACAGCTACTACACCATGGTTAAGTATTTCCAACTGGAAGACTCTCGGAAACTATTTCTTTGTGTAACCCTTGCTAGTGCCCACCTACAACAAAAGGACAGAGGGGTCCTCTAGAGGCAAATATATTGCTTCCAATGCCAACCCCTGCAGGTTGTTTGACAACACCAACTGTCATCATCAAGCAGCAGGGCAGACAGCATCACTGGGCCCCTGGAGAAGGCTGGGGGTCCTGGTCTGTGCCCCCAGAGGGGGCAGAAGCTTAAACATAAGGGCCAGGGCTAGGGCAGCCAGCCTTCAGTGCTTCCTGGACTGCAGCACACCCCAGCTCTAGCCACCAGTGCTGCCCAGAGGGCACTGCACCATGCTCCATCAGTGGTTTAAATGGTTCAAGGCAATAGCAGCCACAACTCCAGGCCCTTTTATATCACCAGGCAAGAGGTCATTTGTCCATATTGTCCCCTCCCCCCCCAACACACACACTTCAGCAGGTCTGGCATCAGGGATGTCCTTTTTCTAAGGCACAGGGGGCAGCACTAGAAAATTGCTTTCTAGCAGCAGCCCGAGAATTCTGTGAAACAGACAAGTTCACAACGAAATCAACCCTCTGGGCCAAGTTCTGAAATTGTACCGTCACTTTTCCTATTGCTGTCACATCATTCTTGAGTACTAATATGTTTGTGTTCCCTGCTGCCCTTTGGTCATGTTATAATGAAATAGTTCCTTGTTGGCCATAATTACTTTATCATGACATCATCAGAAAGCACAGAGTTGTGCAACGCTCACAAGCTTTCACTATGTAAGCATGCCAAAGTGTATCAACCTAGATGCAAGACAGGGAGAGCAGCTGAAATTTTGCCTTTCTTATTTGTGTCACAGTAAATTCCAGTTTATCTACTGTATGGAGGAGCTATTTCACTGCTTCACATTTTATACTGACTTACTACATGTTTTTCCCCCATATCTGCTTTTTTAAGCTCATTAAGCATTCAATTATTGCCAGAAGGAATTAAAAGGACAAATCTGTAATGCACGAGAAGCTATGATTACCTAACAACTCAGATATTTTCTGAAATATTAGCATTTCCAGTTGTAGGATGAAGTTTTCAAATGTCCACCAAAAGCCTGTGTCTGCAGGTTCGCTGTTCTCAGGTGCCCAATTACCAATTTTATGCAGTACAGTAACAACTGTGCTGATTTTGAGGAACTTGTTTTAAATAAACTTCTTTTACAAAAAATCTCTAGAGAGAGTAATATATTTTGCTTCTTTTAAAGGCAACAAAAAACTTCAATCCAATTACTCATGTTAGCACACTTCAATAGCATAACTAAAGCTTATGGTAAACTTCTTTCACAGCATTTTTGGAAGTAAAAACTAATTTCCATTCATCTTAATTATAAGGTAAAATTGAAGGCTGGAAAAAAATCCACTTTGCCTGTTGATATCTGTCAGTGGATGTCTGTGAAAAAAAAATCAGCATTCAGACAATAGATAAAGATATCAGATAATCCTAAAAGAGTGCAAACAGGTTTTTATTTCTTAGCTACCCAGGTTGCAGAAATAAAGTTGTTGAAATGCTGCTGCTCCTCACTGAAAATGATGGGAAGAAGAGTAGGGAAGGAAAGAGGTAGTTGTGTGAGTCAGTGTTACTAATAAAATTGTATAGATGTATAAATGCAAGACGAAAACTGAAGATTTAGAATCTCTGAGAATTAACTCCCAATTAGAGCTAAGTGAAAGATCTAAATTTCTCTCTTGTGGGAAATTCTGATATTTTGACATTTATTTTTGTCCTTAATTGGGAAGAAAAGTCAAACTATTAATCTGTCACAGAGTAAAAAGTTCCAAAAGAAAGGTAATTCTAAAATGGCAAATTGAAGTGTTTAGGTATTTTCAACTGAAACAATGCTTCATTGTACCCAAATCTCAATGTTTTGTTTCAGTATATTGACCTGAATCAAAATGTTTCAAATCAGGTTGAGTCTGTTTGACATTAAACTTCATCTGCCCAAGCGCAATAGAGCTTACAGGTAGTGGTTGTGTATGTGCTTCATACCATCATTCTTTCCAATAGGCAGGGCTCCCAAGTCATACTGTATGTCCCACAGTGCACTGTTGGGGTAAGTCAGAGGGGAGACTGTGTATCATAGGAATTCAGCTCATAGAACACAACCCCACCATGGATCAGCTACAACTCCCATGAGGCAGTATGGCACGCTGGACTGATGAAAATGGTGTTTAATGTTAACTAACCCAAAACAAAATATTTTGCTTTGATTTTCCTGATGGAAAAATGAAAAATATCTTCAAAATTGGTTTTTCCTCCAGAAATTTTTATTTTATAGATATGCTATTTTCCATAAAAAAATACCTGTCATTTGTGTGAAAACTCCTGATCAGTTCACAAGAAACTCACAGTTCACAAATAAATTAGTATCATCACCCATCACAATCCTAATCTGCAGACTGATCTTCAGCTATGTAAATCAGGGCAGATCCTCTGATGTAAATCTGTTTGTTAATGCCAGCTAGAGATCTGCCACAGGATGCTTATTTTAGAGTGGTTAAGGTCAGCTTTTCAATTCACTAGGCCTTCTTCCCTTTCTATTTCTATTCTATGTCTTTCCTGTCTTTCCCATTTGCCTTCTTAATGGCAATGGTTCTGATTATCCTTTCACTAACATTGATGTGAATCAGGAACAACTGAAGTAATTAAACTTTCCCCTTTTATGTCCAGGTAAATTAGAGCATGTGTATCTTTCAGTCTTCTAGAGCAGTGGTTCCAACCTTTTCACTGGTGCAGACCCCCAATCCCACCCCACACCACAGCCAATTGTTTTCTATGTGTAACACCGATGGACCCAGGCCATCAGCAGGACAATTTGAACCTGCAACCCTAGGGCTAAAGCCCTATGTTCTACCACATGAGCTAAATGCCAGCTGGCTCTCAGGTAAGACTTCACTCATCTTAGTTAAGTTGAACATCTATCCCATATTAGGTGGGATGGTCCCATGTTTGGGACAACAAAATGGCATCCCGGCTTATTTTATAAAAGGGACTAATTGTCCCATATTTAGGCCATCTTCCCCGGCTGACCTTTTCTGCCAGCAGTGGCGCAGGTGCTGCTGCTGGTGGAAGTCACTTCCATGAGCCTCGGGGAAGTGGGGGAGCATGGGCAGATGCCGCTTCCCCAGGACTCTGGGAGAGGGCCAGCAGCTGCTGTCTTCCCAAGGCTTGGAGAGTGCTGGGGACTGCCACTTCCCGAGGCCTCCAGGGGATTGCTGGCGGCTGCCGCTTCACGGGCTCCCAGGGACCGCTGGCGGCTTCCACCACCCTGGGGCTCTGGGAGTGGGCTAGCAGCTATTGTTTTCTCCGTGTCTTGGTGGAGTCAGGAGAATCTACCCCTCAACCCATATCTCCCTGTCCCATAATTGGTACAGGGAGATATGGTCACCTTAACCCTAGTACATGGTCTCAATGCCTCTGGGGTTACATGTGATCATTTTTATTTATCTTTTTTTTTTCTCTTGCAGACCCCAAGGGTCTACGGACCCCAGGCTGAGAACCACGGTTTGAGAAGGCATCATTTACCAGTTGAATGTCTGTAATCTGCAACTTGACAGGTGCCAGATGAGAGAATTTTCTGAGCCACAGGAGGTCAATATTGTCTAGCACATTACTAACACTTCTACTGCTTACTGGGCTCTTAGAAGACATTTATAGGTAAATGGCCGTGTCTACACGAGCCCCAAACTTCGAAAAGGCCATGCAAATGGCCATTTTGAAGTTTACTAATGAAACGCTGAAATGCATATTCAGTGCTTCATTAGCATGCGGGTGGCCGCAGCACTTCGAAATTGACGCGCCTTGCCGCCGCGCATTTCATCCCGATGGGGCTCCTTTTCAAAAGGACCCCATCTACTTCGAAGTCCCCTTATTCCCATGAGCTGAGGGGAGGGGAGGCAAGGGGCTGTGGGCATGGGAGGTGCAGGAGTTGGCAGGGGTCATGCTGCCCAGGTAGTGGCAACCCAGGCCTGTCTTACTGGATGCTTCTGTGCTAAGGCCATGGGCAGGAAGTTTACTCCCACCCATGCCCTCTCTTGACCCAATGGGGTTATAGCTGTCAGGTCCCCATCTCTTCCCCCTTGCTGCCCTCCTATGATCATTACACAGTATAAATGTCCCAGCTAGCAGCCCCCTCCTTTCTGTGTTATGAAAAATAGTTGCATTCCAGACATATCCCTGTGTCCAGGCACAACCAAACCATTACCTTACTTTAAGTTATGTGAAGAGGAAGCTGCATACCAAATTTGGTGGTCCTAGCTCTTACTATTTAGGAGGAGTTCTTGAATAAACAGATGGATGGACAGACAGACAAGCTCTCACTTGCTCACACATTCTCTCAAATATGTAGTAGATAAATTTGCATTTAAATATTTATCAGTATAACAACATAATGTTGTTTTACAATGATTCCGTTGTCTCAGTGTTACCACTGTTCTTTTTCAGCCTGCCATTAGACATGCTACAAATATTGTCCGTCTTGAGGCAAAACCTTGAAAAGACAGATGGGCTTCACATTGTTCTGAAGGGCAACAGATTATTGGACAAATGAAGGAAAGCAGAGGAAGGTGCCTTGCCATCAGTTCCCAAGTACTGAAATCTAGAGACTTGACAAAGAGAGGGTGATTGGGAGCATGTTGTTGATCACAGCTGTCATGAGAGCGCAGAAAGAAAGAGACAGATTCTCATGTAGCTAAGACCCAAAACATATAAGGCTTTAAAGATTGATATCACCACCATAAAATGTTCCAAGAGCAAACAGAAGCCAGCGTAGTTATACAAGCAGTGGTATAATGTGCTCTTTATCCCGTGTTTCACATCAGTTTCACATTTTTCACTAGCTGTGCCTTCTGGAACAGCACCTCAGAGGCAAATCACCATAACCCAGTCTACAGGTCACAAAGGCATGAGTGTCAGTGGTCAGGACCACACTGGAATCACGGAACAACCAAGGATTTCACAAGACTCCCAGATTGCAAATCTTGTTAAGAAAAGAAATAAGCAAATATAATCTCCTTATATCGTCCTTGAATTGAACATTCCCTTATCCCCCACGTCGTGTAGCTCTCATGCAAGCTTCAGCCTGAGTAGCAAAGACCATTTACTATCTGGGTGCAATGAGAAAGAAATAGATGGACTAATAAGCAAATGCTGGACAAACTCAGATTCATGAACTAGAGGATGAAGCTATAACAAAAACATGGAAACCGAAATACACTGCACAGGTGAAAGCAAATGTGGGTAGAATTGTGTGCTCCTGCCCCACTTTTGATTTCCAATATACATTCTTTATCTTTAGGATAGCTATCTCCCATTCTTTCCTCCTCACAGTGCATCGCTTAGTAAAGTAGCAATAGAACATGGATCTTAATAGATTTCAGATTTTGTATAAAGACCACGTCACACACCACATCACATCCAGTGAGGTGTAATCCCACTCCACTCCCAACAACCACATGGGGAAGGTTACTGATACCTGGGCCCTAGTGTCCCATGGTATGAGGTGGTCTTCCTTCATAATTCTGGTTCCAGAAAGTCCAAGCTAATAGCTGACTCCATTTTACTCTACGCTCTACCAGCGCAGTAGCTCCTGCTTTGTTTGCTTCTAGAAAGTAAGGGTAGCTGCAGACTCTTTGGCTGTTTCCTCTTTTCAGTTATAGTTTTATGCACAGGTATTCACAGTAAATCAAAGTCCATCTATGTGTAACAGAAATGTGTACATTCACTTTTTTTTAAAATGTCTAAAATATCAAATATAAATGATCTTGTGTGTGTCCTCCATTCAGCTGCCAGATCACCAACTTCAACAGATACTAATTTAAAAAAAAAGTCATTCACCATCACCGGTTTTGCAGTTTTGCCTGCAAGAGCTCCCTTTATATCTCTAATTCTACAATGCTACTAGGTACTATCACTTTTAAACAGCTTCAAAAAGTCAGTCTCCCACCAATGCTCGGCTTCCCCTACTTAATTACCTTCAGCAACATCTACACTACAGTGCTCAGTCAAGAGAAGTTACTGTCGGAAGAGCTTTCCCAACAAATCTTCTGTTGACAGAGTGCGGCCACACACAAAAGCCAATCAGAAGAGCACTCAACTCTGTCGACAGAGTGGCTAGACTACTTGGCTGCTCTCTTAACCAAACAGGCACCTTGAAGCACAACTGACAGGGCTTCCCCATTGTCCTGCATGCACTGTCTGTTGAGAGAAGGCCCCCAGAGCATCCATATAGCTTTTTGTCAACAAGACTGGTCGACAAAAGGTGCTCTTCCTCATCTGGGAGAGGCAGAAGGTAGTCAGAGGAAGTGCCAACTTCTGTCGACATACTGCTGACAAAACACATTTTGTGTGTGGAAGTTCCACAAGTTTTGTTGACAAAACTGAACACTCTCTAGTGCAGACATAGGCTTCCAGTGGATGACATGAGCAGAATGAAGTGTATGGAAGGAGAAAAATCACAACTCTTAGTCCTCTGTCTGCTGAGTACAAATTGTAAAGACAAGTGACAGTGTGCTCACAACTGGAGGGATTTTGTTCACAGAAATCGTTAGTGTACCGCAGCTCTAGGAATTACCTCCAGGCTATCTGGCTTTATGCCCAACCTCACCACATGAACTTTCCTGAAAATAAAAACATCAGAAAGTATAAAAATGTATTGACTTGTCTGCAGAAAAGATTTGCAGGCTGTTTCCTTTCTTGTAAGGTAAAAAATAACAAGGTTGATGTAAGCAAACAAAGAGGCATAAAGTAGCTAAAACCTGTCAATAAAAAAGACAAAGCATTATTCTGCTGAAAGTCGTTCCAGTGGGGATTATCTCTAAAAGCCAGCTTTGTTTTCGGCACCAGGATTTAAAACGTGCTTAAATTTATTTATTTATTTTTAGAAATGTGGATCGTCTCAAGAACTCAGGAAAGAGACGGTCAGTGAATATATCTACAGTGATGATTATTTCACCATCTGACCAATAGTGAACTGTATTGTGAAAAGAATTCCCTATAGAATTCCATGCCCTTAATACAAAAATCACTACTGTGACTTATTCTGAAATAATCAAGGAATGATGAGAGGAAACAAGTTCTAATTTGCGTTTTCCTAGGAACTTTTCTCTCAGGTTAATGGTGTTTCCCCCTTCAGAAGCAGCCAATCAGCATCCACTTCCACTCCCCTTTGGAGCCTGGCTGCCAAGGACTCGCCAGCCATATCTGCCTTGGACTTCCAAGCCAATCAAACTTCAGGGGTCATTCTCAACACTTAGATGCAAATCTATGGAAGTTGATATTGTCCCACTTCTCCTATAGGGGTTTGAGAAGCAATGTTGAATCAAGAACAATACCGATGACACTCCATGGAACTCAAGCTCCACAGAGAAGGGTCTATAGAGTCAAGGAATGAGAAGAACTCTACACATCTCTACCACTGTGCAGATACAGACTCCCCTGTATCACAAATAAAGAAAAGCACAGAGCCCTTTATCATCACAGTGATCAATCATCATCACCCAGATCAATCACTGGCTTGCCAAAGCACTATCTTGCAGTCCTTTAGTCACTCCTGGGCAGAATAAGGCCCCTTGCACGTGATATGTAACATTTTAGTGGCTCTACCAAGTTGTTTTGCTCTAAGATGGAATGAGCAACAAAGCTCTTGTTTAAGTGAACTTGTTTTGAACCATGTGGACAGTGGTCTGTAATTTGCCAGTGCAACAGGACCACAGCATGAGCTGTTACAGAAAGAATTCTTTGGAGTGCTGAGGTATAAATAGACTTTCTTCAATCCTCTTTGGGTTTCAACTTTATTTCAGGAGTTCTGGCTTAATCAAAAGAACAGCAATCTGGCAAAACTCATTGCCTGGTGCATTCCTACTATGTAAAGTTAAAAATAAAGAACTTAAAATAACTGTGGCAACAGGTTAACTTTTTGTTACATCTGAGAACTCCCTACCCTGGCTGTTTTTGGAAAAAACAACACACTTCATCCCACAGGAACACCCGAGCCATGCATTAAGGTGCTGAACCTAAATACTCTCAGCTATAGTTTCTTAGCTATCAGGTTGGAGTTCTCTACTGTGATTCTGGAACCTTGCAGAAGATTTACACAGAAAACTCCAGGACACTGTCTTGACCTGCCAAGTTTCCTCCTAGATGAGACAAAGGGCAAAAATGCTGTGAGGTTCCTTCCTGTGTGTGTGCTGTAGGACCTCCTTAGGATGCCTGGCTTCTGATGTTGTATCATACATCTTGCAAGTATACAACACCACTCTTAGAAGATAAGGGAAAATCAGAACTGGCAACAGCTGTTGAATTGACAGTTTCCAACGTACTAGTACTGTCCAGGACACATGTCCAAACACCACGTGGTAAGTCAGTTTAGATAGTGGAAGAAAAGACCCCAAACTTCACCTGAACTTGAACTTCACCTTTGTGGACTTTTGAAAAATGTGTTTGCTTTGGGTTTGTTGGCTTGCTTTCATTTTCCTGCATCTCTCCCCCACCCAGCTCACCTCAGAGTTTTGGCCACAACAGAACAATAATGGAAAGGTTATCTCAGTGTTTCTAAATCTACAATGACTAGAAAATAACACAAATCTCACAAGACAGCTTGTATCAATGGGATTCCTAGTGCAGTTAGCAAAGTGAAGTTGGCTCTCCATATGTCAAGACCGCTATGGCCCTTTCAGGAATCTGATTTGCCTTGTGTAATTCAAGTTTCACCTCCCTTAAAAACTACTTGTTTGCAAAATCAGACATCAAAATACAGAAGTGTTAGAGGACACTATTACTGAAAAAATTGCTTACTTTCTCTTTTTACATTTCAGTGCATGGTATACAGAGCAGTATAAACAAGTCATATGAAATTTTTGTTTGTACTGACTTTGCTAGTGCTTTTTATGTCACCTGCTCTAAAATTAGACAAATAGCTAGATGAGTTGATGTGCCCCCTTTTAGTCCTTCAGTGTATCCCTGGTGTACACATATTCATGACTGAGAACCACAGGTCTAGCCTAACCACAGAACTGAACTACCAAATGCTTTGCAGTTTGCTCACAAGCAATCTAAACTCCATATTAGATTAAAATAATCACATTTCCAAAACTTGCAGACCATCTTCCATAGCAATTAAAAGGGTAATAATTTCTGTTTATCTTTAAATATTAAAAAAGTAGTATCAGTTGATGTCATTAATGGGCTGAGAAATATACAATCTTAATCCTGCAAGTGGCTATGCACATGTTTTACTTTACAGCCAGAACAGGCCTTTTAAAATAATTGCGATGACTACCCCATGTTAATTGCATGCTCAGGCTTGGAATAGCTTATGTGCCTGTAAGTGAGTATTGCATTATGCCATGGGCATAGTTATGAAGGATAGTTTAAATCTTCTGCTAGAAGAGAGAATTTTGTATGCGTTTAAAATAAAGTAATTGAGTAATACATGGTTGGTACTGAAATAATTAGCATTATCAAGATACAATTACGTACTTAAAGAAAACTATTGTTCTATTCCAATGTCAAGATAGCTATTCCTTTCAAAGCAAAAAACCTAAAAGAGGTGATTCTTTAGGTAAAGCATTTACATGTACATTAGACCCTATCTCTGCACTTTAAAAACAAATTAAATGGATGATATCTTTAAATTCAGAGAGAAGAAGCATTGTTACAATCCACATTCCATACTGCCAGCAAGCATTAAGTAGTGGAGATCCTTCTAGTCACACATCAGTTTTCAAGAATGTTTTCCTCCTTTTTGTGCTCTGGAATAAACTTTTAAGGATGGTTAAACTATGCTTTTTGTTTGCAATCTCTGCTATAGCAGTTCCCAGAAACCACAGTCAGGGATAAGCCCCATTAGATATTTTTTATATATAATCCCTATATCACAATGTTTCCTGAGCAATTTAAATTCTAATTCTGCAATTAGGTTCATGCAAGCACTGTTTGGTCCAGTGAGGCTGGGTGTAAAAGCATCGTCCTTTTTGCATACACCTCTTTATAAGCTCGTGGCCTTAGACATTTTAAGGACCTAAGGAGAGGCACTGTATCTCAATATGTCTATTACATCCTTTCGCAAAATCCTAATACAATGTAAGGCCTTAAGCTTACAGTGAAGTGTATTCAACAGAGAGACAATGATCCTGTACAGAATCTCACTAAAATAAATAGTGACTTCATGAACCTAGTTACAGAATCAGTGCTTAAATTGCTCAGAAAACAATGTGAATAGCTTCTATAGATATTCTTAGCTGATAACTTAACAAAAAAGCTAGATGAATCCACAGATGACTAATACAGAACAGGAAGGAAATTATGGAGAAATTTGTAATAATGCATATTATTAAGACTGCCCAACATTTCCTATTATAAGACCAGTTGCTAATAACTTTGCCAAACTTTAACCATTTTGTCTGAAGCTTTCCCTCCTGAGATAGACTGAACTATTCTGGAAAATTTCAACCAAGATGGTCTGGCCATTTCTTAGAAGGAGACTAAGAAAAGTATGTTTTGCCTATGTTAAAAAATTCTGATGACCTTACCTCTGAGATGCTACAAAATCCCCCTATTGAGCAGTGAGGATTTGGAATTTGGCACAGGGTTAGCAATAGGTGTCCTTTTGCTAACCCTGTGAAAATCTGCCCAGAACTGGACATATAAGACTCTCAGAAATCAGAATTTGTATATACTTAATAGAGATTTGCTACAAATTTGCAGCTACATTCTCTGAGAATTATGTGCACCCAAAGTATGCTCCACCAAGGGCTCAGGAGAGCTTTCTCTGAAACTGTATTTTTGAGCTGAATCAGGCTCTGAAACTGAGCGTCTTAATAATTAGAGATGGTTGGAAATTTTTGGTGAAAAATGCTGATACATCAAAATCAAAACTTTTGATGGAAATTTGATCAATTCTGGCTAAACTTTCAATGGGAAGGTTTAGGATGGAATTTTGGTGAGGGTGGCAGAGTGAAGAGGAATAGAAAGACCTCCACCTCAATGGTTAGAGCACTCATCTTGGGATGAGTGAGACCTAGCTTCCAGTTCCTTGTCTGGCTTATTTGGAACAGTGTCCCTCTTCCCATTTGAGTGCCTTAACTACTGGGCTATGCAGTCTCTCTCTCCCAGGCACTATTAATAGTGTATATAAACTGGCATAACTTCATCAGGAAAAACTAACTTGTAGTCCACAGGTTATGGCACCAATCAAGCATAGTAGGAACTTGAAACACCATTGCCCACATGTCAGCTGAGTGTCCTAACTCAGACTGTTGGGTATACAGCAGTGTCACTCTCTCACAATTATATTCCCATAAATGATTTGGCTGACTTTATTCCAGAGCAGGCCACCAGAAGTGCACTTTGTATTTTTTGTGATGGGCAAATGGTTTTAAATGTGTAGATGAGTTTTTACTGTGTTTCTGTATTTATTTAGTACTAATTTTATTTAAATTGTTTTAAAAGTCCACATCAAAGTATGTATAGCTCCTAATGAAAAGTTTTGAATGATGCAGAACCTGAACTTTTTTTTTTTTTTTTCAAAATGGAACGCTTGTTTTCCAATGTAACAAGAAGTCCCATGGCACCCTTTGGACTAACAGATATTTTGGAGCATAAGCTTTCATGGGCAAAGACTCGCATCACCAGAGGCATGCTTATGCTCCAAAATATCATTCAGTCTATAAGGTGCCACAGGGACTTCTTGTTATTTTTGAAGATAGAGGCTAACATGGCTACCTCTCTGACATTTGTTTCCCTATGGACTGTCAACCTTGTTGCTGCCGCTCTTAGACAATGTGGAGGGTGACATTGCTGGATTTGAAAGAAGATGAGACAAGAGGCTAACAAAAGGGAGGGGGAAGAAGAATAGATTGGGATAAGGAGCAAGGAGGAAATCTGTGACTGACAGAGCTAGGAACCAGTGCGTAGGGCAAATGGGAGACAGATCTCTATTGGGGAACTTCTATTGGGAAGCTCACTATATGAATGTATATGTACTGGGAGCAAGTGGGGAAAGCTAGCAGGAAGGGTAAGAAAGGATTCAAGATAAGCTAATGCTCACAAGTAAACACAAGTCATTCAGTTTAAAAGAACCCCCTCAGGAAAGGTGTGCAGGTGTTCAGGGAAGCCAGAATGACAAGCATGAGCCTTGTGGAAAACCATGAAGAAATTAATCCTTCCCAGATTACTGGTAAAATCGATATGCCTGTTGACTGTTCCAAAAGCCATTTTGTCTAATAGAAGGATTCTATGACTTGGTGCTATATAGTCATCAGACAGCTTTCTTAAAATCAGTCTCCCAAAGGGAAGAACCACAATCCACAGCTGCTGGGTAAGCACACTTGATACGCAGGTACCAGTCTCACCCTATGTCTATACAACAAGGTAGGGGAGTGAATTCCTTGATCACATTTGGAAAGTCATACTAACTCTCATCAAGCTAGAGCATGTCTAAATACAAGTATAGTTATGGTATCGCTGGCACCGCCAGCAGAAGCATGAGCCTTGCCTCCACTGCTGTTATCCATGAGACCAGAGCTACACTAGCATTTATACTCACGCTAGCTCACAGAGATCATGAGAGAATCCATATATAGGGGCAGGGGACCCACACTCCTAACTCACATAGTAATTATAATGTGTTAATTATGGAATTTCATCTCAGGATGCTGTGACAGAATGCACACTGTATTCGCAATCTGCACACCCTGTAATAATCTTGGCACAAAATATGCCTGGTATAACTTGAAAATGCATAATCTGGAGGTCAGTGTTGTCCTGATAAAATCTGTCTGGCAGATTAACACATTTTATTAACACGCTTTCCAAACCTCACACCCCTGGCCAAGCAGAAGTCAGCAGACAGTTTTATCTTAAAGAAACAAACAAAAAGTATGCCTGCATTAATTTGCATTTAGGCAATAAACAGACTTATGAAACAGGGAAGAAAAGAAATGAAGCTCAAGCGCACGAAAAAAAAACCCAGCCCAGACCATCCTTTTATGCAGGCGTTGTCTTTCAGATCACAGATGGAAACATTTTTCATAAGTATGGCTGCAACTCTAAAAAAGCAAGGGCAAAAAACATGACACCCCTCTAATCATTCTGCTGCCAAGAAGACATAAGAAAACAGCTGTTGGACTCTAGGGCTACGTCTACACGTGAAGCCAACATCGAAATAGCTTATTTCGATCTAGCAACATCGAAATAGGCTATTTCGATGAATAACATCTACACGTCCTCCAGGGCTGGCAACGTCGATGTTCAACTTCGACGTTGCGCGGCACCACATCGAAATAGGCGCTGCGAGGGTACGTCTACATGCCAAAGTAGCTCACATCGAAATAAGGGTGCCAGGCACAGCTGCAGACAGGGTCACAGGGCGGACTCAACAGCAAGCCGCTCCCTTAAAGGGCCCCTCCCAGACACAGTTGCACTAAACAACACAAGATCCACAGAGCCGACAACCGGTTGCAGACCCTGTGCCTGCAGCATGGATCCCCAGCTGCCGCAGCAGCAGCCAGAAGCCCTGGGCTAAGGGCTGCTGCCCACGGTGACCATAGAGCCCCGCAGGGGCTGGAGAGAGAGCATCTCTCAACCCCCCAGCTGATGGCCGCCATGGAGGACCCGGCAATTTCGACGTTGCGGGACGCGGATCGTCTACACGGTCCCTACTTCGACGTTCAACGTCGAAGTAGGGTGCTATTCCGATCCCCTCATGAGGTTAGCGACTTCGACGTCTCGCCGCCTAACATCGAAGTTAAGTTTGAAATAGTGCCCGACGCGTGTAGCCGCGACGGGCGCTATTTCGAAGTTAGTGCCGCTACTTCGAAGTAGCGTGCACGTGTAGACACAGCTTAGGGCTACATCTACACGTGCCCCAAACTTCGAAATGGCCATGCAAATGGCCATTTCGAAGTTTACTAATGAAGCGCTGAAATGCATATTCAGCACTTCATTAGCATGTGGGCGGCAGTGGCGCTTCGAAATTGATGCGCCTTGCCACCGCGCGGCGCGTCCCGACGGGGCTCCTTTTCGAAAGGGCCCCGCCTACTTCGAAGTCCCCTTATTCCCATGAGCTCATGGGAATAAGGGGACTTCGAAGTAGGCGGGGCCCTTTCGAAAAGGAGCCCCGTCGGGACGCGCCGCTGCCGCCCTCATGCTAATGAAGCGCTGAATATGCATTTCAGCGCTTCATTAGTAAACTTCGAAATGGCCATTTGCATGGCCATTTCGAAGTTTGGGGCACTTGTAGACACGGCCTAGGGGAGGAATCTTCACCTGAAAGTTTGTTCAGTAATCTGCTGACAACAAGTGGAATGAAAGTCTGCATGTCAATTATGAGAGGGTAGGTCTACATAGCAAAGTTATTTTGAAATAGCTAACCTAACAGCTACATGATGCGACCACTATTTCAAAACCAATTCAAAATACAAGCCATCTTATTGTTTCATAGCTCATAGCTCATTTTGAAATAGGTGCTGTTAAAACAGGGCTACATCTACATTACACTACACCTATCATTTGAAAGAAATTCTTCTGGAAGATCTCTTCTGAAAAAACTTCTTTCAAAAGAGTGCATCAGAACACAAAAAAAAGCTGATTGAAGAAATCCATCCACTCTTTCAATAGCCCCTCCTCGTTTGAAAGACTGGGCCAGGCAGTGAAAAATGCAGCACCATTAGGACTGCTCTTTCAAAAAAAGTGTTCTCGGAGCATGTACACACATTCTTTTCCGAAAGAATCTTTCAGAAAAAGGTGCTCTTCCTCCTCTGGGAGACGAAGAGAGCCACCAGAAAAAGTGCTGCGTTCTTCTGATTTAGTATCAAAAAGAATGCGTATTCTGTGCAGACGCTCTGTGGGATTTTTCAGAAGTAGCCATGGAATAGAGGCTATTTCAAAATAAGCCACACCGTGTCCAATGGGTCTATTTCGAAAGAGGCTCTACACTACCCCTCCCTTTCAGAAGGGGTAGGTAAATGCAGCAGATTAAAAATACTAATGAGGCACTGATATGAATATCCAGTGTCTCATTTGCATAATGATGGCCATTTGCCATGTCAAAAGTGCTGCTTTTAAAATGTAAAATAGCCCTGTAGACAGGGTTCCTTCAAAAGGAAGCCCCATTTGCCACTATCTTCCAGAAGCCATCTTCTGCTCCTGGATCAGGAAGATCACTTCCTTTCGAAAGCTTCTTTTGAAAAAACTATGTGTATATGCTCCGTGGGCCCTTTTTTCAAAAGAGCAGTCCTAATGGGGCTGGATTTTTCAATCCCTGGCCCATTCTTTTGAAAGATGGGGGGGCAGCGTAGACATTCTCTACTGAAAGAGCAGATCAATCTTTTGATCCACTTTTGTGTGTGTGGAAATCCTCTTTCAAAAGAAGATCATCCAGAAGATCTCTTCCAGAAGATCATCTTTAGAAAGATTTCTGTAATGTATACCCGTCCATTGTTTCTTAGATACTAGTAAATAGCTTATTTTTCTTGTAATCGTTTCTGGCATTTATCTTCATTGCTTATATGCATTTAAAATCTCTCTTTAGCTAATGAACTTGTTTTATTGTTTACACTTGTAGGGAATGTGGCAGAAGGAATGCAGTGCTGCTGAAGGCTGGGAGGAATGAGTCTCCCAGAGGTCATCTGCATGAGAATGCAAAAGGTGTGCATGTGTGATACCTTTTCAGGCAAAGCCTAATGGGTAGCAAGTAAGCCATGAGATTTGGTCTATTGTAAACATGTAGTTGTAAAATCACAATTTAAGCTGACACTTAAGGTGGGAGTTGTGAGATCTCACCAATGCTCTGGGTTGTTGTGGGGGGACAGGGCAGTCGCCTTAGCTGTGTAAGACATTGATTACACAGGGCTCCCTGGTTTAAAGCATTGTGAGAGAGCAAGGGGAGGGGTATGGGTTGAGCCAGCTTGCTGAGTGCCTTGGCCCTGCCTATGCCTTGGCCATATAGCTATAAGCCTGGCTTGACTAACCCTCCCCACCTGTTAAAAGACAGAGCTGGATACTAGGGTGTTTGTGAAACCCCACACTAGAGATACCAAGAGCTAAAATCACAGAGTGGCATCTGGAGCCACACAGAGCTGAAATCACTGGGTTCTGCCTTAGGGCAGTCCCAAGCAGTGGGGTTAGGACTGGCGGACAACAGCAGGACCAGCGGGTGGCCAGTAGGAGCGGCAGCGGCGGCAGACGACGGCAGCGACCGGCGGGCGGCTGGTGACAGCAAGGGGAGGCTACAGACAAGTGGACAGCTAGTATTGCCCTGGTGATGTATCTGTGGGCTTTGAGTTTGGGACTGTACCGCAGAGGGTACACCCTGTAACTGTGTGTGTGTGAAAAAGGGCCAAAAGCCCCAGCAAGAGACTGGGTTCTACTGCATATGGGGATGGTATCTGGGTAAAAGGGGTTTTGTCTCTTCTGTGCTGAAATATACTGCATCTGTCGCTGTAACCTTGGGGTAGGTTATGGTCATTAAACAAGCCATTTCTATCTCGGACTCTGTGCTTGCGAGGTGGGGGAGAACCGCCTTACAGGCACCCAGAATGGGGGTGAAATTGTCCCAAGCCACTGGGTGGGGGCTCAAGCCGGTTAATTGTATCCTTAATAGGAAAACCCCACAAGAGTTAAACCCGGCCCTTCTGGCAGGCATCTGGCATTAACAGAAGGGTTACACACTGAAGTGACTAGGTAACTACTTAAAATAAATTGGCATATTATTCCCTTAAAGGAATAATAGACTTCATAAATATGTATTGTCCAGCAGAGGACTGGACAGTACAGGACTTATGTTTCTTCGGTAAGAGCTGGGTTGCGGGGCGGGAGGGTGTGCTGGGCTCACCCTGTAGTATAAACGAGGTTTGTGAGGGTCAGGCTGTCGCTGGCCTACACACAACCAATCAGCTCTTTGAAAGCTGGAAGGCTGTTTGTGAGTGGCCCAGGTGCTCAGTACTACAGAAAGGCATTATGCCGCACACAAGAATTCAGGACAGGGGTGACAGAGCCCCTGACCAGTCCAGATTGTGCCCTGATATGTCACAAAGGCACAAGGCCGGCCATGTGAAGGAGGTGCAGTCAGACATCAGAGAGGGGACAGAGGTACAGCTAGTCCTGTAGCTACAATGGCAAGGACCAGAACTTAAAAAAGAATACGGACAGAGACAAAATACTCAGCCTACTTCTGGCTCACAAAGCAGTCTAATAGTCCGAATTCTGGGGATTCAGCACTCCCAGTCATTTCCAAATGGCGCAGTGGTGCAAGTGACCACCAGTACAGGCCCAAACATGGATGGAGTTAAAGTGCTTCACCTTTTTCCCTCTCCCCCATTGATAGCCCTGCCCATAGGGTCTGGCAGCACGTCCATAGCAGTACTTTAATGTCACTGTTCCTTTCCTCCACCAGACTCCTCCATGAGGCCACTGATGGGGAAGTAAAATGGGCAGTGATTTACTGTGCTGCCAACAGGGGTGGAGGGCAGGGCCACTAACGCAGGCAAAAGTTTGCCCCAGAGCCTGGTGATTTAAAAGAAGGGCCTGGCAGACTCATAGCTGCTGCCCCAACTACTGTAGCAGCAGCCAGAGCCAAAGGCCTTGTAAATCACCACCAGGGTCCCAGGTGGTGCACATTGTACAGCACTGAAATCTGGCTTGCGGAAGCTGGCTGCCAGCTACATCCCTTCTGCCCGAAGCTTGGCCCCCACACTGGTAAGATTTTTAAATCACTTTCCCTCCCTGAAAGGGAGTCAAGCATATTTATCAAATATCCATTTAAACAGGTGTGGAAAGACTCTACAATCCGTGCAGATTTATCGCCGGGGCTGAGATATGGTTTCCATGAATGGGGAATGACATGTACAAGTGGGATGTTCAGATCTGTCTGCATAAAAGTTGAAAGTTAGTCCTTTAATGCTTCTTGTTGATAGGATCTCAGAAATTAAGAGGAGTTAACAGCCACAGTTTTAAAGAACAGTTTGTCCCTTAAGGCAAAGAGGGTTGGGTCTAAACTCATAACATACCCTTATGGTATTTGTGAAAGTAAATAGCAGAGGCTGAGATGTGCAGCTAATTCCTGATTAGAGACTCCAGGCTTTAGAAGAAGATGGGAAGACTAAGTAGTCTAGTGGGTTTTTTTTTTATAGCCTTTTTATCGTCTCAGACGAAGAAGGATTTATCTGGCAGTTTGCTTTATAAAAGATGGCTGCTTGGAATGTTACAGAAATAGCCCAGAGGCAGCGGATTAGTGAGCAAAGGACAGGTGAAGCTCTCAAACATGCCTGGTAAGTGTCAGAACCTTGTGTTAGGTAAAATAATAATAAGTTGTCTTCCCTGGTACTACTGCTAACAATTCCCTGAGCAGCTAGAACCAGCTGCCATTTTTAAAAGAACCTGACAAAGAAATGTTTCCATTTCCCTACAATGAATGCAAAATATTCCACATAACCATTACAGTGGCCTATAGTCGCACTCTGATGATTAGTTAATTGGCCAATATCTTGCAACCCTACAGGGCTATCAAGAATCATTTTTTAGAGCATTTTTATAATTTTCTGTGTGCCACACAGCTGGATTCATGAGGTGAAATCCTGGCCCCACCAGCACTATTTCATCCATGGTGCCTAAAGTACCTGGCTTTACTGATATAAGGATATGAAAATTGTACCAACACATGTAAATATATCTATCTTAAAATTTTGCAAAAAGCTTCCTCTGTAACATGTATCTTATCCAGGATCTTTGAGGAAAAGTATAAAACCTATCAAGGCACTAATTGAATCCTTTAGTGGGTATAAAAGTTTTTTATCTAGTGATGAAAATGTCTGAATTTTTCCATCTTCATTAGAACCAGCTGTACATTTAACTGAGTTTGCCAAAACCTCGCACTAGATGTTGAGATATTTTCATGGCTGCATCCCTTGCTGCTGATACATAGCTATGTGTCTATGCTGTATATTCCTGTTCTGTACTTCCCCTCAATATTATGCTAGAAGAAGGGACAGCCAGGTGAAATTTAAGCCAGTAGAAACATCTGTAGAAGCTGTTTAACTAGGGACCTCCAGACTCTGATTCTATCAGAGCATTTTCTACTTAGTTTGACTTTCTATGCTTAGTGTTCATTGATTGTTGCTCCAAACCCCTCCCTCTGAATCTCTTCAGCTCAGTATTACTCAAGTTCACTTCAGACTCTGCATCTACATCCCATCCCTCTTCTCATTTACTCTGTCCTCATCACCCCTCTTCTCTTCTGTAATAGGATTCTCAGGGGCTGGGTGGCCTAGTACTTAGCATCTACTCAGTCAGGGAAAGTAGGCAGTGGTAGGGGATCCCAAGTCTTGCCACTACGCTGGGCTCCAACTCCAGGCCAGAGGAGAGTCAGAAGTATTCACCGCTGGGGGAAGAGCCCACTGTTGTCTTCTCTGGATTGCTTCCTACTACTGTGATCTCTGCATCTAGTCTCAGTCAGGGAAACAGAAAAAAAAATAGAAGGGAAACCAAACCGTCAGCCCCACCTGTATTCCCACTATACAGTCCTGGTAGGCCAGTATGGTATGTCCAGCCACTTTGTCAGTAGCATATAGGCAGTGCCAGATTTATGCATAAGATACATAAGCAATAGGTTTAGGGCCTCAGATTATGGGGGGCCTCTAATAGAATAATGTACATTTTTAGTAATGCTATAGAACCTCTTAACATTGATATTGCTTAGGGCCTCAGCAAGTTTTAATTTGGCCCTGCTTGCAGGGTAGCTCTGCACTCCTACCATCGTAACTGACAATTATCACAATTGTTTTGGAAATCATACTTATTAATTAAGCATGGCCAACAGGCAACCACAAAACCAAAGATGCCACAGGTGAAAGATTGAAAAATGAAAAACTCAGGTCAAACATTTGTCCAGCAAATTCCCCACTATTTTGCAATCTGTGACAAATGAGGGGGATTTTTCAGGATTAAAAAAATACTTTTGCAATGATTAAAAAAATTGTCTCTAGGTTCTTTTATCTTAATGACCCTACCCAGAAATAATGTTTTGTTTTTAGGGGATTACTTCATTCAGTTAGGCTTCTGTTTATTTAAAAACTCTGACTGTTTGGATACTCCTTTAAAAATGACAGACTACCCTCTGTTTACTCTTGGATACAGATTATGTGATAACTTGCCTCTTCTATCAGTACTGTCAGCCTGTATGTAAACATAAGAATAACAAGGCCTTTGTGGTGCTGTCTTTTTCTACTCAGGTGTTAGCAAGATTGTGCAGTCATGTGAAGCTGCTTCAAGGTTAAATGGATCCTTTCTTTGTGCATTCTACCCATTCTCTCTCAATGTATTAATTCTCAGCATCAAGCATTTCATACAAGAAGTTACAGATTTTAAAAACATGCCATAATTACTGAACCAAAAACAACCCTATGAGCTAAGTGTAACACGCTTCCCCGGTAGAATTGTGTATCATTAGGCTCATATTTTTAGAACCCTGTTATAACCCATCCTTAAGGGATTCAGGGTTATTTCAATTGTTTTGCTCAACAAATACCCAGCTTGGATACCAGTCAAAATGGTGACTATGCAGTCCACATGAAGAGCCATGTTGTGCCCCTTTACTCAGGCCCGCAGTACTTTTCTCTGTGGGAAATTGCAAAGAAGCCATTAAACCAGCTCCCCGAAGAAGGAATTAAGTAATAGCTGCAGAATGTGGATGAATGAAAGTCAAATGGAGAGGGGGACATCAATAAATGGACTATGAAGCACTATATGCATCCCTAGCCCAAGGATCATACTGACTGACAGCTGTTGCAGACAGTGTACTCTCAGTCAAGGGCCCCACTTGAATGCCCAGCCAGGGGCCAGATGTGGAGAGTTCTGAATCCCTGGAAGTGGTGGAGCCTCAGGCACATGTGTGGGGCTGAGAGCAGCCAGTCTTTAGCACCTCCCAGAGCATGGGGCTGGTCCTTCCCTGCCAGCTCTCAGAAGTTATGTGGAGTGGCAGTATGTCGCTTCCACAGAGTTTCAAAGGGGTCCGGGGATCTGGCTGTTATGGTAGCCACAGTAGCAATGGTAGCAGCCAAGAAGCTCTGGGTACCTTTGAAACACTGGGCCCCTCTGCAATTGCACCCCTTGCCCTCTCATATCAGCAGGCCTATGAATGCCCAGTATTCTTTTGAATGGGTGATTGGAGTTCAATTGCCAGCACATTACAAAGGCGTATTAGTTCATGTAGAAAGAATCTGATCAGGAAAATAATTTTGGATGACTGATGTGTTACTATAACTCAGTTTTTCTTAATTTGGATTCCGACCCACAAATGCTCACCACGTCCATAACTTCCCATTGAATTCCACTGGAGGAGTCCGTGTGTAAAGCTGATCATGTGCATTAGCATCTGCAGGCTCATGCATAAATTACCATTTTCTCTTTCATAGCCTTGCATCATTTCCTTTAACTCAAAAGGGCACCATTGATTAACTTAAACAGGAAATGTGAAAGTGCTGTGCAAAGACCCAGGGACCTGCGCCTGTACCTGATGAAGTCACTGGGAGCAGTGACAGGCACTTAGGTTACTTTTCTGGAGAGCTTTTTGGTCATTAGAATTCCTGGCTCTCTATGGAAGAAAAGATGGGTCAGAAATAACCGAGTGTATGGTCAAGACTAAAAGCAATTGCACAAATTACAATGAAATAGAGCTTGGAAGATTTTTTTAAACAGCTCTTAAAATACAGAGCAGGCATTAGACCTCTAACCCCTACTGCAATGATTTCTTTTATGTGAAGATTGATTTGAATGTACAATTTGCTAAAACTGTTTTACTCAAAACAGTAATGGCGTCTGGCAGAAACCCTGCTCTTGACCTAGGATGTTTCCACCGGGACTTTTATTAACTGTTGCAATGCCTGGCTGACTTGTTTCAACCCCTCTTCATTCAAACTAGTCAGTGTCTCTAAATTAGCATCTTATATCCAACCTGCCAAATTCCAGTGTTTCTGGGTTCTCATCTGCTAAAACTAAATCTTATGTGTCAGCATTTGTACTGTTGTAAGGAACAGTTGTTTGTTAGGGCAGTTTTTATTTACTTGAAACATTTGCCAGAATCAGCTTGTTTAAAAGATGCCTATTAAAGTGGGTATTTTAATTCTTGTTACAAATGGATAATTTTTACACCACTAGTAACAGAGAGATAGCTGTGTTACTCTATATTCTAGTAAAGCAAAAAAGCAGTCCAGTAGCACTTTAAAGACTAACAAAATAATTCATTAGGTGATGAGCTTTCATGGGACAGACCCACTTCTCCCGACCATAGCCATACCAGAACAGCTGTTCTGCTGTGTCTATGGTCAGAAGAAGTGGGTCTGTCCCACGAAAGCACATCACCTAATAAATTATTTTGTTAGTCTTTGACTTCTTTTTTATTTTTAATACGCCACTAGATCATAAAAGTCTCAATTCCTAGCTCATGCTCTTTCTTTTTATGTAAAGCCATCACATATGATCTTTAATTCTGAGGTTCAACAATGTATGTTATCTTTTTTGAGGGGAAACAGGCACTCCGATAAAGTGTTACAATAGCAGGAATACTAGCACTTTGATAGCAGTATTTTTCAATGTTCCAGGAAAGTATTTAAACTTGCCAACTAAAGCCGTGCCTCTACATTTACCTAAGGATGCGTGTTAGCCACAGTGTTATTTGAGACTGAGCTAAGATCCAATTCTTCATGAATCTTGAAGTTTGGTACATTCTAGCAGCTATTCAACTGAGAAGAAAACAACACAAATTGAACTTTTATTTCAGAGGTAATCATTTTTACTTCAAATTTCCACTGTTCAAGTGTCCTTCGTGGGCATGTGCATCAAGGTGAAACAATTCACAAGACTGTAGTGTAGGAGTATGTTCCTTAAACTAATTATGTTGGTTGTCTCCACTTTGGAGAAACAGAGTGCATTTAGAAGAGCAGTTCTATTTATAAGATTATAATCTAGAACAAATGCATAAACATGTTGATAATCTTGCTGTGTGCAAAAATTACAACATTTTTTCTATTATATAGTGTCACGTATGAAAGCGCTTATTTTTTCAGGGATACATTCTGCACAAGAGCATTTTTGATCATGTACTGTGTTTTGAGTTTTATTGGAGAAATATGGGACCTTGTTCCTCTCACTAATAATATAAGAGTTTCATATGTTCTAAACAGGTGCGTGCAGTCATTTGTTGTATTGGTATTTAGAATAACCTCCATACAAGATGTACAGTGTGCCAAGGTCCAGTGAAATCACTTCATTCCATTTGTACCATACATTAAAAAAAATCATAAACAGTGTTGGTAACAGGCTGAAAATCTGCCTAATTTTGAATAAGGGACTGAGGCTTAAAATAGAAGTCTCTCCTTATTAATCACAAGTTGCTTCTGTGACTACAAACCTCAAGCTAAATGATGTAGGAATAGTATCAGAGAGGTAGCCATGTTAGTCTGTATCTCCAAGAACAACAGGAAGTCCTGTGGCATCTTATAGACTAACAGATATTTTGGAGCATAAGCTTTTGTGGGCAAAAACCCGCTTCATCAGATGTATGAGTGGGGCTATAGGTTTTATATGTGTGTGTCTGGCATGAAAGTGAACTTCATCCTAAGCAATAAACTCTGGTCATAAAAACTAATTGAATAGTACATTGAGTTCTGCACTTGTTTGAACAGTTTACTACCAGTCTTAATTAGTTATAATTCTAATATCACTCACTTATCGTCCATATTGGTACTTAATGGTAGGTTCTCAGAAGGTGTGACTGAGCTGTTCTGTGCAGGGAGGCTCCCAAGGAAAAAAATCTGGAAGTATTTACAATATTTTATTAGAATCAGATTGAAAAATGAGTGGTATTTATGTGACCATAGCTTATCTGCACAGTAATGTCCGGGAAGTGGATCTCTTGTGTGGACTGATCCAGGCTAAGGTTGATGGTGAGGTGGAAATGTAGGAACGACGGTCTCAGCAAGCCAGAGTATGTAGTAAGACAATGGAGCAAATACTCAAATATCGCTGTACAAGCACCAGGAATATAGGTAACAGTTAATATGGAATTATCAAGAAGTAAAAGGGGACGCTGTAGATGTGATTGATCTTTAAGGCTCCTGATACTGTCTCACATAATCATCTCATGAACAAACTATATAGGGACATACAGCCTTGATGAACCTAACATAAAGTGGATGCACAACTTGTTGGAAAAGCATATCCAGAGGTTCAATGATTCATAATCAGGCTGGATGGGTGCATGGAGTGGAATCCTATAGAGATCTGTCTTGTGTCCTGTTATATTTAATATCTTCACAAATGGTTTGTTTAATGGTTTAGAAGGGAGTATGTGGATGATCTGAAGCTGGGAGGGACTTCATGGACTTTTGTGGACAGAATTAGGGTTTGAAATGGCATTCAAAAACTAAAGTGGTCTGAAATAAATAGAATAGAATTCAATGAGGACAAATACCAAGTACTACACTTTAGAAGGAAAAATAAATTTCACAAATACAAAATGGGACATTACTGCCTAAGAAGAAAGTACTGCAGAAAAAGAGCTGAGGATTATAGTGGATCACAAATTAAATCAGAGTCCTACATTTCTATGATTCTATCATACTTTCCTTTCAAAACATGCATCTGACCAGGCAAATTATGCGTCTCCAAAGAATACCTTTGAAGAGTATAAAAATTATTAATAATACTTCTACTTTGACCAGAGTTCTCCATTTCAAGCAATAATATACATCTTTAATCTAAAACTGATCACCTACCCCATTAAAGGTAAAGAAGATAAAAGGACAGTGGAGAAAAAAATGGCAGAGGAATACCTCATTAGACTGGCTGATTAGAGCTAAGAGGGAAGTGCTGTAGAAAGTATTACTATTTATATGAATTAATGTCTACACGTATTATTCAGCTAAAATTTCAGATTTTTTATGGGGAAAATAGAAGTCATTGCTCTTTTTTAAATGAAATGGATTATATGGGGAAATGAAGTCATCAAAATATTTTCAGAAAGTAGCAAAATTTAAATGTGATAATACTCAGTGCAATCATTGTTTGACTGAGATTAACCTGAGGAAGCAACAATTATTTCTTTAAAATATATACTCCACTACATTTTATACTTGGAAAATATTCCAGATTTTGGTTTGAAAAGCCCAGTGGCATTAAAGAAACATAATTTAATCAACTAACCACTTAACAGTAATTGAACAATTCAAGTTCACCTCCATGGGTCTGAAATGCACTGTGTTTCCAAAGGGTAGATGTGTTAGTCTGCAGCTTCACAAATAACAAGCAGTCCTGTAGCACCTTAAAGACTAACACATTTATTTATTAGGCAATGAACTTTTGTGGGTAAGATCCACTTCAGCTCTGGAGTAGACAATTAGAATCCAGGGTTTATATACAGCAAGGAGAGAGAAAGAGGAGGAAGGAAGGAGGGAAAAAATAGGGTAGTAAGACTGTCACTAGTAAAACCAGTAGATGAAGCAAATTAAGTTAAGCAGGATGATCCCTGCCAGTAGCAAACTGGCCAATTGTAATGCACAGGACATCTGATAGTCTTGTTAAGGCCTAACTTAAAACTGTCAAATTCATGTAATATGGGTACGCATCTGAACTGGACTTCATGAGCAAATTAGTCACTTTTAAATTAGGCCTTAGAATCATCGATTCATAGAATTCTAGAACTGGAAAGGTGCTCAAGAGGTCATCAAGTCCAATCCACTTCCCCCATGGCAGGACCAAGTACCATCTATATAATCCCTGTAAGATATTTATCGAACCTGTTCTTAACTGGTTCCAATGGTGGAGATTCTACAGCCACTCTGGGAAATTTATTCCAGTAATTAACCACCCTGACAATTAGGAAATTTTTCTAATGTCCCACCTAAACCTCTCTTGCTGCAATTTAAGACCATTGCTTAAAAGGGATCTCAGTTATCTTGTGCATTACAAAGGCAATTTCCCCACTTTTGATATTTACAAGAATGGCACCCAGCCCACTTAACTTAATTTGCTTCTTCTCTTGGTCCTATTAGTGCCAAGTAACCATTTTTTTAACATCCTTCCTCTCACTCATCCCCCTGCTATAGAACCCCTGGATTCTAATTGCCTACTCCAAATCTGAAGAAGTGGGTCTTACCCATGAAAGCTCAGTACCTAATAAATAAACTCATTAGTCTTTTAGGTGCTACAGGAGTGCTTGGGGAAGACACTGAGGAGCAGGGATAAGGGGATTCAACAGTTCTGTGTAAACTCAATATAGTCTGTTGTTGCAGTGGGATTTTGCAGGGCTTGTTAAGGGGAAGGGTTCACTGAGGGGCAAGAAATGGGTTGCATTAAGTGATTCTTCTTGCAAGCATACAATCTTCCTCTGTGACTGTATGGCACCTAAGCTGGGTCTACACGTGAGTGCCCTTTTGAAAAGGCAAATATTGAAGTTCAGCAGTCAAAATAGCAACCGTGGAAAGGGAGCACCCAACGCCATTAACGGATTGGCATTTCAATCCGCTCTTTCGACGTGTCGCTGGATGCTTTCGAAAGAGAGCATCCACATGGCTCCAAGCCCTCTTTCAAAATAAGGGAGGCAGGAAACTCCACAGATGGGGTTCCCTGGCTGACAAGCCCTTCTGGGGCTGCAGCCAGCCACCCCCTTTAAAGGGCCCCTCCCTCCACCCTCCACGCCACACAAGCCGAGTACTTCCCAGCCTTTTCCAGCCTGGCAGAACCCACTCGTGCCCACGATGGAGGCACAGCGACAACTCCTGCAGGAGGACAACCTCATCATGGACACCCTACTGGCAGTGCTATGCACCAATGCCACAGCTGCACCCGATCTCATCGGGTGGCTGGGAAGTCCCCCTGGGGCCATGGGGATCCCCCAGCTGGGGCACCCCCGTGTGCTCCCCCGGGTGCCCCGACACCTCTGTACCCACCGCAGCAGCACCAACTGGTGGGAGTGCCTGGTGCTGGGGGAGTAGGACGAGGAAAGGTGGCTGCAGAACTTCCACATGTCGAGGCAGACCTTCGAGGAGACCTGCCACTGACTTGCCCCTGCACTCTGTTACCAGGACACCTGCATGTGGCCAGCCCTCACCCTGGAGAAACGGGTCATGAGCGCCATATGGAAGCTGGCCACCCCGGACTCCATGGGACAACTGTTTGGGGTGGACAAGGCCACTCTTGGGGCTGTACTTATGGAGATAAGGTGGGCTGGGTCACATGTCCCCCCATGGGTGGGTGTGGGGGCTGGGGTGAGGGGAACCCACCACTGCAAGGGTCCAGATGGGAGGTGGGGAGGGGGCTGGATGGGGTGGAGGCTGGAAGGGAGGGGAAGCAGAATGGGCCCAAGGCGGGGGGGAGATGGCTGCCATACTGCACTAGAGCATGTGTCCCCCTTCCCCACCCTGCAGGTTGTCAGAACCATCAACACGATGCTGCTCCATAGGGTTGTCGGCCCGGGGGATCTGGACAACACTGTCACCAGCTTCTGGGACCTAGGCTTTCCGAACTGCATCGGTGCTTTGGATGGTACACGCATTCCCATCCACACCCTGCCACACAGCACCAGCCAGTATATCAACAGGAAGAGCTACCATTCATTCATGCTCCAGGCCCTGGTGGACACAAGGGGCCGGTTCACCAACATCTATGTGGGCTGGGCTCACCTCACCCACGATGCCTGGTTTTCCAGAACTCCACCTTCTGCCGGTGCATGAGAGCCATCACGTTCGTCCCCCAGCGGGAGATCCCAGTGGTGGAGGACATCACCATGCTGCTCTGCATGGTGGCAGATGCAGCATACCCCCTGCAGCCGTGGCTCATGAGGCCAAACACAGGACACCTTGATCCCACCTGGGAGGCATTCAGTCAGTGCCTCAACCACACCCACAATGTCGTGGAGAAGCCTTTGGGCGCCTAAAGGGGTGGTGGAGGTGCCTCCACACGCAGCTGGAAGTAGGGGTCCTGAACATGTCCCAGGTGCGGGGCACCTGTTGTGTTCTCCACAATGTTGTGGAGGGTAAGGGGGAAGCCTATGTCCCCGGGGTGGGCCTTCCAGCCAGCACCAGCTATGAGCAGCTGGGCACCGCCCCCATCCTCAAGGCCCACCGGGACAGCCACCAGATATGGGAGGCCCTCAGGCAGGCCTTTGCTGATGGCAACCTCTGATCCACATGCACACCCACATCCCAGGCACATCTGCCACCCACCGTCCCTGCCATCCCCACCCCCACCCTCACCAGCACTGCACCCACACATCCACCACTCACCATCCCCCTGAGGAGCACAGCACAGACTGGTGAACATTAAAATACACATTTATCTAGACTAGTCTCGTTAACTATGTACAGGGGGTGGGAACCTAACTTGGAGGGGGGCTGGGCACGCATTCCAGCACAGAGGTGGTGGGCCGCGAGCCCCGTTGGCCCCTGGAGTACCTGCCTCCCCAGGTGCAGGGTCCCTGCCAGGGAAGAGAGGGTGCAGGGAGCACCATCAGGTAGGGCCGGAGAGTGGGCCCAGTGGGGGCGGGGGTGGCAGCCTTATCGGGGGGAGCTGCCAGGGGGGCCAGGAGGCAGGTAACATTGGCTGCATGGTCCTGAAGGTGTGGCCAATGCCCTCCAGTGTGGTCAGCAGCCTCTCCCAGGCTGCCCTCCGCCACTCCATCTCTGCCTCAGTGAGCCACAGGTACTGCTCAGCCACCTCAGCCTGGCACTGGCTGGCTGGGTCCTCCTTGGCCCATCAGGGGGCCCTCTGGCCATGGCCCCGATGATGCGCCACATGGGGTGGTATCTGGGCACATCCGAGGGCTGCAGGAGGGCTCTCGGGGATGAGAGATGGTGCAGGGCTCCCCTGGCCCACACATGGTGCGGCTGTATGGAGAGGGGGCAGCATGTCGGTAATGTGCCGTGGACAGAGGGGACCTGACTGTGGCCCACCCACCTGAGCCCACCCCATGGGGTCCCACCCCCCACAGGACACTGACTCCCCAAGGGGCACTAACCCATCCCCCACAGGCTGGGTCTCCCAGCCTGGGACTCCCTCCAGGGGTCTCTCATGCAGGTGGCTCTTCCCAGCCTGCAGTGTGCAGGCCCCAGGGGCTGTACAGCAATGACCGTCCGCTGCCCCTGTGCGGCTTGCGGTGCTGTCCACTGAAGGCAGGTGCTGGGCATCGCTGGTGGGCCATCATGGGGTGCCACATCCCATGTGGGAGGTGGCCTGTGTGTGGCTTGGGACCACCAGTCCTGTGTGCGGGGGACTAGCCGCTGCATTGCTCCCACCCTGTGAAGCAGGTGTGCACCCCTCCCTGTACATACCAGAGGGTCCCTCGGCAATGTCTGGGGATATCCAGCTCCCAGTTGCCCGGCTGGAGGAGTAGGAGGGGATGACAATGGTGAGGTCCCCCTCCTCACTCAACCACTCAGTGGTTCCCTCGCCCTCCTGGGTCCCCAGTCTGGGCTGCTCCTCCTCCTCTGACTGCAGCTCCTCGGCAGATGTGTCCAGGAATGCCAGGGGTGGGGAGCGGTCCTGGGACCCCAGAATGCTCTGGAGCTCCCAGAAGAAGGGGCATGTGGCTGGAGCTACCCTGGAGTGGCCAGCCTGGTCCCTGGCCTGGGCATAGCCCTGCCACAGCTCCTTTACCTTGGAGTGTACCTGCTCTGCAATATGCTCTGAGTGGCCTCTGGTCTGAAGGCCCTGAGCCAGGCGGCCAAAGGCAGCGGCATTGTGCTGCTTGACCCCCATCTCATGGAGGACCTCCTCCTCCTTCCACAGGCCAAGGAGGTCCCACAGCTCCCACTCCATCCAGGAGGGGCCCCTTTTTTTTTCTCCCCCTGGGATCCCTGTGGGGATTTCGGGGGGGGGGAATTGGGCTCGGGGGGGGGCTGGCTGCTGGCCATGCTGCAGTGCTGGAGCGTGCAGCTGGAGCGCGTGCAGAGGCTGCTCATAGCACGCTGTCAGCTTCCTGCCACAGGTCTCCGGTGTGCGTGCACCTTTAAGGCAGCTGGGGGCAGGGACCATAAAGCCCCAGTGCTGCTGGCAGAAGCAGCCCCATGCTCCAGCTGACCAGCACCATGGCAGACCCATATTTCGAAAAAGCAGACTGTGGAGCGTCTACACGTGTCCACTTTTAATTTAGTATTTCAAAAGGGGCCGATCTTCCTGATCTGGGATCGGGTTCAGATTTTGACGTCTGTGCCCCATTCTTTCAATTTCCTTTCAAAAGACGGCATTACGTGTGTGGATGCTCCTCCTGCTCTTTCGAAAGGGGGCTCCTTATTTCAATGCTTTATGCATGTGTAGATGCAGCTCTAATGTGCTTTTAGTGCTTTACAAGTAATAACAAAGCAGCAGCAGGACAGTAATGTGCAAGCTACTGTGCTGCAGGACAGGTCTGAGTGCTTGGTGTTTACCTCCCTGGACTCAAAGCCTATTTCCTCAGATGTGACAGGAAATAACACCTCTTTTGGAGCACTCTGCTCTGTCTAACCTGTTTAACACAGCCTTGCTACTTGTTACCAATATTTTTTGTGGCCAGGCTGGAACAATGAGGACTAAAGTTTCTTCGTCCCTTTTCAGCTTCCTGATTCCTCTAGGATTAAAGTAACTGAAGGAAATGTGTATGGTAGATGACTCACCCAGGAAAAAGAGAAAATAATCTGTTATCTGGAGTGCTGACAGACCCGCTAGGCTCCTGGGCAAGGTTGGCAGGAGGTCGGCGGAGGGGTGGGGAGCGGGGGACAGGGGGGAAGCTCCGTGCTCCCAGAAAGGGCATGGCCACAGGCAGAAGGCTTGGAGCTGGGGGAAGCCAGCCATCAGAACTGCCCACACTGTGCCATGCTGGGGTCCAGCCTCAGCTCAGCGCTGAAGCCTCCCAGACCACACCACACACTGCTCGTTTGGTGATTTAAAGGGCCCAGGCTCCAGCCACTGCTTCTGCAGTACCAGTGGTGGTTGGGGTGCCTGGGCTCTTTCAAAAAGTGCCAGGTCCTGAGGCAACTGGCTCCTTTCCCCCACTTTGTCAGCAAGTGTGTCCATTATCAAACCTGGTCTGTGATCTGGCCTGGAGCAAAATGTCCTGTGGCTGTTGTTCAGGTTCATCAAGAGGAGGCTGATTTCAAGAGATCTCAACTTGTGAAAAATCCATTGCATGACGTCCTTCTTCGGGAATCAGGAAATATCATGAATAAAAGATACTCCCCTATATGTTGCTGAAGAACTTCCTTCATTCCTCTAAAGTGCAAAATACTACAGCTCCTGAAGCAAAAGAGCCTCACGCGATAGGTCACTGAAAACGGACAAGAAAGATGCGTTGAGGAAAGGAGGGTTGACTCACAGGTGTGGTATTGCAGAATAGTGGTATAAGCATCTTACTGCAGGTTAGAGCAAAGTTTTATTGGACTATCAGAGTAATATAGAAGTGTTGCTTATGGAAGAGGAATTTCTACTGGAGTGGTCCTTAGCACAAGTTTTAGCATACCAAATAATCCAGAGACCTTAAACTGTAGGGTTGACCCTAGCTAGTCTATTCTAACTCTTATTTAAACAACTCATATGATGAGCAAAACTGTCTGTGAAAATACAAAAAGGGCATCAGCATGCAAGATTCCCAATGGAAAAATGGTTAAACCCTTTTCGTTATCAATATTTTTGATAAGAGATTAATTTCTCACATGGTCACTCTAGATTGACAGTATCCTTAGTTTTATCAGTTTAGAGGTATGCAGCCACCTTCTACAAAAGGAGTGAATACTTAAAGCTTATTCAAAAGTCCTCAGACATCTACATAAGCTCTCGGACATTTGACCTAACCTTTATAGGTCATGAAACTTTATCTTAGCTGGATGTAATTACTAGTGACAATAGCTTGAAGCTATATTTTTCCTTAGTCCTAGTAAGAGAGAAAAGAAGAATGGGCACAGCAGATTAGGGGGTTGGGCAGCAGTCCAATTTGTAGGTTATTAGTCTTGAAGACATATTTTCCCCTGTGACAGACAAGCTTCATTTAGAAGTTTGTCTCATAGAAACTGTAGTCATAGGGCAAAACGTGACATGAAGTCTTCATGAACAGTTCTTAATCATTGAAGTACAATCAAAAGTTACTTCCACATAGCTGACAAAGCATCAGTGAATAACAAGTTTAAAAAAGTTTTTGTCTCTTTCAAGTTCCTCGTTTTTCAATCTGATTCTAATAAAAGATTGTAAATACTTCCAGATTTTTTTCCTTGGGAGCCTCCCTGCACAGAACAGCTCAGTCACACCTTCTGAGAACCTACCATTAAGTACCAATATGGACGATAAGTGAGTGATATTAGAATTATAACTAATTAAGACAGGTAGTAAACTGTTCAAACAAGTGCAGAACTCAATGTAATATTCAATCAGTTTTTATGACCAGAGTTTATTGCTTAGGATGAAGTTCACTTTCATGCCAAACACACACATATAAAACCTCTACACCACTTAGCTATCATTCAAATTACTAAAATTGAACTTAACATAGGCCTTGTTATCCAGGGTGAGTTTTACCACTAGAGCACAAGAATCTGTTTTATCTTAGATACTTCATATTGCTCCCATTTCTGAAGTAAATGATGAGATCACACCCCTCCCTGGTGAGAAAGGGAAATGCTGGTAATCTCTTTTTACAGATGGGGAACTTGCAAAACTAGTAAGTGACCTGCCCAAGGTCACATAGGCAGACTGTAGCGACTCAGGGACTTGAACCTAGCTCTCTCAAGTATTTAGCAAATGCCCTAACCACGAGAATATTCTGCCCTGCATAAATATGTATCTTTAGTGTTCTGTTTGGATGTAGCTAAAAAAGCTCCAGAGTCAGTCCTAATATGCCCATCCCCCTTCATTAGTCTTGCCAGCTCCTTCCTCTCCATTAAATGGGGCCCTTTCTATTTCCATAGTTACTATAAACTAGAGACTCCTTGCCACAGAGTGGTGGTGATACATCTGTCAGGCACAACCTCATTCACGCTTTCTGCTTGCCCACAAGTAGCCACTACTACTGTCAATGTCACATTAATTATTGCATGGGAACATGCCAGCAAGCAGTATGGGACTATAGCAGCAGCATGAACTGTGACTCATTCCTCCCAAGAGTTTCAATATAACCTGTCATCCAGCAGCCAGATGTCCTTCCTTCTACCTAGAACTGTGCCTCCTGGTAGTCTAGTGAATGTTTAAGAAAATGATGAGTTCTCAACATCTAAGGGGTAGAACTTATTTTAAAAGATAAAAAATTATGGGCCACTGGGCTTAATTTCAATGGAGTTAAACCAGTTTGCACTACATAGGCATTTGGCCCAATGTGTTCATCTGTAATGGAAAGACAAATGGGGCAGAAAGTTCTGCTTGTTAAGTGTTCCCTACTCAAATGCTAATTAACTAGTCTGTAGACTTAGCAGTGCTGGATTTGATAAACGTTTGCCAATTTGAGGCCCCAAAATAAGCCTTCTCAAATGGATGGGGTTCCCCTGATGAAACTGTCATTACTGTGAAATTGAAACAATTGATTCTGATATTTTAATCATTAAAATATATGATAAGCACCACACATAAATCAATTTATCAGTTACGTAAGTCATATTATGAACCTCTGAGTTACTGAGACAAGAGTTCCTCTTTTTGGCTAAACTAGCACAGCTAGACATTTAAAAACACTGTTTAAAACTGCAATTTCATCTGTGCATAGTGCAGTTTCATGTTACAATCAGTGTTTTTAAATGATGAAGTCAGTTACTTGAAGAGATGGTTTAAAAGGAACAATTTGAAATTAGAAAGGAGCATCATGCAGGAAAACAAAAAGACAGTAGTATGGAAAAAGGAGATTTAGGTCTTTGTCTTTTTCTTTAAAGGAAGGGTCTTAATCAGGTTGAGGGGGAAAGAGAATGTAAGTAGCTTCAGATAACTTTCACAAGAGAGTTTTTGATCATCCCTATCACCACCAAGTCAAAGTTGCTAGTAGCAGAGGGAAATTTAAAAGAGTTTTAGAAAAATGGTGAAATCATGGTTTGTTGGAGTCAACAGCAAAACTTTGTTTGTAGCCACTGGTTCTGTGTAATGAGAATCCAGGAGCTGTGTGTGTGTTGCTTCCCTGGCCTGCTCAAATATCTTCTCCAGCCTGGACAATGCAGATGTAGGGAATGTGGCAGCAGGAACGCAATGCTGCTGAAGGCTGGGAGGAATGTGTCTCCCAGAGGTCATCTGCATGATAATGCAAAGGGCTGCAGGTGTGATACTGAGGCTGGGAGGAATGTGTCTCCCAGAGATTATTTGCATGAGAATGCAAAGGTGTGCATGTGTGATACCTTTCAGGCAAAGCCTAATGGGTAGCAAGTAAGCCATGAGATTTGGTCTATTGTAAACATGTAGTTGTAAAATCACAATTTAAGCTGACACTTAGTGCGGGAGTTGTGAGATCTCACCAATGCTCTGGGTTGTTGTGGGGGACAGGGCAGTCGCCATAGCTGCATAAGACATTGATTACACAGGGCTCCCTGGTTTAAAGCATTGTGAAGAAGGAGGGGGAGGAGGTACTGGTTGAGTCAGCTTGCTGAGTGCCTTGGCTATATAGTTAGAGGACTGGCTTGACTAACCTTCCCCACCTGTTGAAAGGTAGAGCTGGATACTAGGGCATTTATGAAACCCCACACTAGAGGTATCAAGAGCTGAAATCACAGAGTGGCATCTGGGGCCATGCAGAGCTGAAATCACAGGGTTCTGCCTCAGGGTGATCCCAAGCAGTGGGGTTGGGAGCAGCAGTGGATGACAGTGACCGGCAGGTGGCCTGTAAGAGCAGCGGTGGACTGGCGGGCAGCCAGTAGGAGGAACGGCGGACGACGGCAACCGGCGGGTGGCCAGTGGCAGCAAAGGGAGGCTGCAGACGAGTGGACAGCTAGTACTGCCCTGGGCTGTGTCTACACATGCCCCAAACTTCGAAATGGCCATGCAAATGGCCATTTCGAAGTTTACTAATGAAGCGCTGAAATGCATATTCAGCGCTTCATTAGCATGCGGGCGGCAGCCGCGCTTGGAAATTGACGCTCCTTGCCGCCGCGCGGCGCGTCCAGACGGGGCTCCTTTTCGAAAGGATGCTGCCTACTTCGAAGTCCCCTTATTCCCATGAGCTCATGGGAAATGCATATTCAGCTCATGAATATGAGCTCATGGGAATAAGGGGACTTCGAAGTAGGCAGCATCCTTTCGAAAAGGAGCCCCGTCTGGACGCGCCGCGTGGCGGCAAGGAGCGTCAATTTCGAAGCGCGGCTGCCGCCCGCATGCTAATGAAGCGCTGAATATGCATTTCAGCGCTTCATTAGTAAACTTCGAAATGGCCATTTGCATGGCCATTTCGAAGTTTGGGGCACGTGTAGACGTAGCCCTGGTGATGTATCTGCAGGCTTTGGGTTTGGGACTGCACTGCAGAAGGTACACCCTGTAACTGTGTGTGGGGGAAAGGGCCAAGAGCCCCAGCAAGAGACTTGGTTCTACTGCACAGGGGGATGGTATCTTGGTAAAGGGGTTTGTCTCTTCTTTACTTAGATATACTGCATCTGTCACTGTAATGTTGGGGTAGGTTATGGTCATTAAACAAGCCATTTCTATCTCAGACTCTGTGCTTGCGAGGGGGGGAGAACCGCCTTACAGGCACCCAGCACGGGGGTGAAATTGTCCCAGGCCACTGGGTGGGGGCTCGAGCCAGTTGGTTGCATCCTTGACAGGAAAATCCCACGGGAGTTAAACTCAGCCCTTCTGGCAGGCATCTGGCATTAATAGAAGGGTTACACAGAACTAGAGAGGATCGCTGTTTCCCTATATTTTTTGGAGTGGGAAGTTTCCCAACACACTTGCACCTTGAAAACAGGCCTGCTGCATTGTAAGTCTGCCACTGCTTCTTTGTTGCTGAATAAAATTCTCCTTGAACATCAACAGCCTCTCTTTTTATAGTTACGTGTATGAGCAAACACTTAATTGGTGTACAGTGGTCAGCTGTGTGCACATATAGAGCTGTGTCTACACTAGCTCCCAACTTCGAACGGAGCATGGTAAGTAGGGTGTTGGGAGATTACTAATGCAGTGCAACATTTTGAGGAGAAAAGGGACTCTGAAGTAGCCCAGGCACTTCGAAATACCGGCGGGTCAGCCGCAGCTACAGGAGAGCTGGCACTTCAAAGTTTGCCGCTTCAAAGTTGCCGCAGGGGACAATTAGCTTAATGAAGTGCATATGCACTGCAGCACTTCATTAGTAATCTCCCGACACCCTAATTACCATGCTCCCTTCGAAGTCAGGAGCTAGTGTAGACACAGCCTATGTTAATAGTGCCCAGTATTTGTGCAGCATTTATACTTCCCTCCTTCTGAAAGTCTAGCCCTAGTGACACAGTGTTTGTGATCATAAGCTCAGTCACCAGAGTAACCTGACATTCCACTTGGTTGGTGGTGCAGTACAGTGAATAAAAACAAGCTAATTGTCTCAACTATAAATCAAATTTAGGGATTGCCATGTAATTGCAAAGTTTGTTCCTTTTATCAGTAAATAAGTAAAAATGACCCCATTTATGACTGGTAAAAGCTATTTTCTGTCAAAAACCTGTTAAGACAAGTCACATAATTGCCAACTAGCAGCAAAGCTACCATAAGAATGCTTTTATTATTGTCATCCGTAGGAGGACGTGATATAACCATAGTATGCTTTAAAACAGAAGCAAATCAAACCACATCATGGCATGTAAGTATTCAGTACTGTCAGTTGCCAATGTTTTCAGTCCTGCACAGTTAGACTCAGTGTTTTAAAATGAATTGTACAGAATGAAATCCCATTTTAAATTTAAAATGTGAATTTATGGGCCTAAACAAAATCATTTGAATGGGAAAATATTTTAGCTTGATAATATTTTCTTACCCTAATTCCAGCAATTATAATGTACATGCAGAATTATTAACACTGAACACCAGTTACTGTATCTTATACAAATGTTATCATTTTGCTAATGGCAAAGAAAGGAAGCAATTTGCTTTATCTCTAGTTTTATGTTGCTTAATACTTATGTAAAATAATTACACACCATCTTGATTGCGTTTGCTTAATAGCAAACTCATTAATCCCAAAATGATGAAGAAATCTCACTGGTAGCATGGAAATAGAGTGCATTTTAAGACAATAAAGGGCAAAAAGGTCATAAAAATGAAGTGTTTCATAATTTTGTAATGTTCATTCTTATTGGAAACCTGTTAACTTCTGCTTTTAATACATGTGGCATGCTTTGTCTATATTTTAATACCATGATTAGTGCCATAGTTTTTAGCTCCTTACCCAATTTGAAAAGAATACACATAAATTCAGTGCTCTGGCTCCAAAATGGAGGGAATTGGTTTTGTTGTTATTTGAGTACCACAAAGGTGAAAGAAGCTTCTTCTTTACTTCATTCTCTAGAAATGGAGGTTTGTAGCTGCCCTGGTATCGTCTAAGACTAGCACCAGGAGGGGCAAGGGTGGATTTTAGATGAATGGTTTTTATTTTCTGAAAGATGCAGTTTGTTTGAATGATGCTGCTCAGAAAGACAAGGTTAGATGAGTGAATCTCTTTCATTGGAACAACTTTTACTGTGGGAAGGGACCAGCTTTTTAGCTACACAGAGTTCCTACAGTCTAGAACAAATACCCATAGTGAGCTAAATACAAGGTGGGTCAAAGAA
Organism: Carettochelys insculpta; assembly: GCF_033958435.1. Taxonomy (NCBI): domain Eukaryota; kingdom Metazoa; phylum Chordata; order Testudines; family Carettochelyidae; genus Carettochelys; species Carettochelys insculpta. The sequence continues at coordinate 174,832,079 of NC_134139.1, read as the reverse complement.
TCATAGAAACCTAGGGCTGGAAGGGACCTCAGGAGGTCATACAGTCCAGCTGCCTGCCCAAAGCGGGATCAACCCTAACTAAATCATCCCAGCCAGGACTTTGTCAAGCCAGGACTTGAAAACCTTTATGGATGGAGATTTCACCACCTGTCTAGGTAATATATTCCAGTGCTTTCACCGCCCACCTAGTGAAACAGTTGTTCCAAACATCCAACCTAGACCTCCCGCACTTTAACGTGAGACTATTTCACGTTGTTCTTTCATCTGTCACTACTGCAAACAGCTTCTCTTCCTCCTTCTTAGAACCCCCCATAAGGAAGTTGAAGGCTGCTATCAAATTGCCTCTCACTCTTCTCTAAAGAGGGTCAGATTGGCACAAGAAGTTCACATCAAATTCACTGAATATTTCACTGTTAGGGGAGGGAGTGTGAGCTCCAGATTGGGGTGGAGTATCTCCAGTGCACGAGTCACATGCAGTTTGTAAGGGTTAGCTGCCAACTGGCTGCCAGATGGTTTGTTTACCTGAGTGTCTGAAGGGATGACTGCTCACAGCTCCCAGTGGTGTGGGGTCACTGATGCTGGTTGATGAGACCATCAGGAAGTGGTGTGGGCCTGAGGTTCCCCACCCCTGCTCCAGATTCACAAAGAGACATGGTAGCTATTCATGTAACTGAGATAGCCATTCCTGTAACTGTGTTTGCCTCTTCATGGTCACATCATTACAGCATATGGCTACAGTTCCTCTTCTGCCTGTGTGAGGAATGGGAGGGACACTACCCTTCTCTGGACATCCCTCCATTCAGTTAACTATGCTGCCTGTAAGGGTTAAACCCAGAAACAGTGAGTCCTTGAAAGTCTCCAGGAAGTGTTGGCAGGGAGCCAGGAGAGCCAATGAAAACAGAGTGAAAGTTTTTTGGCTGAAAAAAAAAAAAAAAACAGCATTCTCCTGGCGGAGTCTGTGTGTGAGCAGAGGGGAGCTGGGAGAGCTGGATGGAGCCAGGATCCAGGCATGGAATTTTCAGCAATATCCATGGAACACCTAATCACCAAGTAAAGTTTTACCAAATGTGTCTTCTTTGTTTTGTTAATAAAGTCATCTTTTTTACAACTGTGATCTGATCCCTGTGCCCAAAAAGGCAGGAAGTTCTGTGGGCATGTGCCTAAAACTGTAACGTGAGCTATCAGAAAAAAATCAGTTTGTTTTTCAAGCTCTTGCCAGAGGGAGGGTGAAGAGCTGAGGGGGGTACCCCACAGGAAGAAATTCCTAAATGTGTCTCCTGTGTTCTCAAAGGAGTTTTTGCATTTGGGTGGTGCAGTGTATCCCCCAAGAACATAAGAACATAAGAATGGCCATACTGGGTCAGACCAAAGGTCCATCCAGCCCAGTATCCCGTCTGCCGACAGTGGCCAATGCCAGGTGCCCCAGAGAAGGAGAACAGAAGACAATGATCAAGTGATTTATCTCCTGCCATCCATCTCCTGCCCTTGTACTGAAGGCTAGGGCACCATACTTTATCCCTGGCTAATAGCCATTTATGGACCTAACCTGCAAAAATTTATCAAGCTCTTTTTTAAACCCTAACAGAGTCCTGGCCTTCACAGCCTCCTCTGGCAAGGAGTTCTACAGGTTGACTGTGCGCTGTGTGAAGAAAAATTTCCTTTTATTAGTTTTGAACCTACTACCCATCAATTTCATTTGGTGTCCCCTAGTTCTTGTATTATGGGAAAAGGTAAATAATTTTTCTATGTTCACTTTCTCCACACCATTCATGATTTTATATACCTCTATCATATCGCCCCTCAATCGCCTCTTTTCCAGACTGAAGAGTCCCAGTCTCTCTAGCCTCTCCCCATATGGGACCCGTTCCAAACCCCTAATCATCTTAGTCGCCCTTTTCTGTACCTTTTCTAATGCCAATATATCTTTTTTGAGGTGAGGAGACCACATCTGCACACAGTACTCAAGATGTGGGTGTACCATAGTTTTATACAGGGGAAGTATGATATCTTTTGTCTTATTCTCTATCCCTTTTTTAATAATTCCTAACATCCTATTTGCTTTACTGACTGCCGCTGCACACTGCGTGGATGTTTTCAGAGAACTATCCACTATAACTCCAAGATCCCTTTCCTGATCTGTCGTAGCTAAATTTGACCCCATCATGTTGTACGTGTAATTTGAGTTATTTTTTCCAATGTGCATTACCTTACACTTACCCACATTCAATTTCATTTGCCATTTTGCTGCCCAATCACTCAGTTTGCTGAGATCTTTTTGTAGTTCTTCACAATCCCTTTTGGTTTTGACTGTCCTGAACAACTTGGTGTCATCTGCAAACTTTGCCACCTCACTGCTTACCTCATTTTCTAGATCATTGAATCAGGGAATCACAGACCTTGTGGGTTTTTTAAGCAGAAGCCTTTCGTGGCAAGGTATTTTTAAAATCTCTTTGCAGGCCCCCACATTCTGCACTCAAATTGCCACAGTTGGAGCAATCTAGACAGCCTGATTCAGAGCAGGGCTTTGAACTTGGCTGGCCCAAGCTCCCTAAGAACTAGGCTATAGAGTATTCTGAGTAGGCTGAATGGTTCTCAATCTCCATGTTGAAGCTGTTCCACTATGTATAACTACTTAAATGTTCATGAGGCCAGAGAGTGAGAGAATATAACCTTGTGGCTGAGGGACTCATTTCAAAAGAGCGGGAGGAGAATCCATCTGACTTCCAGTCCTTGTATCTTTGAATATTTAAACAGGAAGTGTGGGAACCTACACCTGGCTCTCCTACATCCTAGCTTAATGTTCTAAACATTGGGGATGCATCTATACTTGCAAGATCTTCTGAAAGAGCTGGGGCTAGTTTGAAAGATCCTGAAGAGCATCTACACACAAAATGCTTTCTTCTGGAAGGAAATCAGAAGAATGCGGTATTTCTTTCAGCAGCACTCTTTCCATCCCATATCAGGAAGAGCGCCTTCTTTTGAATTCTCTTTTGAAAGAAAACGTGTGTGGACACTCCATGGGCCACTCTTTCAAAAGTGCAGTCCTCCATGGTCATGGTACTGGTGTGCCATGACCATGGAGCTGGTGTGCAGAGATGCCCTGGCCTGCGGCAGTGAAGCTCTATGTGCCCTGCATTGGGCTGTGTTTAAAGACACAGAGATCCAGAAACCCTGTGGCAGGAAGCTGAGTGTGTGGCTGGAGCAGGGACATGAGCTGCCCAGCACCATGCCATTGCAGCCACCTCTGGAGAGGACATTGATGTCCGAAATGACAATGGCCAGCAGCCAGCAGCCCCATGATCCCCAAGGGCTTCCCCAACAAGCCAGCTGAGGGTCAGAGGACCCCAGCAGGGCCAACAAGAAGAGGGCCCCACCCTGGATGAAGCCTGAGCTGTAGGACCTCCTTGGGCTCTGGCGGGACAAAGAGGTCCTGCGAGAAACAGGCAAGCAGCAGAATGCTCCTGCCTTTGCCCAGCTGGTTGCCAGCTGAGCTGCCAGGGAGCACACACACACACACACCTGCAACCAGGACCACGTATGGTCAAAGGTGAAGGAGATGCAGCAGGCCTACACATAGGCCAGGGACGCCGCTGGGTACTACCCTACTTTCGGGAGCTTGACAGACTCCTCAGGGCTTTTTATGTGTAGTGGCATTACTTTGAAAAAAGCTATCTCAGAATAGCTCTTCTGGAATAGCTTATTTTGAAATAAGGCTGCTGTGTAGATATACCCATTTATACTTACCATACTGGAAACATTGAGCACAAGGCATAAAAAGATACCCGCCTTCCCGTGTCTCTTAGCTGTCTTTAGGGAAGATTCTCTTTGCCAGTGTAATAACACCTGTGATGCTCATGTCTTGCTTTGCAAAAGATTATATCTCTTGTTAAAAGAAAAAAGCATTCCATCTATCAGCAAAAACAATTTAATAGGCTGGTGAAGGAAAGAGATTTGCAAGTTTAGGTGTCCTAGGCAAAGTCAGAGGAAGGAAGCATTTTCTTCATTAACAGGTCCCCAGTGTGTGCGTGTGTGTGCATGTGTGTGTGTGTGTGTGTGTGCGCACACATACATGTGGGGGTGGAGCACCATGAAAGATAACTTATTGGCTGAATATACTGTATAAAGTTATCAAATTTTAGTAGCCCAGGCACAAAGTCTTTACAATGACAATTGATAGGAAGGAGAAAAATAAAAAACATTAACTTGCTTACAGTAAGTGAAATTTTGTGAGATTTAACTTACATTATCTGTTTATCCTAACAAGCACAGTATCAGAGGAGCAGCTGTGTTAGTCTGTAGCTGCAAAAACAATGAGAAGTCCTATGGTACCTTATAGACTAACAGATTTTTTGGAGCATAAGCTTCTGTGGGCAAAGACCCACTTAGTCAGATGCATGTAGTGGAGATTCCAGAGGCAGCGCTAATTATACAGGCTCATGAAAAGAAGGGAGTTACCAATTAAGAGGAAGGCCAGAGCTGAAAAGGTTAATTCTGTCAGGGAGGATGTGGCCCACTTCCAGTGGCTGATGTGGAGGTGTGAACACTAAAAGAGGAGAAACTGCTTTTGTATTTGGCCAGTCATTCTGACTACATCTGCACTGGCATGTTCTCTGGACATAATTTTCGAAAGAAGCTGTTCTTTTGAAAATGTTAACAGAGTGTCTACAAACAAAATGTGATCGTTCAAAAGTAATTTTGAAAGAACCAGGTGCTCCTTTTGAAAATGGTCTTCCACGCCCGTTTCAGGAAGAGCGCCTTCTTTTAAAAGCTTCTTTCAAAAGAAAACGTGTGTACAGGCTGCTCCACAGGCTGCTCTTTCGAAGGAGCAGTCCTCCATGGCGCCATCCAGCTGGTGTGCAAAGACACCCTGGCCAGCACAAGTGGAGGTCTATGCCCCCAGTTTCTGGCCACGTCTTAAAGCTGCAGCGTGCTTTCAGCTGCACAGGCACAAGCAAGTCAGCAGCATACAACAGCTCAGCTTTGCTGTGACCTGCTGCGCTGCCTCTCACTCTAACCACACGGCAAGTAGCCAGGAGCAGGGCACCCACCCCACTGAGCCAGCAGGGGGCTTCCAGGAGGGCATAACGACGAGGGCCTCACCCTCGTCAATGGGCGAGGTGTGGGACCTCTTCAGCTTGTGTGGGAAGGAGGAAGTCCTCCTGCAGACAACCATGCATTGCCGCAATTCTGCAGCATTTACACACCTCTCAGCTGGCCTGACAGCATGGGGGCGCCCACCATGAACCCCTGGCCAGGTGCAGTCAAAAGTCAAAGAATTGCACCAGGCCTATGTGAAGACCTAAGGTGTGGGCTGCCGCTGAGGTGGGTGTGGGGGCACCCAGAACCTGCCCTCATTATGAAGACCTGGACCAGCTCCCGGGGGCCAAGGAGTCAGCCGTCCACCCCCAACTACAGTGCAGGACACTGCAGCACCTGAATGGGGCTCGGAATCACACCTTCAATGCTTGTTTTTGTTATAAGTTAAACCTTTGTGTGCATGCCTAAAAATAAACTGTTTGTTTAGATCCTTAAAGAACAACAGTCCCTTCCGCCAACCCCAGTGGATTCCTGGTCATCACAGGGTACTTTTAAAGTATCCTTTGTTTTAAAATGCAGCCTATCTTATGGAGATGCTCTCTGTGCTCCTCTCAAACTGCATGATGTTCAGCTAGTGTTTCTTTCTGCCCCCACAAACAAGCTTACCTCTCTTCTGATAGGAGAAAGAGCCCCTCCTTATCTTCCTGCTTCTGCAACATTCACTCTATTCCTCAATCTCAGTGAACAACAGCTTTTCAGTTGTGATTGTCTCTCTCAGTTTCTCTGCTATATAACTACTATTTAACATGGATTAAAAACTGGCTAGCTGATAGGTCTCAGTGTGTAAGTGTGAATAGTGCTTCATCATCGAGTGGGTTTGCAACTAGTGGGTCCCTGCAGGGATTGGTCTTTTGACCTATGTCATTTAACAATTTTATTACTGACACAGAAGGAAAACAAAGTGATTGATTAAGTTTGCAGAAAACACAAGAATTGGTGGAGTGATGTATAACGAAGAGGCTACATCACTGATCCAGCACCATTTGGATTGTTTGATAAGCTGTGGGTGTGCAAAAATAAGTTTATATGTATACATCTAGAGCAAATGTAGGACATACTGGCTACGTCTACACGTGCAGCCAACATCGAAATAGCTTATTTCGATGTTGCGACATCGAAATAGTCTATTTCGATGAATAACGTCTACACGTCCTCCAGCGCCGGCAACGTCGATGTTCAACTTCGACGTTGCTCAGCCCAACATCGAAATAGGCGCAGCGAGGGAACGTCTACATGTCAAAGTAGCACACATCGAAATAGGGATGCCAGGCACAGCTGCAGACAGGGTCACAGGGCGGACTCAACAGCCAGCCGCTCCCTTAAAGGGCCCCTCCCAGACACAGTTGCACTAAACAACACAAGATACACAGAGCTGACAACTGGTTGCAGACCCTGTGCCTGCAGCATAGATCCCCAGCTGCTGCAGAAGCAGCCAGAAGCCCTGGGCTAAGGGCTGCTGCCCACGGTGACCATAGAGCCCCGCAGGGGCTGGAGAGAGAGCATCTCTCAACCCCCCAGCTGATGGCCACCATGGAGGACCCGGCAATTTCGACGTTGCGGGACGCGGATCGTCTACACGGTCCCTACTTCGACGTTGAACGTCAAAGTAGGGCGCTATTCCTATCTCCTCATGAGGTTAGCGACTTCGACGTCTCGCCGCCTAACGTCGAAGTTAACTTCGAAATAGCGCCTGACGCGTGTAGACGCGACGGGCGCTATTTCGAAGTTAGTGCCGCTACTTCGAAGTAGCGTGCACGTGTAGACGCAGCTACTGACAGGATGAGGGATTCTATGCTAGGAAGTGTGACTCAAAGAAAAAGATTTGAGGGCTGTGGTGGATACCAGCTGAACCTAACCTTCTATGATGATGCTTTGGTTAAAGGGCCAATGTGTGAGTTTTATATGGAGGGGAATGTAAATAGGAACAGGGATTATTTTACCTCTATTTGGCACTGGTACCACTGGAGACAGCAGAAATGGATGCAGTTCAAAAAGGCTGTATATAAATTAGGAAGGGTTAAGAGAAGAGCCATGAGAATGTTTATAGGATTAGAAAACATGTCAGACTTTTAAAAGATCAAATCTATTCATCTTGCAAAAGGTGTAACTTGATTACAGTCCAGAAGTACCTACATGAGAAGCAAATATTTGTTGATGGCCTCTTGTCTAGCAGAAAGAGGTATAAAGCCAGACAACGTCAGGCTTGAAATAAGACATAATTTAACAGTCATGTAAACAAATTTTTGTACCAAGGGTTGCAGCTGCACCACTAGCAAATTAAAATTAAAAGAAGAAGAAGAAGATTGGATGGTTTTCAAAAATACATGCTCCAGGAATTATTTTGAGGAAGTTCTATGGCCTGTGCTACTAAGGAGGTCCGATTAAGTGATCATCATTGTCCCATCTGGTCTTGGTCTCTGTGAATCTCTGGAAAGCATTTTGACATATGATAGTTCAAAGTTCAATTTATTGTATTACATTGTGTGTCTAACAAACAGAATTTCTGTACTGAAAAGTGACAAAATTTAAAGCTAGTTAGCAGCTGAGTAAATAAATCATATCTTATATCACTCAAATATCACCTAGGCTGTGCAAATTCAGTACAATTAAGCTCTTGAAATGTGGGTTGTTACACAGAATTTACTCTGAGTAATTTGCAGATCAAAGATCCAGAGACAGTAAAATTCAAAGGATGCATTTGTTATGTCATCCTGGATTACTTAACAATCCATATGTTTAATTAAGTAATTAGATTTAGCATTCAATTGGCAATAACAATTAACTTAAATACACAATGGGTTTAAAAATCGATTCTGAAAAAAAGGTAAACTTTTATTTTGGAAGAGTTGCATGATTATTGTGAGAAAATGTGTGAAATGTTTAAGATGCCACTAAATACAAATTAATTGAAATATACTTTGTGCAATACATTGTTTTAAGAAAATATACCCCAAATGTGAAGTGTATTGGCTATTTAGCTTATCTACTAGAGAGCACTAATAGTGCAGATAATAAAAAATTCTAATTGTGTCTGAAGTAGCACATAAAGAAATGTAAATAAACATAGCCTGCACCAAAGAAGAGGGAAGATCCCAGCTGGGTAACAAAATGCAGTATTTTGTGCTAATAATCTAAACACTGCGATGCCGATTAAACGAGAGCTATTTCTAGCCACATAATTCAATCAACTTGAATCATAATTTGCCTCAAATGCATTAATCAGCAAGGAAATGAAGATCATTTAGCTGATTTCACATAGGTATTACAAAATGCCCAGGGAAATCTTCAAACCCTGATTGATTGATCCAAGTTTTAAGCCATATGCTCCATTTTAAAAATAGGCTGTTAAAGTTACCAGAGCTGATCGATTCTATATTTTATTAATATGTACTGAAGAATAGGATAAAAACAGTCATCAAGCAGCTCAGTTCATGTCTTCTCATCCTAAGGACATTTTACAGACATGAGGGGCAGTATAACATCACCCTTCATTCTTGCTCATGGTTTATTTCTCCATCAAGCCCAGCCCATCTAGTTAGTGGTCCACCTTATATGCCTTGTCCAAAATCCATAGTCAATGTCATTGATATTGGTGTGTTTTGTACCAGGCCCTGTCAGGTTGTGAGAATGACCAGAACACAAATATTATACTCTCTGTCAAAGAACTGTGAGAACAAACGGAGAAAATATGTTGATTATGTGTTTTGAGTTTTGTTTCATGTTCATGGAAGATAGCTGGGTACTGAAGGACAGAAAAAATTAGTCTGACAAGTGAATACATATAACTTGAAGTTTGCAGGC